>NC_136500.1:26326350-26351350 GCF_053919585.1 Euprymna scolopes
TAAACGAACATCTTCTTAAGCTTTCCTAGTCATAGCCCTAAATAGTATCTCCTTACGTCCAAGTGGCGAAATACCTTGTTAGGGATGAACGTGAGTAAAAAGAAAGTCGAATGCGTTCCTGTTACGCTTAGACAGTAAAATTTCCTCGATATTCTAGCATCTCAAGGGCAAGTGAAATAATCCAGGAAGAGTTGGTATCCCAAATTTTACAGCTATATTTAATTAAAAAGTAACATTTACATCTCCCTAAACTATACGTGATTATTTATTTACTATATCATTTTTATAGCAAAATACAGTTATGCACAATATGTATATTATTTAAAATATGAATCAGTTTCTCATGAGACAACACTGAATAAATTATCTCTGAATATTTTCTAAGATGTTCGATATTTTTAAACTTTAATGATGTTAACAAAAGTGGCACATGATTTCTACTTTTAGCATTTAGCCAGCTTATTTCTAAAACAACAACGATATATACTATTAATTTTCAAGAATAAATCTTTAAAATTGTTTAAAAGGGTGAAATTTTATGGCGTTAAATAGACTTGAAATTTTGAAAATAAAATTTATCATGTATTAAGTAATAATGGATAATTGTCTATTATAAAATATATTTAAATGAAAACGATTCTATTTGTAGTACGGTTGCAATGGTAATTATTATACCTAGGATAGTTGAGTCCGTACATTATTGTTTTTAACTGAGGGCGTACAGCGTTAGGTTGTTTAATGTGGGAATCCGTCTGTCTTTGTAGTGTATATATGAATACATTCCTCTGTGCTTTGTTCGGTAAACGTATTGGAACACACATACGATTGTAATGCATATATTAGCCTCGGAATCCGCTGGCATGTTTTGTAATCATCACAGAAAAACGGCAAGTTTTACTCTTTTTTTAGAAACTATTCCGAACTGAAATACACTTTCTGTCTGTCTAAACAAACACACACACACACACACACATATATATATATGTGTCTGTATATATATACATATATATGTATATACATATATATATGTGTATATATATGTATATAGACATATATGGGTGTGTATATATATGCATATATACATGTATATGTGTATATATATGTATACATATATATACATATATATGTATATATACATAGATATATATATGCGTGTATACATGCATATATACATATATATATGCGTGTGTATCTATGTACATATATATGTATATATACATATATATGTGTGTGTGTGGTTATATACATATATGCATATATACATATATGTACATGTATATACATGTATACATATACACATATATACATATATATATACACATATATACATATATACATATATGTATATACATGTACATATATATGTACATATGGATACATATATATACATATATATACACATTTATATACATATATACATATATATCCATATATACACATATATATCCATATATATACACACATATATATATACATATATATATACACACATATATATGTATATCCATATATATACACATATATATATGCATATATATATATATACACACATATATATATATCCATATATATATGCATATATATATACACATATACATACGTATATATACACACATATATATGCATATATACATATATATATACATACACACATATACATATATATATATATATATATATATATATATATATATATATATATATAAGCTGTTGCATTAAATCAAATTTAGATTTGAGAGGTAAATGTCTCATCTCCTATGCTGTGCAAATGTCCGCTCATGTCTCTGCCCAACGATTTCCAGAAGGTACACCTCAGCGTATTTTCCTCGTGAAAGGTCGACAGCCGACATATCACCTGTCAAGTTGGCGAAGACACGTATCTTCTTGAAGACGAAACTCGTCTTGGATGTTCACAGACTGACTACTGAGATTTGTGTAAGCACAGTTGTGCTTAAATATACGCGAACATTATTCACATCGGCGGAGATAGGATCGGTTCTCGAAAATACATTCATACACGAATAAAGAGAACATATAGTGAAACTCTAACACAAACGAAAAGAACGAAAGCTATTTCTATTATATTTGCGCGTTTATTGATAAATCTTTGTTTCAATGGAAGCGAAGCAGGTTAACAGACGAACACGTTCACCGTCAACGCATCTAATTATGGTATTGAAACAATAAGTGTGTCAACCCGAATTATAAATTAGATCACTGTCGTAGCTTCCAATATAAATTATTAGGCCTATCCAAAACTTCTATTTAAATAGAAGCGTGACAAGTATACGGTTGATGAGGGAACACCAGAGCGCTTTTCCCTATATATTTTACAAGAAATCACCCCATAAAAAGCATCCATCCACTTAATGTAACAAGCTAAAAATTCTACTTCAAGGACAGAAACACGGTAACAATTATGTGATTAGATTTCGACTCAGAATACATAATGTTTGTTTCCGTAGTCAGAAAGACTCTTCATAAAATTAAAGGATAAAATATAAGAAGTAAGAAGCAAAGCTGCCGAAATTAAATCGAATCTTACTTTCTACTCCTCGTAAATATTGCATATTGTATGAGTAATATAGGTTATATTTAAACGATTAACTCTAATACTATATTGATTTTTAATCGAATTTATTAGCGCTGTCCAGACTAATTAATCAAGAGTATAGATCTGCAAGAGTATTGGTCTAGATTTTATTTATTTTTTAAATAATTAATTTATATATTAGTAAAAGATTTCGTGACAAATAATACTCTTTTTCTCCATATTTGACTCTTATATTTTATTTTTCTGGACTGTGTTACCAATAATATTTTTTACTAGCAGTTCCACCTGGCTTTGAACGAGCTCAATGTTCTATTCATAATGTTATATGCATATGTATGCATTAAAATGTGTAAATATCCGCGCCAATGCCTTTTTATGTAATAGGCTTCCTTAACTACCATAAAAAAATTGATAGACCGCAGACGGCAATTTTGATAAAATTGGGCCACAATTTTTACACCTTAACATTTATTGTTTTGGGTACAAATTAAATTTAAAATGTTGATCCATGTCCAAGTAACCTACATCTAAAATTTTAAGTGTTTAGACCCAAAATTGGCGGAGTTTCGTAGACTCTGCAAAAGTCAACACTGTAAACTTTGACCTCTTGGCAGTTAAATTTTCACCTAAAATTAATTAAAACGCTTGCTGCATGTCTGTGTAAAATTTCAAATGTTTAGACCCAAAATTGGCTTAATAGTTTCTGGAGAGCGTAAAGAAGACCTCTTTTGAACTTTGACTTATTTAAAGCCAAATGTTCAGCAAAATCGATTAAACTATGTCTGAATACACTTTACGTAATATTCTACATGTTTAAACCCAAAATTGGCTGAGTAATTTGGTGGATACATCAGGTGTCAATTATATTTTTAACTTTTACCCCAATTATGACCCCTTAACATTTATTGTCTTGGGCTAAAATCAAATTAAAAAGTTTGATCCCTGTTCAAGTAACCAACATCTAAAATTTTAAGTGTTTAGACACAACATTAACGGAGAAGTTCCAAAAGGTCAACTCGTGTAACTTTGATCCCTTAAAAGCCAAATTTCTGACTGAAAACGGATTAAAAAGATGTTCTTATTTTGCAGTACCCCTCATGTCAAATATCGACTTTGTAAACCTTAAATTGGCACAGTTATTTGGTAGGGAAATGTATACAGACAGACAGACACACAAATACATTTTCAATTTTATAGATGTATGGATTAATCATTATAGATCTGTGTTCAATTTACTTTGAAATAAAAAAAATAATAATAAAACATGACAAAATTTAGTGTTTATTAAAAACCCTGAGCGCCGAATGTAAATTTTTTAAAATAACCCATTCATTAATTGTGAAATGAAAACAATGAATAAAAGCGTGATATTCAGATAAATATTTATACGGTAGATTAATTTACCCTGTAATCCCATAGAAAAATCAACTAATACTAGTGGGTAATATTTTAAATAAAAAAGCACATAATCACTACAGAACGAATGAAGCAGTTATTAGAAGGTAATAATTATACTAATTGCGAGTGATGTTCAAATCGTTACATCTGTATTATTTCTTCAGACCAAAATAGATCAATATAAGTCGCCAGCGCCATTGTTATAATTTATGAGTTTATGCATTTATGACATAAAATGTTCGTCTCTCTATTGAAAGAATTGACAGGATGAGATTCTAATAAATTTTTCCCTGGCATCATCATGCTTTAGAAGCAGAGAGGTGTCATTGAATTTCTCTATGAAGACAAACTGAACAGATAAATATTCACCAGCGACTGTCGAAAGTTCACGAAACGAATGCCGTTGATGGCAGTACAGTTATAAGATGGGTTCGTTTATTTTAGAGTGGCGAATGAGATGTGAGTGACAGAGGGCGTCATCGACTTTTACAATTGATGCATCAATCGTAGCTGACAAAAGTGCAGTGAATTGTTGTGATTATGTGTAAGAATTAATAGTGGACTACGAAAATGTCGCCTGTTTTAAAGGTAGCACTCGCGTTTTTGTTGATCTTCACGAAGAATATGCATTGAATGTATGTATCTATTAATCTATCTATCAGTCTACACTTATATAAATGCAAGTTTGTCTGTGTATGAGTTCGTTCCTTATAGATTCGGAAACGGCTGAACAGATTTTCTATCGAATTTACAGAACATTAGTTCATATGTTCGGTAATGATCTTAGTTTAGTTGTCTCTCAGAATATCCATGATAATAATCAAAAAGCTATAATCTAAACCGTGATTTCAGTTTATCTGTGAGAAGTAAATAGTCATTTTTCCATGTCGTCGCATAGCAAGTATAATAAAACAACAGGCCGTGAAAATTCTAATATTGATAAGTTGATAGTTATTTTTTTGTTTTTGCTTAACAGAAATTTCTTAATTCACCGCTAAAACTTCACAAGACTTGAAAATGTACGTTATTTTTTTTAATTTATTTTTTTTTTGTTGTTTTTCGTTCAAAACCCGAAGGTAAATTTCTTAATTTTTTTTTTTCTTTCGGTAACTGGAAAGAATTCATATAAAATAATTTTCTAAAAGAAACAGTAGATTCTCTATACAGCAATGTAGGGTAACATATTTTTTTTAACCAAGTTACTGCACGGAGGCATGTGAAGTTTCATCCGGGCGAGTTCATGGATTTCGATAGCAATAAAATATATAGGCGCGTGGAAATATTCGTTGATCATCATCAAATTACCGGCAACATCGAGTCTTCCTACTAATCGCTATATATATATATATATATATATATATATATATATATATATATATATATATATATATATTTATATATATATATATATATATATATATATATATATATATATATATATATATATATATACCAGAGGCGCACTCATTCCTCTCTGGAGGAAAATACAGTAGGTTTAAAACAATCATATCGCATAGAAATTCTTATGTCTAGCCTATTAGCCACTATCTTATGTAAATGTATAAAAACTTTTCTGGCGAATCCAGGTATTTAAAAAATCTGCGATTACATCGAAGGATCTACATCATCATTATCTCATTAATCTACAGAGAAAGTAGTCCAGATTTTTACCTTCTATCACTAAAGTCCTACCACTGCCATAAGTAAACACCGCAAATTGTTATACGCAGGGTAAGGATACTGTGGTGTAACCCTCCGTAACTGATTAATAAACTTATAGCACAGCCGGTAAATTCCCGTCTGCCAATTCGAATAATAATGAATTCTCCCTTAAAACCTTCCGGCTCTTCTCATTGGCTTTCACCAGATTGAACTCTTATTCCACAATACAATAATATACGAGGGATGTGCAATAAGTAATGTCCCTGACCTACTTCCCATAACAGTAGAGCAACGAAACTTGACACAGTTATTAGGCTTCTCTACATAGGAAACAACCAGAGTTATGCATTTCTCCCATCGTTTGATGACTCTCTGGAGACCGTGTTTCTAGAACACTCCAGTTTGGTCCTCCAACCACGAAGTGACTTCAGAAATCAAGGCTGCATCATCTGGAAAACGCTTTCCTTTCAAAAACAACTTCATGGCTTGGAAGAATGAAAGTCAGAGGGTGCAAGTTCAGGAGAGTAGAGAGGATGGGGAAATTTCATAACCACACGCCTGTGCTTCTGATCTGGCGACATGGGAGTTGTAGACCGGAGAGTTGTCCTGTAGGAGGAGGGTACCTTTGCCGATCGTGCTCCACCTCTTGATTTTGATAGCTTCCCTTTATTTCTTCAAAAGTGAAGCATAATATTCTGTAATTGTGGTACCCTTTGCCAGGAAATCTGTCATCACTACTCCGTCCTGGTTCCATAAGAATGTGAGCATGAGCTTGCCAGTGAAGGGCTTCTCCCTTGCCTTCTTTGGAGGTAATGAGTCAGTGCTTCAACTGTATTGACTGGGCTTTGGCATTTGGATCATAGTGATAGACGCAGATTTCATCTTTTGTAATCAGTCTTTTGAAAAATTTTGACTCAGCTTCTTGGCACATCTTCAAATTCATCCTCGAGCACTCGACGCGTTCTCGCTTGTGAAATGGTCTGAGCAACCTGGGAATCCATCTGTCAAACACCTTATGCATATGCAAATGGTCAAGAATGATAGTGTCCATAGACCCTGTAGTAATCTTGACATCTTGGACTATTTGGCAAATAGTAATGCGCCGATTTTCCAAAATGGCAGCCTCAACTTGACGGACAGATGCCTCATCAATGCCAGAAGGGGAGCTGTTTCCACAGACTTCCGGCCATGTTTGAATTCACGATGTCAGCGTTTTCCAAGGTCATATGATAGGGCATTATCACCAAAAGTTTATTTCATTTCATCAAAAGTCTCCTGCGGTGCACGTCCATTCACACAAAAACCAGATCACTGCTCAACATTCAACAAGCTCCATTTCACATCTGACTCATTTCAAACATCTGTAAAACAGAAACAACAATTAGTTCAGAGATGTAACTTGCCACATAACCCGTTTTCTACAAGTCAACAAATGTATAACATGCGACACGAGTGTTACATAAACATTGATGATTGATGTTTATTTATAGAGATAGCCTCGAACATGTTATCACAAATGGGCATGTTGAGTCGACACCGGCATATATATATATATATATATATATATATATATACACACACACACAAACCCACACCTACATATATGTATATATATATATATATATATATATATATATATATATATATCGTAAACACAAGTTTGTTCATATTTAAGTAATCATTGAAAATGTAAGCCTGTGATTAAAATTTGATTAAACTTAACGACATTGTTTAACAAATGCACAAAAAAAGCAAACAAAAAAAAACAATGAAGAACTAAGTCTTTAAATAATTTCATGGGGTGTATTCTAAAAAATAATACATCGAACAATATAAATAAAACGTTCATTTTGTTCTCGAAAAGAAATAATGAAAGATGAGGTTAAACATTGAATTCTTGTGGAGACGCAGAAACAAGGACGCAGTGTTTTCGCGCATCATCATTTGCACTCGAAGACCATATCAAATTTAAAACTCAACCGAAATTATATTTGTATTGTTCAATGTGTTAAATATTAAATTATACAATAAGATTTATAAATTATGAATTAAAACACATTTAAT
Source organism: Euprymna scolopes (assembly GCF_053919585.1). Lineage (NCBI taxonomy): Eukaryota > Metazoa > Mollusca > Cephalopoda > Sepiida > Sepiolidae > Euprymna > Euprymna scolopes. The sequence goes on from NC_136500.1 coordinate 26,334,029, forward strand.
TATTTTAAAATCTTTATTTTACATTTCTTTTTTTTATTTGTTACACAACGTATTGTTTGTATTGTTCAATGTTTTAAATTTGTAATTATACAATAAACTTTTTAAATCATAAAATAAAACCCATTAAATCATTTTATTTGTTAAACAATGTGTATTATCTATACTAGAATATATATATATATATATATATATATATATATATATATATATATATATATATATATACCAGCTGTACCCTGACACGCGTTGCAGTGGCTCACTTTGGTGTAATGGAAAAATTTAATAAAAGAGAAAATGCATGTTTCTTATATTAGTACAGCAATCAACTGCAAAAAGTAAAAAAGAAGGCGAAACTGAAAAAAATGGTACTCTTGCAGAATTTGATCTGGATCCTCGGGAGTTTCTGTCAATCATTCATGTTTTGGACTTGACCAACAATCAGTGGATGAAGCCGAACTTAGCAAAAATGTGGAAACGCTAAATGTTTTGTTGTTGTTGTTGTTTTAAAAATGTGAGTTAGTAATTAATATTTGGTTGATGGTGGGGGAGGGGGATACTATACACAGATTCGAAAAAGTTGTCCAAAAACAAATAAATGAAAACAAAGTAAGGTAATTTACGGTTCTACCTAACTGGATAATTGTTTAGTGTTTTTATGTAATGTAAAATGTTTAATTGGCTCAAAAAACAGAAATGGTCGCGGATTCTGTTGAATACGTTAAGTTTGGGAAAGTAAGTTTAAAACTAAAAACTATACAAAACAGTGTCTGAAACTCACCGAATATATGTTACCATGACATAGGCTTGCATATTCGGTAGGTTTCTGACAGTATTTTGTATAGTTTTTTTAGTTTTAACTCACTTTCTTTAACTTAAAGTAATCAACAGTGTCCACCACCATTTGTAGCTTTCAAATACACCAATAAACACTGTTTTTCGAGCCGACTAAACGTTACATTAAATGAAAAGGGTTTGTATTACTAAACACAGATACAAAGAAGTTGTCAAAAATAAATATATAACAAATAAATGTTATCAAAGGCAAGAAAAGTAAGTGTTCTACCTAACTGGATAAGATTTTAGTGTTTTTATGTAATGTATAATTGGTTCAAAAATATTCAATGTTTATCAGTATATCTGAAAAATACAAATGGCGGCAGACTGTATCGAACATGTTAAGTTTGGGGAAATTTTGGGAAAAGTAGTTTAAACTAAAAAAACTATACAAAATACTGTTAGGAACTCACTCAATATATGTTACCATGATGTAGGCTGGCATATAATCGGTGGTTTTAAACTTTTGCTCGATACAGGTGACGACTTTTAAAAGTCCCTTTTAGTGATTACCTGGTTTGAGGATATTTGTACAACTAAACGGCAAATCTGCTCCAAAAAACCCGGTATTATTTTACTTTAAGGCCCGTTTCACGTTCATATATAACGAAATATTTTATTGTAGATTTCGGTGTGCTAAAAACGAATCTGCAAACCGTTTACGTAGCAAAAAAAAAAGTTTTCATGATATTCATGAAATTACTTTTTCGAAAAGTGGGTGATCACTTTTCAATCTAAATTTTACTTAGAATGAGCACCCACTTTCTGGCCACCTGACAGAGGGGCATTTTTCTGTTTCTTGGCAAAAAAGTTTTTTGTTTGATTCCTTTTGCATGGTAATAACGCCTGAACTCTGGGACTATTTTCCATTTAACAGTCGTAGCCTTCGTTTACTATATGCGTAAGCATAAACGAAAGCTGTTTAGCCAATAAACATGGGAAAATACCCCCTCTCTCAGGTGGCTAGTAAGTGGGTGCTCATTTTAAGTTAAAGTTACATGGAAAAGTGATCGCCACTTTTTCGAAAAAGTAATTTCTTCATATCATAAAAACTATTTTTTTGCGACGGAAACGGTTTGCAGATTCGTTTTTAGCACACCAAAATCTACAAAAAAAAATTTGTTATTTACGAACGTAAGACGCACGGCCCTTAATGGAAAATTATATCAAAAATCTGGGGGAAAATAGTTTTCAATAAAAACAGCAAATGAATTCGATAGAAAAAAATGGATGCTATGTTTTTTTTTTTTTTTCTGTGTGTTTCTTGGCTAAAAAGTCTTTTTGTTTGATTTCTTTTGCATGGAATTAACCCCTGCACTCTGGGACTATTTTCCATTTCACAGACGTAGCCTTTGTTTATGCTATGCGTGAGCATAAACGAAAACTGTTAAATATGCATTCGCGTACCAAACTGCCTTGTCAAAAAAACCTTTAAGCCAATAATCACGAAAATAAATGCCCCTTCCTCAGGTGGCCAGAAAGTGCGTGCTCATTTTAAGTTAAATTTACATGGAAAAGTGATCACCCACTTTTCGAAAAAAAAAATTATTCGGATCATGAAAACTATTTTGGTACTTATTGCGCGTTGAGTTCCATGGCGACTCGCAGAATTATTTAATGGTCGTTCCCTTAGTACCCCCTAGTCAAGGCTAACGCATGCGCACGTAACATTTTTTATTTATTTACTTACGTGGTGGAGTTTCTATACTGATAGGTTTTTGAAATTTTTTCACTGGATTATTATTGATTGAACACTAACCAGATTATGAAAAAGAATTGAAAAAAAAAATCATTCCAACCTTTGAAAGGGGTACTCACTTTTTAGTTACTACGTTCTGGTAAATCGGTCACTTTTTATTTATTTATTTATTTTTTCTAAATACGGAAGTGTCTTCGGGAGATATAAAATGGTCGCATGTTGACGAAGCAATGTATCGGGAGGCGATTATTGGTAAATTTTTAGATTAGGTCCCCCTCCTCAATTTTCTTTTAAATGACGACTTGAAATGGTTTTCGACTATGCTGAATACGAAAATCGCATCGAAATTTTGTAGAAATAAGTAGTTATCAAGATATAAAAGTTTTATTATGCATTGTAATCTTTGGCGGCCATCTTTTTTACGTGTGTGTATTTGTTTATGGCGCGTGTGCACGTAAAAAGATGGCCGCCGAAGAATACAATGCACAATACAACTATCCATTTCCGCAAAATTTCAATGCAATTTGCGTGTTCAGCATACTCGGAAACCTATAAATGTCGTCATTGAAAGGAAAATTGTGGAGGTGGACCTAATCTAAAAAAATACCAAATTATTAAACATGTCTCCAGCATGTTAGTGAAATTTATAATACTTGAAAAAAAATTAAAAAGAAACAAACCAAAAGTTTTGAAAAAAAAACTCACCTTTCACAAAAACAATTTTAAAAAAACCCACAAACTGACTAAATAAGTAAAAAAAAAATAATTAAAAATCTCGAAACTTTATTTTCATGAAAACAATAAAAAAAGTCCTGTTCTCTCTATTTTTTTTCTTTGAGAAACAAATATATTTCTGACTTACAAATGCGGTAGAGACTCATTATTTTTACTTTCGGTAAAAAACATATATTTATTTTATTTAATATTTTAATTTTAATTAGGTAAATCTATTTTAATAACATAAAAACATACCTCGACTCTAAAAATGGGTTGTCTAAAAATTTAAAATAAATTGGTAACATAGAAATAGGGTGTTGTTCTTTTAGAACAAACCAACAGTTACATTTATATATATATATATATATATATATATATATATATATATATACATATATATATATATATATATATATATATATATATATATATACAGTGGTGATTGTCACTTCTTGACAGAAGAAGACCATCTTTCCCTTGCTTTATTGTTGATTTCGCAATCATTTTCATGTATTTTAAATATATATATATTATTTTTATTAATTTATTTTAATTTTTTTTATTATTATAATTATGTACACACACACATATATACAGGTGGATATGTGATCAAAAATGCATCAATTCCTATTTTCTGTTCGAACGAAGGTGGCTTCTCCGACCAGCCCTGCTTTTACGCTGCCTGTTGCAAAGGTCACACTTAAACTGAGATTGAGGGATGCCAACTGGTGCTGCTCTACTGTGGACGCTCATATGACGCTTTAGGCCTCCACTCGATTTACAGACCACAGAGCAAACAGAACATCTGTGCCCTGCAAAGTTTACCCTATCAAAGAAAGATCAATCTCCATGTGAACGCTTGTAGCTAGCCAGGCCAACCCCGGATAAAGTCAGTTTACCGCATAAATCACAGGGCTGGTTCTGCATGAAATCCTCTGATATAACTGATATATCTGACAGATTTTTCTTCCGGATATTACGCTTCAGTTTGGCATGCTCATATTTTTTCTTCTCAAAACTATCACGTCAATGATAGACTAAGGAGCGCCACTTTTTTACGATAATTGGAAGTACTTTCCCAACTGAACACGTCAATACCAAGAGCTTTAATATTATCTTTGATGTTATCCTTAAAGCGTGTCCTCGGTTTATGTTGTAGACTCTTTCCTTGTGTAATTTCACTATAGAACAGGCGCTTTGGCAATCTATCCTCGTCCATCCTTGTCAGATGTCCAGCCCACCTCATCTGGTTGCGTATAATCAATTCTCGATACAAGGTACATCAGCGCGCATGAGACCATCCACATCAGATATAAAAGTGCTCAACTTGATGCCCAGAATGTGTCTCAGGATTGTCTGGTGCACTCTCTCCATGACTTTTATGTGTCTGCCATAAGTTGTCCACGCCTCAGAAGCGTAAAGCAGAGATAGTAAAATACAAGATTGATAGACACTGATCTTTGTATGAATAGTTATACCCCTGTCAGTCCATACTCGCTTCTCTAAGCCACCAAAAGCCTTAGTGGCACGCTGTATCCTATAGCTTACCTCAGCATCCAGGGTTCCATCTCTGGCGAGAGTACTACCCAAATACACAAATGTGTTACCCACGGCAAGTGTCTGGTTGTTGACAAAAATATTTGGTTCCACATACAAACTACCGGGTGGAGGTGTGAACATGAACTTAGTTTTCTTAAGACTAATAGTAAGCCCAAAAGACGCACATGCCCCCAAAAAACAGATCAATGATACACTGCATATGCCTCTGACCATGGCCCACGATATCGGCGTCATCCGCATGAAGCAATTCACGAACCAGGTGCTGAAAGGTCCTTGTAGAAGCATGAAAACGACGAAGATCAAAGACCCTACCTGTATATATATATATATATATATATATATATATATATATATATATATATATATATATATATATATAGTTGCCTGTCTAGCCGCACTAATGAGCTGTGAAGAGCGAAACAGTACTGTATGTGGATGACTATATATATATATATATATATATATATATATATATATATATTTGACAACCCGATCAGCGGCTAATTGTACAACTAAACGGCAAAAAGCAGAACATTTATAAATCACGGATGAAATACTTTCCATGAATAAACAATAAACATAACTTTATCTCTACTGGTGTTATTTTATTATAAATTTTAGGATACATTTTTTATGGAATGCTTTAATTGCCATTAAAAAATATTGCCATTTTTATTACACGTTTGCCTTTGCCTGGGTGTTGCTATACAGGTTCGAGCCTACCTACCTTCCTCCCTACTAATTATAATTCTTTTTTGTGCATCTCTCCATCTGTGTTTACTACTGTATCCAAGGCTTTTTAAAAATGAATTAACCATCGCTGATATTTTTAAAAATGTTTTTTATGGCTGGGGCTTGCTCAATATCCATATAGGAGTTGGAGGTCTCTTGGACAGCAACAACAACAGCAACAACAACAACAACAACCGTACTGTACATTTCGTTCACGGAGTGGGCACGTTCCCACCTGGCAACACCATATATATATATATATATATATATATATATATATATATATATATATATATATATATATATATATATATATATATATATATATATACATATAGTTATTGTTTTATTTTTTAATATTCACCACAGAAATTGTACATCGCTAAGATGTACGGGCTTATAATCAATTTAATCGTGTACATCTACAAGGCCACCATTCGCCAATGTATTGACCATTGTTGTCACATTTGGACTGCTGCGTCTGCTATTTGTCTCTCGCTCCTAGACAGAGTTCCAAAGAGAATCATTAATCTGATAGTTCCGGACTGTCATCTAAGCTCCGACCTCTGGCCTTTCGACAAAATGTTACAGCCTCTGCCTGCTCGATATAATGACCTTACTAACTACAGCTCTCGGACTCCCAGACGTAAATACTCCCGAAACAAGACCAGCAGCAAAGTCAATCCCTACACAGTTGAGGTTCCAAGATTTAAGAAATCCTCTACTTCCCCATACGTCTAGACTTCGGAACTCCCATCCGGGTTCGTACTTTCCCAACTGTACTGACATGCAGAAATATCCCTGCAACTTATGTCCTCGATAGTAGCCTCCTGCATAAAAGTGGCACTATACCTATTGGGGTGAACATTCAATGAAAAAATTGTCGATATTTTAAAATTTTCTTCTTTTGAAGATTTAAATGTTGGGAACGGTGCAGCCAAACCAGCTGCCACCATAGCTATGCTTTTTATTGAAACGAGCCAGGAACTCTTTTTAGTGTCCTCCTTATTCCATACAGTGCAATTGTCTGATTTTTTTTTAACATGGGTCACCAGAAATACTAGTTTGGTAGAACTTCATTTTCTTCTTCATACGCCCTGTGGCACCTATAATATCTGCTATGGATTATATCTCCCTAAGTTTCTTATCATTTATAAGTTTCATGCTCTTCTAGATTCCTGATGTCGATGTCTTCATTTAGCAGCACATTCTCTGTGTGGGTGATTTTCCCATCTCTGAGTATACACGTAAGATATTTATCAAGGCTAAAATTCTTACCGATGCCATTAGAGAATATATGTACTCTCTGCAGAACTGGTGCAGATCGGTGTCAGAGCTGACATACATGTTAATACATTGTGTGGCACAGATTTGTCTTACTAAATATTAGAAATATATTAAGCCCCTCCCTGTTCATGTGTTTTAAGCTAGTTAATTGTCAAATTCTTCCAAGTCCATCACACACATTATATTTTCATATATATATATATATATATATATATATATATATATAAATATATATATATATATAAATATATATATATATATATATATATATATATATATATATATATATATATATATATACCCAACACAATTCTTTCTTCATTGCTACTTTATTATATCAGGTATTTTTGTGCACGTTTTTGTGTAAAGGACCTCCTACATTATATTCGCCCTGTTTGTTTAAAATAGTATATCAATGCTCTAGGATATATCGCGCAAACGTACATTACTCAATAATATTTTTGGATTGGGGAGTTAGTTAAACCTATAATTTAAACTGTAACATATATTACATGATATCCTGTTTTTTTTTAATATAATGATAGAGGGGAGTAAAAGAGGATCTCGGTAGTTTCATTAGAACGGGTTGTATTTATTTTTTTTAATAATTATATATATTTTGTGTTTTCAGTTCATCTTTGATACTTGCTTGGCATTATAGTTTTTTTTATCGAACTTTAATCTTGTTATTTGTCTTTCTAAAGTCAGGCAGAGAAATCACGGCTATGTCAGTGATCCATTGAGTTGAATTTTTAAAAATTATTTTTCACTAAATTTATTATGTTTTATTTGCTCTAATTAATTTCCCCTAATGTAATAATTATACGTGAAACAGAGGTTATGTGCACGGCAAGTTATGTACCATTCTATTAGTATATTTTTGGAGCAATACATGCATATTAGAACAGTGTACAATTTTACTGTAAGTGGCATGAGTATCAAAACTTGATTCAGAGGAAAACTAACTTTGGTGTGTAATCTGTTTAGCCAATGTGATTTGTATAAGTCGTAAATATTACGCAACTATCAAGGGTAAGTCATTAATTTTAAACTAGGGATACTTTTTATGAACATGTACTAAAGACCTTACGTTAATCAGGAAAACGCTCGAAGAGAAAGATTGCTAACCATCATTTCATTTAAATAATTCGACAGATAAAATGTCCTCGTAAAAAATAAAATTCCATAGCATTCTGCAAGATAAAATACCTAATCAACGTAGTCAATTCCACCAACTGATTTCTTCTCATTAAATTGTAGTTATGAGTGCGACTAAAATAAACGCACAAAACACGTTTATAGACGGGTTGTCTATGTGCGCAAATTGTTCTTGCATTTCTTTCTTTTTTTGTAGATTATGTTCCAATGTATATTCACCGGAAACATATTTTCGCTTAATTAATATTAAGCCGAGAGGTATTTTCTTTATTTTGAATTCGATTCAGCTGCAAAGTAATGAAAGTACGATAATATCAGTATTTTATTTTTATATTTAGCAATATATTTAAGAGTACTGATTATTTTACTGTATGCGCTAAAAATCATACATACATATACACACACATATATATTATATTATATATATAATATATGTATATATATACATATATTATACATATATATAATATATGTATATATATATATTATTTTACAATAAATGTGAATAATCTTTTAACCTACATACATTAGTATTTCATGTTCATGCAATCATCAGTGCAGCAGCTTATAATTACTGTTGAATATAAGACTCGAGCCTAGTCAAAAAGGTAATATTGGATTTGCATATAAGTGATCTGCTCTCATCCATAATAATTTAAACTATAACCGGAATAGAATTTAGACACTATGAAGTCGTGTTATCGGTCGTAATAATTTACGGCTATGACAGCATTTTTATAAACAATAAGTGTTTTTTAATAATGCATCGACTCTAATTCATCGTTTTTAATTTTTAATCTTCTTAAAAAATATGTCGACGTATATATATATATATATATATATATATATATATATATATATGTGGACTGTTATACCTTTCGACATATAATTTTATGCTTATGCAATATAAATGTAGGAAGTGGCAACCACAAAATGACACACAGAAGTGTGAAAGTGTAAATAGCTACACTTTTATCAAGAAGGACGGTCGTACAGCTTCTCAACTTACTTACGGTGTGCCTCCAATAACCTTCTAATTTTTCGTATGGACACTTTTATTGATAGCACCCACATGAAACTAGTTCCTGTTCAAAATAATCTCCTTCGGCTGCAATGCACTTGTACCATTCAAACAATATCTGAAAACCATCATGGAACTCCTATTGTGTGAGCATGTCAATTACTTTCGTCACAACCTCCATTTATCTTCTCCTTTGTCTCATAATGACAACCCCAATTTAGGGAAACATCATTAGTCGCAGTGATCAATGTCTGAACTATAGATGGAGTATTTTGATGCCCATCGTTTGGAAAAAGTCTGTGACAAGGATGGAGTTGTAGATTGGTGCATTGTTCTAGTTGAAATGTTATTTACCCGATGTGGAGTATTTTGGCCTCATCCGACTGAATACTGTCCTTAAATCTCTTAGAACTATGCACCCTTTTTACTGTATGTGGTTAAAAGTAAATGACGTTGCCTCATGCATCGTGCGGCTGGTGTTTGGAAATAAAAAAGAGAAAATAAAAATGGCCGCTCCCTGGTATTTATGGACTGATGATCACGTGATGTGAGGAGAGGGGGATGGGTATGCAAATGAGATGTGGTTGGGTCTCTCTATAAAAGAACCGTCTTCTTTCCTTTGGGTGTCAGTGTGGAAACTGGAGAGAGAAGAGAACAGTTGTAGTTAGAGTTGGATTTGGAGTTGGAGAAGCTGACGTGGTTGCATGGCTTAACAAGCTGAAGTTGGTGGCAAAGCTGCAGAAGATCGAGGATGTAGCAACGTAATAGCTATGTATTTGGAAGGAAGTGCTCTAGCGGTCTGTCTAGAAATGGGAGAGACGTATCAGGCCATTGCCGAGAGCATCGAAAACCGGTTAAAGACCGCATTTACCGAGAGCGCGTTTGAGGCTTTAAACAAGCTCAAAAGAGTTACCTGGACAGGAACTGTGGACGTGTACGTCGCAGAGATGAGGTGACTAGCAGGATTGGCTGTATATGGGGGACGCAGCCTTGAGAAGACTGTAAAGCTTGCGCTTGTAACTGGTTTCCCTGATCGCATCTCCATGGAACTGCAACGACATAGATATTGAAACCATGTTGGTGTGTTACATGATAAGGGCTGTCCCCTTTTCATGTAAGTATAAAAATAGAGAATTTAGTTTAAAATGAAAATGAAAGAGCATAGGCGAAATTCGAACCTCGTAATCTAGTTTAGAAATAGATTACGTGTGAGAATTTAAAAATGTAAAACAAAACATTTGTTTAGAAATAGATAAATATTTCAAGAAAAGAATGTGAGCTGTCAAGTTTATTATGAAATTTTAAATTGAAAGAATGCAGCTTATAAGATAATGTTTTAACATATTGAATATAGGTTAAAATTCCTTTTGTAGAAATAGGAAAAGTTTGGACACGTATGCCCAGGAAACGTGAAAGAATGCACATGTTTTAACATGTGTATGACGTCACGGAAAATAGAAAGTTCTAGAATAGAGAAAAACTTTAGTGAGAGTTAGACAGTCAGTGAAGAGACTCAGAGACAGTCAGACGTCTGGAAGCGAGTCGTCACTTCAAGGAAAAATGTGAGACTTTGAATTCTTGGTGATGGAACACGGCCGTGTGAAGAATAAACCATTATGTGTTTTGTAAAGCTCGTTTTGTGTCTTATGTTTCTTATACAAAGGTAAAGTCCAATTGTATTATATATTTGTGTTATATGAATTTACATACACGTCTCAACATCATTCCTGTCTACAAAATGTCCGAACTGTCTGAACACTATATCCCTTCACTCTAAGAGCTTTCTCCTTCTTCCATCAGCAAGATCTAAGAAAGAACATTTAATAAATATAAGAATCTCTCCTAATATAAACAATCTCTCAAAGTCTCTCGTACAACAACTTATACAACTTCTCTCTCTCTCTCTCTAAGATACAACATCATATGTAATAAGACAAGAACTCTCACTAAGAACTCACGTAACATACGCGCACAAGTGGTATCGTCTAATAATAATAATAATAATAATAATAATAACTATATAACAGGTGGAGGAGATTCTCAGGTATGCTAGAGTTTTGGCGAAACAGTCCGGTGAGCTGGGGGCGGTCGCGGCGGCTGTGGCAAGCAGAAAGGAGCGACCAGTGATGAAGCAAGGCCGTGGAGTTACCGGTAAATGCTTTCGGGGAAGGAGACATGGAAGTGGGGGGGGGCTGCATGGGAAGTTGGAGATCCGGGTTTAATCGTGTATTTTTTCTTGAAACTTGTCATGATGGAATTTTGGAATTTGTGGACTAGGTCATCAGAGTTGCTTAGAGCAGCACAGAGAGGGGAACCTAAGAGAGAAAAAGAAACGAAAAATTATTTTTTTTTTTTGTAACTGGAGATTTTTTGTATATAGTTAAAAAGCTAACCATGCATTTTATATTGTTACCTTCCATATACATTCGCCTTCTGTTTTAGACGCATTATGTTCCGAAATGCTCTGCATAAAGACTATTCATAATCCCTACACTCTCTATTCTATTCGCTTGTTTCAAATTGAGTAATAAATCTATATACACATTTTTTTTGTTTTCTTCTTTTGAAGATTGTAACGTTGGGTATGCGCCAATCCAGCTGCTAACATTGCCCTGTTTTTTTTTATTGAAACCAACCGGGAGCTCCTTTTTATCCTCATTGTTCTTCTGGATCTCTTTTGCACTTGGTTCACCAGGAATATTCGTTAGGTAAATATTCAGGTTCTCGGGATAAACTCTGTGGCACATATAATAACTGGTTTAAGGCGTGCATATTTCCCAAATAGTATTATGTTAGGCTACTACAGCTTAATTTTAAAATATTTTGCCTCGTGAGATGGCTGAAAATATAAGACCACCAATAAATGATTCAGGAGAAATATGTTGCACGAAGTAAATTAGTTGGCAGATTGGATAAGTTCCAATCCTTATAATCTATGTGTGTATTCCCTTGACCACAGTCGTTCTATAACTGTGCATACGATATAAAGAAAGATAATTAGTGATCATGTAATTAACGAGTCACATTTCTAGCTATGGCGATTCTTCTATCCTCACAGGCAGTTCTTCCAATACTCATGTGAACAAGACTTAATTAGTATTTGTAAATTGCAATTTATTCTAAGCACAAAAGGTGGCCGTAATTCATCGACCATTAATGAAATTTTACAATAAAGATGATGCAAGGAGTGAGAGCCTCAGTGGGAGAAAGGCTTAAGGAAATTATCATCGAGAGAGAAAACATTAAATGTCACATTATTGGAGTTCAGTTTAGAGAAACTGACCAAATTCTTAACAAAGAAAAAGAAAAATGCACACTTGCAATATAAAAAGTAGGACTTGGTTTGTCACGCATGGCCGTTATTTATGACTGTAAACCCTTTCGTTAAATAACAATCGATAAAAAACATACGTGGTGAGGCTTGCTGCGTCAATTATGTAGAACACATTGCTGGATTTTCAAGAAAAGGGTGAAAGTAATGATAGGGAAATCAGTAGACATTTTAAATTGAATCTAGTAAATCAAATTGAAAATTGTAATAATATAAACAAAGTAAAAATAGTTTCTGCTTTTAATCTCACATTTTTACAAATAAAACGTAACCACAAAACAGGGCTAAATGTCTTTAAATATTACGGAATGAACATTTTACTTTATTCTTGCCACAGTCCCGTTACTGAATGCGAGTGCTAAATAAATGTTTAAAAAATATTGCTTTATAAAGGCAGAAGGCTTAATTTTAAAATTGATTATTTAATGATGCACGTGCAAGTTTCTGACAATATACATGTAGCGATGTTTCAAAATGAGCCCATTCCATTATACATGGGTGTGTGCAGATGAGACCAAAGCTACTTTCCTTTATTAATATATATATATATATATATATATATATATATATATATATATATATATATATATATGATGAAAATAATGGAAGTAGTATTCCGACTAAATAGAGAAATAAAAAGGAACACACCGTATTATATGTTGTCCATCAACGTTCTGTCTTTATTTCGAGACTCATCCAGATTCATCCAGAGGAAGTATCGAAATAAAGACGAAACGTTGATGAACACATAATACGGTGTGTTCCTTTTTATTTCTCTTTCTCTTTCTCTCTCTCTCTCTCTCTCTCTCTCTCTCTCTCTATATATATATATATATATATATATATATATATATATATATATATATATACAAAATATAAAGCTGAGCGTCTGTGTGTGTGTGTCTGGTTACGAATAGGTTCCTATGTGGTTGGCTATAATAGAAAACTGATCACATATAATGATCGATGATGTATCGAGACACAGAAATGGGTATGTTGGATCTGGCATAATTGTGATTCATTTAAATTGTGTGGTCTCCCTTCACGCCCGGTCCACAAAGTATTCAAATAAACTATGCAAAAATTAAAAAAAAAACTTTTACAAGTATTTTTGATGTAGATGTACATAAGAATACTTTGATAAGTATGTTTTAACTTGAATAGGGATGATATAATAACATTGTGGGATGTGTGTTCGCGCCCGGCCTCCATAGAATGGAAATAGGCACACACATTTGTAAAGACTTTTCATACCTATCTGCGTAAGTATACTTTGATAAGTATGTTTCAGTTTGAAGAAATATGGTATAATAAAATTATGAGGTGTTCGTTCACGCATGACCTCCATAGAATGGGAATATGTCACAAAGTTTAACAAGGTGTTTTAATATAGATCCACAGAATATTTTGAGAAGTTTTTTTCAATTATGGGGTGTATCTATTTTATTTTTACTTTCATCATACTTTGATTTCGTTTTGATACTCCCCAACTTCAAAGCTATCTTTTACACCCCTTCCTTTTCATAACCTATCATACTCTCATAAATTAGTGTCCATTTTCTGGAGGCTGTTTTTGAACCCAGTCAACGACGGGTACTTTTGCTTGTATATATATATATATATATATATATATATATATATATATATATAGAGAGAGAGAGAGAGAGAGAGAGAGAGAGAGAGAGAGGGGTAGAGAGAGAGAAATAGAGAGACAAAATGATGTATTCATACGTTACTGAATATATCTATCTATTATCTGTACTCCTATGTATCCGTTTTTCTTTTGTGTGTATTGGTATTCATATTAAAACCCCTCTTTTCTATTTATTAAAAAAGAAAATACAATGTTTTAATATATGATTCGTGGAACTGCATTCACTAGCAAAAGATCTAGCAAATTTGCATATTCTTTAAACATTCATTTTAAATAATCTCCTATTAGTATTTTTGGTTTTCTCATGGGATGATCATCTTTAGTTAACTATTGCGTGTAAATATATTCATGCATATATCCTCCTTCATTTATACTTGCATAATATTTGCGTGAAAAGTTTATAGTAAACAACAAATATATTTATGTATGCGTATATATTTTGTTTAATCTCTCTCTCTCTCTTTATATATATATATATGTATATAATATATAATATATATATTATATAATATATATAATATATATTATATACTATATATATAATATATCCATATATATAATATATATTATATAATATATATAATATATATTTATATAATATATATATTATATATATAATATAATATATATATATATATATTTAATATATATATAATTTATATATATAATATATATATATAATATATATAATTTATATATATAATATATATAATATAACATATATATATATATATATATATATATATATATATATATATATATATATATATATATATATATATATATATATAACCTTTAAGACTTTACACGACTGTCGATTGAAAATTTCTTGGGGTGACTAAAAGTCGTAAATGACTCGCCCACCAGTCGATAAAATTTCTTTAAATAAAGAAACGAGAAAAACTCATTTATTTTACGAGCCGCAAATATTCGGTGACTTAGAATGACCTATGTCTCATCATTTGTTAACTTGTCCATCTCTAGCATGGAGACCGTTGGAATATCATATTGAAAAAAGTGTGGTCACGGTAAAGGTGAACAAGAGGTAAAATTTACACATTCGGCGTGTAGTCAAAATGTCGCCTTCATTTAGCTCTCTGATTTGAAATACATTTAGAAAAAAATCTTTGACGCTGCAACTACATACACTTAATGCTTACAAAAGTAAAGGCACACATTTTAAAGAGGAAAAACACGCATCGTTCCCTACAGTACGCACTGAATATAACATCATACAACAAGTAAGTAATAATATAAATTCAGATATTTGCATGCTTATTTTTGCGCAACTTTAAAAAAATAATCGATACCCCATTTTAAAAATAATTTTCTAAATTTTAGAATGTTGTTCCGAGGTGAATTTTTGTTTTAATAGAAATAAAAGAGACCAATTTCTGTTCTATACCAATTTTTTTTTTCCATAAGTTACAACGAAAATTTGACCGTTTAAATT
This sequence comes from Euprymna scolopes, assembly GCF_053919585.1. Lineage (NCBI taxonomy): Eukaryota > Metazoa > Mollusca > Cephalopoda > Sepiida > Sepiolidae > Euprymna > Euprymna scolopes. Next base: position 26,349,475 of record NC_136500.1, read on the forward strand.
TTAAAAAGATATTAAACCATGCCGATTTTCTTAGAAATCTTGTACATTTCAGCTAAATGATATATTTTTTTTTTTATTATCGGAGATTTCGGGCCACGGATATCTCGTACCAGAGGATGTCAGTCCACAATCGTGAATACCTGGAGATTTTCCTCACTCTTTTTTTTCCAACACCCACGGTTTAAGCTACATATTTTAATTTTTGTGTGAAATTTACGACATAATTTTTGTATCGGAAGAATAGTTTGTTGATATTTTGAGTAAGAATAAAGACGAAAAATATAATTGAATTGTTGTAAAATCATTTACTATTATGGACTGAAACAAAGACACAGAGTCGGATGAGCAAAACTATTTTGGGGCGAATAAATTTTCCCTCACACTCGACCGGCGGTCGCGGGATTTTTTTTTCAAATCTCAAAGCCTCTCTCTCTCTCTCTCTCTCTCTCTCTCTATATATATATATATATATATATATATATATATATATATATATATATCTCCCTCTCTCTCTCTATATATATATATATACATATATATATACATATATATATACATATATATATATATGTATATACATATATATATATATATATATATAAACTACTTCATTTACTCACATAAATTAATATACGAAAGTATACATTTATGCGTAAACTTTTAGTATTTACTTCAAAAGTGCTCAATAGGTAGGTAGAGCTATTTAGTAATTTATAAAATATATATGGCGATTAAGCTACACTGAATATTCGGCGTTTCATCCATTCTAGGATTCCTCAGGCTTATGCGCGAATTCTGTGGTTGTTTATGGTTTTTATATGGTCCTCTTCTATTGAGGATGTAGTTAGCCAATCAGCTTTCTAGTATCAACCGCGCCCCTTCCTATCAGCCTAGACATTTATATTTGGGAACATCTGTGTAATTCGTTTTGGGCCAGAAATCTGGCTACTAAGGGGTCAAAGTTCAACGATATTACCTTTGAGAACTCTACCATTAACTCCACCGAACATTTTGGGTCTAAAATCTTGAAATTTTATATATTGGTTCCTTGGACATGGATCAAACATAATAACTTGATTTGAGCCCTAAGTAATAAATGCTAAGGGGTAATAAGAGGGGTCAAATTTGAAAAAAGATTTTACCTCTGCGGTGTCTGCCGAATTACTCATACCATTTCTGGTCTAGACATTTGAAATTTTACATAAAGCGTTTCAGATATAGGGTAAGCTTTAAAATCTGTTTGGGCGGTATAGTTTTAATTACAAATATATAAATGTGTGTATGTATGTACGTTTGCATGTGTGCCTAAAACTTTCAAGAGACGCGATTTTTACACGTTCGACATTTTACACGTCAAATACCGAAATTTGGATAAAACATAAAAATTGTCACCTTCAAATGGGCACTTTTCTACAGGGAGATGTCGCTTTTGTCGGCGATATTTTCGAAAGTTGTCATTGTCTAGCCTCAGTTAAACATACGTCACTTCCGGTTTAGCGGTGGTCGTAACAACAAAGACGGCAGGTTTTTCCCCGTTCTTTTCCTCCCCTGCGGTACGGGTTCATCCTGCCTTCCTACAACCAAATTTTTTGACCAACACACACTTCCAAACACACAGATAACGCCAGGAACCAATTTTAGTACTGGTATATGTCTTTAATCTCAATATATATATATATATATATATATATATATATATATATATATATATATATATATATATATAGTCTTTCACATACAGTAGTGCTTTGCTCGGCAATGGTGCTAGAGAAGAAACTACCTCAAGCCGTATACATATATATATATATATATATATATATATATATATATATATATATATATATATATATATATATAGTCTTTCAAATACAGTAGT
>NC_136500.1:26358850-26416350 GCF_053919585.1 Euprymna scolopes
GATAAATTAAACTCAGTCGAAGCTTTCATAAAGTTTACCTGTGAAACAGAAAACATTAACTCATTACCTTTTCTTGACATACTTATAATAAAATCCAATAATAAGCTATCCTTCAAAGTTCACCGCAAAACTACACCCAAAAATGATTGCACACATCTCTATTCACACCATAATAATAAAATAAAAACAGGGATGATAATCGGTTTCTTCTTACGCGCTTTCAGAATTTGCAGTTCTGAATATCTGGACGAAGAATTCAAATACCTCACTAACATTTTGAAAACCTTGCAATATCCGACATATATCATATTGAATGCTAAGAGAAAAGCCACAAAAATATTTTCCAGAATAAATAATAATAAAAAAATTCATAAACACCAGACCTTTCTCTCATAAACAGACATCTTATTTTACCTACACACACCAATAATACAATAATCTATAACACATTAAACAAACTAAAAATTCCTATCGTACAAACCATATCACTAACCATTAAACATATATTAAAAACTACGAAACATCTCTATAACAAACCAGTTTCTGATGGAGGTATATACACTATTCCTTGCTATAAGTGCCATCATAAATGCGTTGGTGAAACTCAGCGTAAATTGGAATAAAGGCTCAATGAACATAAAAGAGATATAAAAAAAATAGCAATTCTCTAAGTGCATTATTCTCTCATTCCTTGCAACATAACGACAACTTTGACTTTAAACAAGCAAAAGTAGTTAAATTTATTTCAAATAAACCACGCCGGAGACTTCTTGAATCTGCGCTTCTCGCAATTTAAAACACTATTAAACAACGTGGAGGTTTCTATAACATAGTGCCATTAATAAGTAAACTCTTATTAAAAGAACATTATTTAACTGTAGACACGGGTTAACTTTCTCACACCATTCAAACATCCCCTGCAATAATTAACACATAATCTACATCAATATATTACATAAAAAAACACTCATTTTATTTCTGTTACAAACTTATATTTGAATTTCAACAGATATATCTTTTTCTCAATAAGAATATTAACTTGCGTCATAGTTTTAAAATTATATTAACGACTATATGACGTCACTAAAATTACTTCTCTTTAACAGCGCCAGCCCTACCCCTTCTTTTTGAATTTCCAACGTCTGTTTTCCGTTTCTCTGAAATAGAACTGCGTCACACTGTGCACGTGAAACATTTTAAAATATTTTGTACTGGTATTTTTTGTTTCTAAATCTCATTCATCCAGAGGAAGTCTCGAAATAAAGACGAAACGTTGAGGAACACATAATACGGTTCGTTCCTTTTTTTTATTTTCTCTATTTTGCCGTATTACTATTTTCATCATTTTCATCATATATATATATATATATATATATATATATATATATATATATATATATATATATATATATCCGCCACATTTTATATAGAGATATGTGTCTTAATAAATATTACTATTCTCTTTAGAAAAATTTGATGTATTCATTAAGGCTATTTTATGCCAAATATAAATATAAATAAATATATATATATATATATATATATATATATATATATATATATATAAACGAAATATATATATCAGTGTGTGTATATGCCCGTCTTTGTGCGTGTTTATCTGTGAACGTACAGACTTTGAGAGAATTGATGCTAATCATATTTTTCAAATAACAACGTGCTCGTTAATTAGCATTTTGTTTAGTGTGGAAAGTCCTCCTTTAGGAAGCGAGATGAATGGGATGAGAAATGAATTTGATTCATTTGGGAAGTATTCAGATATATCTAATGAGGCGTCAAATGAATAATGAAGCAAACTAGGGTTATACATTTCAGGGAATACATTTCAGGCCGAGATGAATGAATCAAACTACTGATTAGGGAGAAAAGAGAGATAGTGGATTACGAAATAAAGAAATACCAATAGGTGTAAGTAATGATTTAGATGTTATCGATTGAATCATACTGAGAATATGGATTTCAGTTTAGTCCGGCGTATATGTAGGTGTATATACCTTTTCTCTCATATGTAATTAGTTACTGCTTGGCAGACAATTTTAGGATGTTTACTTTTTTCGGAAGTTTTATGTGTATGTATTTGTCTCATCGACATTGTTTTATTTGAACTTTTTGAAAAGTTTAGATCGATCCTCTTTAATTGAAAAGTCAGTGCCTGATTGATTGGACACTACTACAGTCTAATAAATATGTACTAGAAAAAAAGTTTTTTTTTCTAAAAGTGGATTACTCATGCTATTTATTTGAATTCTGCGCATTAGTGTCTTCATTTTAAGCGTTTTGGACACAATATTCTCGTTGATGTTAACACCAACCTACTCCAGGTGTATCTTGTAGAACCATGACTATGTTTTTCAAAGACTGAAAGTTATTTGTCCATCTTCACGAACTTTAGAAACGAACCATTTGTTTAATACAAGTGTTTAGCATGTACTCGTTTCGGCAGGTATGAGAGAGTCCTAGGTAATTCGTAATTGTATATTTCAGTCGCCTCAAACTAAGGATTGATTGAACCTTAATTCTTCAGGAATATATTTCCTACAAATTAATTTGATCCAGGGTTCTTGATTCGATACTATCATACTCGAATTAATATGTATCGTAATGTCCTGGCTTTTTGAGATATACTCTAGCAATATATATTTGAGACCGAAGTAATAATCTTAACTCTAACTCAAACGTTTCAATAGATTTAACCAACCCAAACATGATAGTTTCAACATCTTTGTATGTTTATGTATTTTATATATGTATATACGTTTGTTTCATAATGATACTCGAAGAGGTTTTTATTTCGAAATGACTCCATGAAAAATTCAATACAAGGCTTATTAATATTGAAATTGCATTGCTGAGTACTGCTGTGTTATCCGGCTTAGTTACAAGTTACTAGGATATGACAAAATGTAAAATACATCCATCAAAATTTTTCATAAATTTCAATGCAAACACAATCTGTTTTATTTAGACGATTATAATCCCGAATAAAAATGTTGAAATGGAATCTGACATTTAAAATAAGATATCATAGCATTACGTCTGTTCATCTGAAATTGAACGAATACTTTAAATAGAAATCAAACTCAAGTTTATTAATTGTAGAATGGGTGACGTTTTCCTGAATATGTACGGCTTAAACTAATATATATCAGCCTGCCTCTCTCTCTCTCTCTCTCTCTCTCTATATATATATATATATATATATATATATATATATATATATATATATATATATATATATATATATATATATATATATTCCAGGTAAAAATTTCCAATAGTGAAAACGATTGACGTTCACCGAAATTGTTGATAGTGCTCAATAAAAATAAAAATATATTATTTTATTACATTTTGGCAAACAAAATTACAATTAGTCGCTAATAACTCGTCCACTTCAATCTAAAAAAGAAAATATCGGCAGGCGATAAGAAACCTATGCCCTCACTCGAGGCCAGTTTTATGATGTAAAATAAAACCATATATAAAAATATAGAAAACCGAAAAAACAACAACAAAAAAATCAGCGAGATTTAATTTGTTATTATTAAACTATGTATGGTATGTCTTGACATGCGCGTTTAAATAAGCAAGGGACATTTTATTGATTCAGTTGGAATGAATGTAACTTTCGTTACTAAATTATACGTTATAATTTACACACGTCTAGACAAACAATATAGAGTTTACTACAAATTAAAAGCTGCCGAAATGTTTTCGTTTTGATTTTTATATATTTCCCTATTCTGTTTTCTTTTTATTAAGAAAACATATTCTGGTGTAAGAGGAGAGATGTATTGTCACCTGGCGATGATATTAGAGTGAAACAACCTATTTATTGTAGCGGCTTACGACGATTGCTTTGCATCTAAACTGACAAATATATATGTATATTAATATTATGAATGCATATATATATATATATATATATATATATATATATATATATATATATATATATATATATACAGTAAATCTCCTTTAATGTGATCTTCCTCTTTAGTTCGACTTCCTCTCATTTGGATTTCCTTTTATTTGAACTTCCTCTCATTTGGACTTCTTCCATACCTGGACTTTCTCTAAACTTGAACTGACTGGCCATTGAAATTGGGTTAGCATATTTGATGCAAAGTTGCAGTAAAACTGTTTACCTGGTTTAGTCAGACATTGTGCAGAAATGTTAATATTGGTACTATGTAATTAATTTAGATCACCTATTGATAATTAATTTATACTAATTGTATTTTTTTCAGATTGCTATATTTTAAATAGTGTAAAACAACCCATCACAATGTCTTGCAATTCTAAAAGGCAACAAGTGACACTGACTTTACTCGAAAACGTCAAATTATAGAAAAAATAGATGTTGGAGTTGAAAATAGCTTTATATTGAGATAGAGATAGAGATGGGAAGTAGTACACTGTTTTACATCAAAAAGAAAAAGGAGGAAATATCAAAGGCTGTTTTTTTCTCTCCAAATAAAAGACATGTCAAAGAAGGACTCTTCCCAGACCAAAACAAGTTGAATTCGATCGAATATTGCATGAGTGGTGTGTAGCAAAACGGAATTAAGGTGTAGAATATCTGGGTCCATGTAAATTGCTAAGCAAAATCTCTTTAGGAAATGTTGAATATCGCAGAAGATATGAAATTCAGTGAAGTCTGGCTTAGGAGCGTTAAGAATAGACATGGTATAAGACAATTAACAATGTCAGGCGACATTATCCAATCCACAACAGTTTCGCTAGAGTGCAATGTAGACTACAGGGTATTGTAAAGTAAGACACTTCTAGAAGACATGTTAACTTTCCGCGGTGCACTGTCGTTCGTCCCGATTAGATCTGGCAATCAGTCACATTGATGGTCGATTTGGCAGATTTCGACGGCAATGACAAGAAACTTTTATATTCGTTAACCCTCTATATATATATATATATATCAGCATGAGTGCCCGGCGTTGGCCAGGTGTTTGGGGTTATATGCTGACAAAAAAAAAACGATCAATTTTTCTTAATTTTGACCACTATTATGGCTCCTTAACATTTATTGTTTGGGGTTAAAATCCAGTTATTAAGTTGGATCTATGTCCAAAAATCTTAGACCTAAAATTGTCGGAGGAGTTTGGTAGAGTTCTGAAATGTGAAATCGTTGAACCTTGCCCCATTAACAGCCAAATTTCTGGCCGAAAACTGATCATATAGATTTTCCAAAATCTCAGTACCCTTTATATCAAATTTCTAGTCTGTAGACTAAAAATTGACAGAGTTATTGCGTAGGGAAATGTATACACTGACAGACACACATAGACGTTCAATTTTATAGCTATACTAGAGTATCATGTGTGCACACACAATAAAAGTGCATGTGCGAAAAAAGTCTGGAAATGTATATATATATATATATATATATATATAATATATATAATATATATATAATATATATATAATATATATAATATATAATATATATAATATATATATAAATATATATATATATATATATATATATATATATACAGTCTTTTTTCGTACTGTATGTGGATGACTATAATTCTCCTTATCTTATGTTGAGCATTTCGAAAGTGATAAACAAATTACCATTAGTGTATGAAGCGGTGCTCTTTTTGTAAACAAACTGAGCTGAGGTACTTTGGACAATGTCAAAACATTGTTAATTCGCAGCCCGCAGTGCAGCAGCCGTATAGCGCAAGACTTAGGAGTTTCGATTGTCATTTGGGCAGTCAGGTTTCGATCTTGGGTTGATGTAATTTCTTGTCTACCCGCACTGATGAGCTGTGACACAGTGCTCTATAGAGAAATATATATATATATATATATATATATATATATACATATATTTAAACAAATAAATATACATATAACAAGACAACTAGACACGATACCTAAAACAACAAAATAATAAAAAGCAAACGGCCACCCGAAAACTTAAAATATATCCTAACTTCCCTAAAACTCGTTTCACACACTACAAAAGCCATTACAAAATGCAACAAACCGCGATGTGGAGTTTGTGACATACTAATAGAAGGCAACACATACACATTCAAAAACACAACGCTAACATTAAAAATAAAAAAAGATCTAAATTGCACCTCCAGAAATGTAGTATATGCACTAAGATGCACAGCATGCGACAAATCCTACATAGGCGCCAGCAAAAATTTCAGCAACAGAGTGGCCTTACATAAGAACAACATCAAAATTTCAGAAAACAGACACCTCTATGTTTCAACACACGTACACACACGCTGTGGAAATAGGTTAAAAATAATGCCAATCTTTCAAACAGACAATTATTTTTATTTACTTACACAGGAAAAAAAATCATAACAATATTCACTCCGGGATTAAACGGAGCCTAATATCAACACAAAAACATGAAATGCAAGGCACACTCGCATGCACGTACAGATACATATGGACACCCACACATAAATCAGAACCGACACATTAAAACACACACAAACACACACGCATACAGCCACCCACAGATATAACACACCTGTCTCTAATACAACACATTGAACAATACCAACCCTACTTAACCTCGAAACCAACAACACTAGGAAACACCTAGAACAATAGTGTAGTATATGTTCCAACACCTCGCCCCCCCTTAGTCAGTGGCGGAGAAATACTCCATTGCTGGTATAACTATCATCCTTCCTCCCATACCTATACACCTCCAAGTGCCCCCTTCACTCTGGGAACGAGACTATCCCCACACTAAGAACCGATCCGTGATCCTGCCATACCCATATGGGGAAACAAATAAATAGAAACATTAAAAAGACACCTTCGTATATTCATAAAAACAACTCTTTATCTAAACAAACATAATCTTAAGAATGCCCGAACAGTCTAAGAGCGAAACGAAATATCACAATACTAAAATCTAAGAATCCAAAAAATAAATATCAAAATTGAATGAAAACACCCCTACCCTTATTTCAGAGAAGCTGCCCCCCTCTTCACACACACAAAAATAAGTAACGACCTTGAGTCACAGTTGCCTTCCTGGGGAAGCAAATAACTTCATAATATTATGAAACGGAACACACATTCTTCAAACGAATACAAGAAAAAACGCACACACTCACAACCTTCACAAACGCACACACACGCGCTCACACACACACATAAACACTACCCTATGCACCCAGTTGACCAAGTACCAATACACCCTCAACTTTATTCAAGTAAGAGTAAAAAAGGAAATAAAATGAGAAAAAACAAAGAAAAATAAGTAGAAACACAAGCAGAGAGAGAAATAGAGAGAGAGAGAGAGAGAGAGAGAGAGAGAGAAACGTAAGGCAGCAGTGACCACAGTTCACCCCAACGAACCAGTAATAAAAAAAAAATTAACATACGAATGAAAAGTAGAACCATTTAAGCATGTTTCCACCGCTCGGTACCATTTCAAATGAACTACGAAAATGTTATTTTACATTTTAAACACATATTGAGTATAGTCTTACATTTATATTGAGTATAGTCTTACATTTTAAATATTTTCTGAAGAGGGCGCTTCACAGAACGACTGTAAGACGTACAAAACGATTATAGATATAATAGCATTTTGGCCCGGCGTTTCCTCGGGTGTTTTGAGGTGTATGCTAAGCAAAAAACAAACACACACAAAAAAGGTAATGTTTTGAAAATGTTACCACTGTTATTACCCCTTTTAATGTATTGTTTTGGGCTCAAATCCAGTTATTAAGTTAGATCCATGCCCAAGGCACCTATATCTAAAATTTCAAGTGCGTGGACCCAAAATTGTCGGAGGTGTTTGGTAGAGTTCTCAAAGGTCAAATCGTTGAACTTTGACCCCTTAATCGCCAAATTTCTGGCCAAAAATCGATCACATCGATTTTTCCAAATCTCAGTACCCGGTATATCAAATTTCGAGTCTGTAGACTTAAAATTAACAGAATTATTGCGTAGGGAAATGTACACAGACACACACACAGACACCAAGATACACAGCCACGTTCACTTTTATAGATATATAGATAGATTAGCGTGGGTTCCCAGCGTTGCCCGGGTGTTTGGAGGTGTAGGCTGAGCACAAAATGGGTCAATTTTTTTTGTTTTAACCCTTATTATGACCCCCTTAACATTTGTCGTTTGGGGCTCAATTCAAGTTATTAAGTTAGATCCATGTCCAAGGAATCTATATCCAAAATTACAAGTGTTTAGACTCAAAATTGTCGGAGGCGTTTTGAAGAGTTCTCAAAGGTCAAATCGTTGAACTTTGAACCCTTAACATTCAATTCTTTGGCCGAAAACCGATCAGAAAGATTTTCTCAAATCACAGTACACTGTATATCAAATTTCGAGTCTGCATACTAAAAATTCACAGAGTTATTGCGCAGGAAAATGTACACAGACACACAGACAGACACGCAGACATACACGTTCACTTTTATAGATATCTAGATAGGTGGAATGATAGATAGATAAATAGATAGATATATAGATAGATTAAACAAAATATATACGTATACACAAATATATATGGAAACGATTTTGTGTTTACTATAAACTTTTTACGCAAATATTATGCAAGTCTAAATGAAGTAGACTGTCTGCAGGAATATAATTACACGCAATAGTTAACTAAATTGATCACCCCCATGAGAAAACCGAAAATACTAACAGAGAATTATTTAAAATGAATGTTTAAAGAATATGCAAATTTGCTAGATCTTTTGCTAGTGAATGCAATCACACAATCCACATATAAGAAAACGGTATTTTCTTTTTTAAATAAAGAGGGTTTTTAATATGAACATCAATACACATGAAAGAGAAACGAATTTATAGAAGTACAAACTAGAATTTCAGCCCGGCGTTGCCCGGGCGGGTGTTTGGAGGTATATTTTGAGAAAAAAAAAATAAAACGCGGTCAATTTTTTTTTACAATCTGATAACTTAACCTTCATAATTGTGGGCTCAAATTAAGTTTTTAAGTTAGATCCATGCCTATGGAACCTATATGTAAACTTTCAAATGTTTATATTCAGAATTGTCGCAGGAGTTTGATAGAGGTCCCAAAGTTAAAATCGTTGAACTTTGACCTTCTTAACAGGCAAATTTCACAAGGATTTTCCCAAATCGCAGTACCCTGTATACTCAATTTCGAGTCTGTAGATTAAAAATTGGCAGAGGGAAATGTACACACACAGACACACACACATACATACACACGGTAAATTTTATAGTTATATAGAGTGATAGATATATAAATAGATTAAACAAATATATATACATATACATAAATATATATGGAAACAATATTTTTGTTTACTGTAAACTTTTACTCAAATATTATGCAAGTCCAAATCATGTAGAATATCTGCATGAATGTAATTACAAAAATTATAAAAAAAACGTGCACGAGTGTTTTTTTTATATAGATGCACATAAGAATATTTTGATGAGTATGTGTTAACTTAAATAGGGATGGTATAACACAATTGTGGTATCTGCGTTCGCGCTTAGCCTCCATAGAATGAAAATAGGGACACATTTTAATAAAGACTTTTCATATCTATCTGCGTTAGTATACTTTGATAATTATGTTTAAGTTTGAAGAAATATGGTATATTAAAATTATGGAATGTTTGTTCGCGCCTGACCACCATAGAATGTAAATATGTCACAACGTTTAACAAGGTTCTTTAATATAGATCCACAGAATATTGTGATAAGCTTTTCAGTGTGAACAGGTATGGTATAATAAACTATAGGTTTTGTCTATTATATATATATATATATATATATATATATATATATATATATATATATATATATATATATATATAACGATAAACGAAAAAAATAATGTAATGCGTGAAAATAATAATACTAGGAAAACAATATTTACCTGAAGGCGATAACAAATAATCAATTCTCATTCTGGTTCGTTGTTTACCTCATCTTACGCCAAGCTTATCTCTTTTCAACGGAACCGCTCTGATCTCCCTCACACCTAATCAAAATGAATGGCTTTCGTTATGAAAAAGTTCCATGTGTTAGTAAGTTTCTGGGACTCATCTTTACTCTTGATACATAAGGGAACACGTAAGGTTGTCTTAAGGAGAATTGCTTCCCATAACCCTGGAAAAGCTCATCAGTTTGCCCTGTATTAAAGAGTTCAGGTGATCGCTCATCTCCCTTTTAGTACAAGCCAATACGTATCCTGTACGTCACAGGTTAGTTGCTGGAATCATTGATGAATAGAGAAGTAATCAAACATCTTAGCAAAAATAACCCTTATAGTGACACAAAATATGGTGTCCGTTCTGCTAGATCTACAGCAGATGTGCTTACAGTTATATCTCATAGTATTAAGTAATCTCTCGAAGTAGGAAACTTTATAGGGCAATTGCTTTTGACATATGAAAGGCGTTTGAGAGGGTATGACATAAAGATTTACTTCACAAGATCGCCAGCTATGGTATAGATGGAAATGTCTTCCAAATTATTAAACCATTTTTCCCTGATAGGTTCATAAGAGTAGTAGTTGATGGAAAAAAAATCGGATGTTCACAGTATTAAAGCTGGATCCCTCAGGGGTCAATCATGAGCCAAATTCTCTTCTGATCTACATTAATGATCTTCCAAATCACATCCTTGCATCATTCGTAGACATTTATGCTGATGATACTACCATCGATTGTAGCATATCCACGACCGTAAACGACCAAGTTCTCTCTGATTCTCTCTCCTCTGATCTTGAGCACGTGGTACAATTTGAAAAGAAGTGGTTTGTTACTTTTAATGCATCTAAAACCAAGCTTTTATCTTTACATCATCAACGCTCTGATCCCTATCTGGCATCAATTGAAATGTATGGCTTTCGTCTTCCGGAGGCATCGTGTTTTAACAAGCTTTTGGGATTGACCTTTACTCCTAACCTTAATAGAACACGTACATCAAATATGTTGCCAAGGCCGTAGGAAAAATGCTGGCATCCTTCTATCGATCCAGTAAATATCTCAATGCTGATTTAATTATTTATCTACATATGTTCTACAAGGACGGGGTACTATTGCAACAACTGTGCAGGAGCTGCTAGAAATGACTTGTTCTGCCTTGATAGAGTTTAAAATAAACTTCGTAGCTTCATAGGAAATGTCTTTTTCTCATCCATTCAACCTTTATCTCGCAGAAGACAGGCTTCGAATTTGTCTTTGCTTTATCGTTATTTTCATGGAACGTGTTCCACTGAGCTTCAATCCATAGTCCCCTTTCTTCAAACTTTCACAAGAAACACTCGTCCAGCTGAAAACACAATCGATAATTTTCCCACCCTTTATCTGTGCCTAGACCTAAACGTAGATTCCATGAACACTGCTTCTTTCTTAGAAGTGCACGCCTGCTTTCCAGCTATAATTTGATTATCTTCAAGTCTAACGTAAACACCTTCTTGATGAGCTGTTCCACTTAAGTTAACAAATTTACCGAATTTCCATTACTAACGATTACTATATTATCCAATTGACTACTGTACCCTATTAACTATTATCCTCGAGTGGGCTCTGGGCTTCGATAATGGGCGATTCCTATGTAAAAAAATCAATGGAAAAATGTTGGTTCACTCTACAGCTGTAGTAGGTGTCTCATTGCTAATGCAATCCTCAATCTGTATAAAAATCAGATACATTGTTTAACAGAGTATTCTCGCCATATTTGGAGAGGAGTTGCTGGACACTGTCTATCCTGCCTTGATAGAGATCCAACCCGGCATAGAAATTTAGTACATGTGCTCTTTTTTCTAGCCTGCAACCTTTTTTTCACAAAAATGACGTCGCGAGCTTGCCTCTTGTAAATCGCTATCTTCATGACAAGTGCTCGCCTGAACTCCAATCTATGATCCCCAAACTTTCAAAAGATATTCGAATACTTTAAACCTCTGTCTAATATGCCCCCTGAATCTAAACGCATTTTCTATGAAAACGCTACATTCCCAGAACTGCCCACCTGTGGTACACAATTACGTTTGCATGCTTCTCGATTGAATACAACATAATTGGGTCGTCTCAATAAAAATGAAATTTTACCGTAATAGGTTTGTTTTAGTGAAATAAATTCTCAAATAAAAATAGCATTAGTTTAATGTAAACATTAAGTTTACATTCAGCTAGTACTAAGGGCATTTTTCCAAGAAACAGATATTAATTTACATATGTGAAGCTCTATTTGACTAACATGTCTAGAGTAGAGCAAGTTATCAACAACGAAATTGCATTAAAATAATTGTTCTACACAGACATTTTCTTTTTTATTTATTAAGATTTACTTTTCAGATATGAATTCATCATTGTCAGCTCGAAATTTTCTCTTAAATAGTATGTTCATTGATTACTTATGACTGTGCTGGAGTATAACGTTTCTGGTAAATGATATAGTAATATGTCGGTCATCTATTCTCTATCTGTTTAAAAGCCAAGTGCATCCAAGGATGGAGTACTACGGCCACAACTGGGCAGGAGCTACTAAAAACAGCCTATTCTGCTTTGACAGAGTACAAAATAGACTTCGTGAATTAGTGGGGGATTCACTTTTCTCTTCGCTGCAGCCTATCTCCCACAGAAGAGACGTTGCGAGCCTGTCTTTGTTTTATCGGTATTTTCAGGTCAAATGAACTCGTCTAGTCCCCCCTCGCCTATTTTTCACGAAAAACACCCGTCTGGCTGAAACCACTGTCATCAATTTTCCGCACTATGTATCTGTGCCTAAATCCAAGTGTAGATTCCATGAGCAGAGCTTCTTTCTTAAGAGTGAACGACTGTGGAACTCTCTTCCGTTTTCCTGGTTCCCACCTGACTACAACTGGAATGTCTTCAAGTCCAACATAAACAAATTCCTGACACCACCTTAAGTAGGACACTTTATCAAATCTCCAATACTAACAATTACTGCGATACTATCCCTTGATTACTGAACACGCAATAAACCTTATCCCCGAATGCGTTCCAGCCCTTGATAATAATGACCTGCATGTAAAAAAATAATCTAAAGGGATTATGTTAAAAATGGAATTTCCAATCGCTATTTCTGGTGCTACCATATCAGGGTGTCTGAAGATAATAGCTTCATGGGACAAAATGAGCCGAACATTGAACCTTTTTTGCTTTTCTCTTTCCTTTTGCAAAACTTAATTATGTTCTGCAAAACCAAAATCGAAAGAACTACCGATATGTTTCCGCATTTTCTTTCTTCCCATTTCCTTTTTCTTTTTCTACCTTCCATAATTCCTGACTGGTTAACTATTTATATTATAAAACAACCATGCCAAACACCGAAACAAGCGATTGAAGATACAAAGAGCTAGAGGAATAACACCGTCCACGAAATAACTGGTTGCCACATGAATACTACTTTGAAAATAATTGGATTCGGCATTAAATTAACCGAAAAGGGTTAATATGCTGGAACAAACAACCAAATCAAACCAATGACTATTTAGATTTATGTTTAGAAAAATGTTTTCCAGCGTTGGTTGCAATGCTTAGAGGTAAAATAGTTTATTCTTCTGAATTTTATGTAAATAATTGGAATACATTTTTGTTACCTGCCATGCTAAAGAGGAGATAGTATTTCGGTTTAGTAATTTCATTTTTACCATCAGACAGTGTAATGTTAGTAAAATATTTGGCAATATCCAAGGTTTATACGCGTTGCCTAACGTAAAATACCAGAAGGCATTAGCACATTGCATTGATTTGATAAATGACCTAACGCGTTCATGAGCTGAAAGTTTCATCTGTCTGTTGAATATATTGAAGGTGTGACACTCTAAGAAACCTTTCATGAAGTGCATCAGAAGCAGGCACGAACTATTGAATTAATGGTAACAGTGTTTTTTTTTTCTTTGTAGAAAAAAATCCAAACCCAAGGGAGGCTCGTTTTAATCGTATCATTACCGTCCTCGTAGATTTTATATTTGAGTTACTATAAAAAGTACACTTTTGAAATCACACTTTTTATTTGAAGTGATATTTTGGTTGGTTACATATTTATATATATATGATAATACATTTATGCGCTCTCCAACCAAAGTATAACCCTGAATTTTACAACGATAGACGCGTTGACTGAATATCTGTATTATAAAAACACTAACAATATTTAGTAACTTTTCAAATTGTATTTACCGTGTTAGGAAAGACTGCCTGTTCTCTTCATTCCCATAACAAACAGAATTATAACAATCATATTTCTCTTTTCCTGCCCTTTTTGGCGGATTATTTCGATCATTAATTCAATTATTTTTCATTCAATCAAAATCAATGTGTTTTATTTGTTTAGTTCCCCTATTATGTTTTTATTCCTTTGAGTTCACTGTTATGTGACGGGACACCGGACGATGCCGGGTGTCCCGTTCAGCTAGGTGAAGATAAGAATGCTTATGGCCGGGGGGGGCGTGCTGATACTGTGTCAAAGATTAAGACAGGCGGTTGTTCGGGAGACATGATATCTGTTTTAATGGCGGAAAAAAAGGAGATTATTCTTCTAGTTGGATCTGGTGAGAATGAGTTTTTAATTGATTCGGACAGTCTCAGTAAGAACTAACTTGAAAGGATCTTGTTCTTAGCTAGAGAATTAACCTGAAATCTCACGTATACAACCTGCATCACGAAGCGCGGATAACGAAAGCATGACTTTAAACAAATGTAGAATGATTGCAAATAATTATTTTATTTGGTTTAAACGAAAATGACCTCAGAGTTTTTTCTTTGTTTTTCGATTGCCGGCATAAGTGAAGATGCAGTTTATTTCAGGTATGCCCTGATGCCAGACGACGAAGACACAGACACAAAACCAGAGTGACGGCCGAAGAGGACAATGTTGCCACACGGACTTGGGGGCATGCACGTTTAACGTGCCTTGAGCAGCGGAGGTGTGTTTTCCAGGGACCAGTACGAGTCTGTTCACGCTGGAGGGGTCCACCACTAGACGACGCAGGCCCGGGACATCCGTCCCGTTACAACGTGATGCGCGTGACGCGTCCGTTACAGTTATAAGGCTCAGTGATCGATGTCCGCACACTTAACCCATTTATTAGATGAGTTTGCTAGGTGGCAACCATATGTCCCTGTTTATTATCGTATCTATAACAAATGTAATTGATGTCAGAGATTATTGAATTGCCATATTTTTTTCTACTTTTTATCCCTTATTTTGTTGCGCGCGAATCCAACTGTGTGTAGTTGAGGCACAGTTGACTCGCGTGCCCTAAATCTCTAGTAGCTGTAAACTTTACTTTCAGGAAAATAAAACTGAAACCCCCATGACTTGTTTTATTGTATGTATAAACAAAGAGAATTAGGAGGAATAGATTAAACCTTAATACAAGAGGGGAGCAAGTCAATGAAATAGAGACAGAAACGCGGAGAGAGTTATATATATATATATATATATATATATATATATATATATATATATATATATATATATATAGCATGGGTGCCCAGCGTTTGGAGGTGTGTGTAGAGCAAAAAAAACGGTAGTAGGAAGGCAGGCTCGAACCTGCACCGCGAAGAAACCATTGAATTAATGGTAAAGAGGAAAAGAACGGGGAAAAACATGACGTCTTGCTGTTACGACCACCGCCAAACTGAAAGTGACGTAGGTTTAAATTAAGGCTAGACGATAGAAAAGAAGGGATAACTTTCGAAAATATCGACGAAAAAAGTGACCCCTCCCTGTTGAAAACTACCCAGTTGAGGGTGAAGAAATTAATGTTTTTAGCCAAATTTTCGGAATTTGTCGTCTGAATTGTCAAGCTTCAAAAGGATACTGATATTGTGAGAATCTGCTGTCTCTATCGAAAGTTTTAGGCATACATGCAAACATACATGTACATTTATATATTGGTAGCTAGAACTTTCGACCAAACCAATTAAAAAGCTTGCCCCATCTCTGAATTCCCTTTATGTAAAATTTCCATATTCAGAGTATGTCGGAAAATTGTGTTTTTAAATGATGGGCGTAATTATATGGAATGATTATTGTGAACGATGTTATCCAATATGATATAATCTTACATTTAGTTGATATTAGGATTCTGTGGAGATTTTAGTGAGTAGATGTATTATTGTCGGGAAAGTAGTGCTTGTCGTTAACAGGTAAGAAAATAAGTGTGTTTTGTAATGTCTGAAATTTCGCGATAGAAAGATTATCATTTAAGCAAAGGAAACAAGGTGGATTAAGTGATTGGAAAGATTGGGTTATTTTGAAAATTTCACAGTCAACAATTGGAGTCATGCTTTTCTCTTGTTTCGTCATTGTAATATACAGCAAATGCTGTTTTGTTACTATAATACGGATTTAGAAAAGAACTATAAAATACAAGGTTATATCTTTCTTACGTAATCTACGGTATGTTTTGCCTGTCTCTCACCTGATTAAGCTATATGTGATTGACTGGGGACTACCTATCATCGGTTTACTGATCCCCTTAAGAATTGTCGTATTCTTTCCAACGCCTGTTTAAACATTAAGCCAAGTCTTACCACTTGCTTGGAGTCGTTACGTGCGAACAGCTTATTTTAAGCACTTAATTAACACAGGTTCCCAAATTTTTAGAATAGGGACACGTCTTGTGCTTATCAATCCCTACCAAGTCACTTTTCTTGGAAAAAAGTTATAGGATCTCTAAAAACAAACAAACAAAAACCAAATACTAAAAAAACATCTTTCTTACGACTTATCACATCTTAAAACTCTGAATACCCCGTTTACGTAATTTATTTTGTGTCATCTCTTAAATTCGAACTGATTTCTAAGCCAACCATTCGTCTTAGTCTTTTTTCTCCTAGATCATTTTAATTCTAATGTATATATCTAATGACTTTGAATTCCTGCTGTGAAAATCAATAACATTTACATTAAGTACAAATTTACAATATTGTTCAACATCAACACATTTTCAAAAGGAAATACCTTAATACATTTAAACATTTTGCAACAAAACAAAAAAAAATAAAAATTCGTTGCATTATACATTTCAAAAGTCCGTTAACACAAAACAAAAAAATGTCCCTTTTTAAAAGACCAGAACAATCAAAACACACTAAAAAGCCAAAAATATTCGACTTTTGACACTAAATTTTTATTTATTTCGATTGACAGTTTACCTCGAAACAATTCAGATATTAACACACATTCTTATGAATGACACACTGCCCTATTTTCTATTTGTGTGCGGTCGTATATTTCAAAACATATTATCCGAATTCAACAATTTTTCTCTTGTTTTTATTTTATTTATGAATGAAATATTCGTGTTTTTTTTTAACTGACCGTATATCTTTTATCATTCATTACGGCATATCGGCCCTTTTTTTATATTTTCTTGTAAACTTTAGTTTTCTGTGGCCAATTTTATTTTCTTTTTGTTCGCATTTCTGTGATCGTGTAATGTTTTTTTCCGTGGTATTATTTATTTATTATTTTTAATTATCTTGGACCCTTTTAAAACGTTGTTTTTCTTTTTTTTATTTTTCCGTGGTTACCGAAGTTTTTTTTTTTACCCACCCTTGCTGGGTGGTCTGGTCGCTTACGGCTCCAAATTGTGTTCGCTATATATTGTATCATTATTATTATTATTATTATTATTATTATTATTATTATTATTATTATTATTATTATTATTATTATTGGTCGTGTTATGAAGTCTTATTAAAAGGGAGTCTTAGAGAGTCTTATTAAGAGAGATGTTGCGTTCTGTGTTCGTGTTATTAAGAGATTCATATATATAAAATGTTCATACTTATAAGTGTAGTAGAAGCTCTTAGAGTGAGGAGACAGTGTTGAGACAGTCTTAGTGGTCACATTGTAGATATGAGATGTAGAGACATTGTGTATGTGAAGGCATTTTAAAACACAGGATATATAAGACATATAATGACAATTTCACTTTACCTTTTGGTAGAATTACAATACAAAGATGACGTTTATAAAAAGACATGACGCGTTTATTTCTTCTTCGACCGGTCGGTGGCTTTCTTAATCAGGGATTTAAAGTTTTACATTCTATGTTACAAAGGTGACCGTTTCGCTTCCAGACGTTTGACTGTCCATCTCTCGACTCCAGACTGTCGTCTGTCGTCCTTAGACTCTCCCTGCTTAACTCTCAAGTTTCTTACTATATCGAGAACTTCCCATTTTCCATGATGTCATAACCATGTTAAAACATGTCTTTCACGTGTTCTGAAAATGTGTGTCCAAAACATTTTCCTTTGTTTATATTTCCAGTAACCTATATTTCCAATATGTTAAAAACATGTTTATTAAATAATCCTATAGTTGCATTCCTCAATTCAATTTCATAACGGAATTGACAAATGCACATTTCTTTTCTTAAAACAATTTTATCTCTAAGCTAAACAATGGTTTGTTTTTACATTCCATTTTATAATTCTCTCTCGTAATCTATTTCAAAACTTAAATTAGGAGGTTCGAATTTCTTCTATTCTATTTCATTTTCATTTTAACTAAATCTCTCTATTTTTACTTACATGAAAAAGGGAACAGATCCTTTTTACCATGTAACACCACTTCCCTGTTAAAAATGAAAAAAAATACAATTATTTAAAATAATTTGTTGTTGACCTTTCAAAGTTACTTTAATTCAAAATAACGTTTCCAATTATTTATTTGTTGGAATAAAAAAAACAAAAAAAACAATTTTATACAAACCCAATGTGGCTTTCATTACCAAATTGTTTTATTAAATTTTTAAATGTTTTACGTAAACTTTTCAATGATTCTTTTTCCAATTATATAGTTGCTTTTATTTCCGAAAAAAAAACTTTTCGTAATATGTGTTTGTCCGAGAAAAAAAGAACCCATTTTATTAAAATCCGATGTTGCTTTCATTACGAAATTGGTGTATTAAAAGTCTATGTTTTTACATACATTTTTCAGTAAATGTTTGTCCAATTATATTTTGATAATTTTTATACAATAAATATTTTGAATTTGTTTTGGTTATCAAATACCGCTCTCCCATATAAAACCTTGATAGATATGTCATGTGAATGTCTGTTTTTAATAACCAAAAATGCTCCATGTAAAACTTTCCCGTTCCCATTAATAAACGCGAAACATTTCCAATTAAACTAGTCTCGGAATAGATACCCCAAATCTCCCCCTGTTAAGAAAAGCTTCTGGAATAGACAACCCGTTACGGTGTCAGCATACCCGAAAACCTTTCTAAGTTTACTTGTGGAACGTGAACGATGGTTTTGCCGTAATGTAATAATGTACAGACATATCATTCTATGCCGAAATTCCGAAGCTCCTTTCACACTAATTAATTTAGGTGGCTGAAATAATAATTTGAAGATTAAGGGCGCAACGTAATTTCCCCCAGGGAAGAAAGTGTTTGTACACGTGAGGGAAAGAAAATGATCAGATTTTTTCTCAGTGCAAGGTTACCAATTCAGTTAATTTTTTAAGTTAAGTCAATGCAATGTAAACATCCATTTCCAGATATATCGTAGTATTTTTTGTATAATTCAAAGATAATTAGTAAAGTCAACTCATAATCTAATGCAGTAAATATTACCAAAAAGAAAATACCTTGTTTGTGCAAAAAATTGCGCCAGTAGTGAAATTCATTTTGGTATGAGTTGTATCGTAACGATGTTTACAACCGCAATGCAATCTGAAAAATATGAATATAAAAAGAAACAAAACGAAAACATAACAAACTCAGTAATCTGGAACGTCGGTTTTTAGAGATGCATATAGAAATGCACTGCCTAATTTTTTAAATGTAGTAATTCTCGATGTGAGTCGATAAATATGATAAGGCACTCGTAAATTGATAAGTTACTAATTTGTGCTATAACTAGTGTCAGTAGGGGAATTCATTTTGGTATGATTTATACCGTAACGATGTTTACAACCGCAATGCAATCTAAAAATAAGGAACATGAAAAGAAATGAAACGAAAACATACGAAACGCAGTAAACCGGGAAGTCGGTTTTTAGAGATGCATATAGAAATGCATTGTTAACATTTTCAAATGCAGTAATTCTCTATGTGAGTCGGTAAATATGTTAAAGCACACCTAAATTGAGTTGTTTCTAATCGAGATTGATTTGTTTCTAATCGCTGTAAGTGAAGAAATTGCCTCCTACATGTTGTAATTCGTTAACCAGAAAATTAATATGTAAAGCTGTAATCGGAAAAAAGGTAAATAGAAAAAAGCATCGAACGAAACGAAACGGAATGTAAAGGAAATGATATATTATATGTTAATTAAAGAAAAAGAAAAGGAGAGAAACGTTTTCATTATCATAGTGTAATAATGTTTCCAAATAAATTGTAAACAAGCAATGCATAATTATGCCTCGTGCGTTTCCCGCAGTAGGAAGCATGTCAGTTTTTGTATGTAACTACAAAACCCCTAACCGGTGTGCGTTTGAATTACTTCCTCGTGAACGACGAAGCGACGGTGTAAATGGGGAGCAGGGAGAGGAGGAAGTAGAGGAGAGAACAAGATTTTACAACTTTCATTGATTCTTGCATGTTTGGGCAGTGGACTCTCACTAGAAAAAATATAGGAATATACGATTATCGAGCAAGTGTACAAGTAATAGGCCTATAGAACCAAGCAGATAATGTGCTGCAGTTTGTGCATATTACATTTGCATGAACTATCTTGAGTTTTAATCCAATTAATGTCAAACTTAGAGAGGAAAATGACTTCATTTTATTTATATAGAAGAAGAAGAAGATAGAAGAAGAGAAGAGAAGAGAAGAAGATTATTTTACTTGCATAAAAGTATACCTATAGGTATACAGTGATGCACGTAAAAATATTAAATATTATAAATAAATCAATATGTCCCATAACAAATAAGGGTGATCAATTCATATAGATATATGAATAACGATAAGAGTTTATAGCACTTATAAACAAGCTAAGGAAGCGGAAACAAATAACGGCGTTTCAAATCTGTTAGTATCGCAAAATAAAATGCCATAAATAATGCCAACATATATATAACTATATATGTTATATATGTATATATATATGTATATATATATGTTTATATGTATGTATATATATATGTATATATATATGTGTGTTTATATATATGTATATATATATGTTTATATATATATATATATGTTTATATATGTATATATATGTATGTTTATATATATATGTATATATATGTTTATATATATATACTAGCATTTCAGCCCGGCGTTGCCCGGGTGTTTGGAGGTGTATGTTGAGCAAAAAAAAAAGAAAGAGTAAATTTTTTTTTAATTTGACCCCTATTACGACCCCTTAAAATGTATAGTTTCGGGCTCATATCACTTTATTAAGTTAGATCCAGGTTCAAGAAACCTATATCTAAAATTTCAAGTTTCTAGACCCAAAATTGTCGGAGGATGTTGGTAGAGTTCTTAAAGGTAAAATCGTTGACATTTGATCCCTTAGCAGCCAAATTTCTGGCTGACAACCGTCACATCGATTTTCCCAAATCTCAGTACCCGGTATTTCAAATTTCGAGTCTATAGACTAAAAATTGACAGAGTTATTGCGTAGGGAAATGTACACAGACAGACAGACAGACAGACACGTTCACTTATATATATATATATATATATATATATATATATAAATATATATGTTTATATATATGTGTATATATGTATATATATGTATATATATGTTTATGTATATGTATATATATATGTTTATATATATGTATATATATATATGTTTATAAATATGTATATATATGTTTATATATATCTATATATATGTTTATATATATCTATATATATATGTTTATATATATGTATACATATGTTTATATATATATGTAAATATATATTACTGTAAAATATATATACACACATACATATATGTGCATATATATTACTGTAAAATATATACACACACACACACACACACACATATATATATATATATATATATATATATATATATATATATATATATATATATATATTACTGTAAAATAAAATATACGTTTTTGTCTATTTAGTCTGTTTTGGATGCTTTGCGACTTTCCGAATATTTTTTCAGGTCTTGCAGGAACTTTCACCTTACAATCGCGATATTTGGTCTATGCTTTCAAACATTTCAATACATTACTAGAAATTGTAAACATTATTTTATTCGGATTAGGCTGTATATTTTAGTTATTTATATTTCCATTATCTCAAGTCTTCACTTCATACTAATTCGCCTAATTATAGATATTTTGTCAACCAAAATCTTCCTTAATTGGGAAAATGAATTGCCTTGTTTCGTTAAGTAATAATCCATTAATTATAATTCAGACGTTAGTTTTTAGATATATGCATAACGCTTGCAATACGGTCAGCAAACAGATAACCTACATAACGTCAAATGAGTAGATTAGGAAAGAATCTTTAAACAATCCTGATTTTGTTTTATATTTCGACGGGCAAATGAAGTGACGAATTCATATTATTATATGCGTGAATAAATACGTCTATCTGCGCTAATAAATATTTTCAATGAATTCATATCATGTTATGTACGTAAATAAATAGTTTTTTTTTATCATTAAGCTGTACACGTCTCTTAACAATCTCTGATATTAATATGTTGTCTTAAACAAATGTGTAGCTTACGAAGTTGGTTGTAGAACGTATTATATTTTAGATTAGGTCTTAAAAAAAACTAAATGTTTAGGTTTGGTTTTTAGGTAATTTAATACAAATCGAACATTCTATTTCTGAGAGAATCACCAAGTGGCAGCGATTCATTCGCGTTTGGTGTAAAAACATTGATTAAAATTATTAACTCTTGCCGTAATCAACAACAATCATGCTCGGATCTGCTAAGGGCTACCGAAAAAAATATTTATATAGATAGTATCGCACTCAGAATTAGTCATGACTGATATAGAACTGCAGTAAAATAATGACTGTTGGCATTACATCTTTGAAAGTAGTAGAGAATTTAAGAGTACATAAAAAGTCGTTCATATAAAATAAGGTTGAATTCTAAAGAATATTATATTTCTTTAAGCGTAAGTGATACAATAAAGAGAGAAATTCAAGCAAACCATCCTTGTCTTACTTTGAATTCATCATCTATCAATCCCTGAAGACCACTAGAGGATAAGAGTAAATAGATTTTTAGTGATGGCTTAATAATCATTTATAGTGTAAATTGGCTATGATTTCGTTACTTATAAGGACAACTAACCAGATACTTTTTTTTTACATAGGTGATGCTGGCTTCCATGTTGTAATCAACCGAGTAGCGTGTCAACCAAACAGTAACTCAAAGGCAAGCAGTTCTGGGAAAATAGTTTTGCTCATTAAATCAGTGTTATCATTTACGCAAAGAGAGACTGGGGGAAAACCATATATAGTGGATGTAGCTAGTCGTGTGTTTTTAGTAAAAGTTTGGCCAGGGTTGATTATATATTTCAGTTAAGTCGAACACTTGCTATGAAAATAGCGATAAAGCAAACACGGGCTCGACACGTCTCTTCTGTTGGGAAACGAAAAGGACATCGACAATCGGTTTTCAAGCCGATTTGGAATACTATCTAAGCAGGATAGTTCGCGTCGAGTAGGTCTTGCCCAGATTTGGAAAAAATACTCCACTCTTAGGCGTCCTTGTCTTGTATACATACAGAGAATTGTATCGGCAATGAGATACTTGCGGGGTCTATGGAGTGATCCAACTACATTTCAAGTGATCATAGCAACAGAATTAAGGCATGCATTTCATTTAAATAAGCAGTGAAGGTCAGTCCCAGAAACTTCTAAGAACTGGAGTTTCCCAAAGCCGAGAGCTACTCGTTTCAGTTGTTGCGTGTTTGGGATCAGAGCTATGATGATGAAAATAGAGAAACCTTGGTTTTCGAAGCATTAAAATAAACTAACCATCCTTTTCCCCCATTTCACTACGTTCTCACGATCAAGACTGAGGACTTAGAAAGATTTTGATCATTGCTAGCCTTTAAAGTGCCGCTAGAGATTGTCGTGTTGTTGGATAAATGTCTACGAATGCCCTAAGAATATCATTTGGGAAATCATTGATAGAGATCAGAAACAGGCTTAAACCTACGGTTTGAAACCTGAGAGACACCAACGTTAATACAATGAGTTTCTTATTTCTGCCTATCAACGAACACTCTTATAAGCCTATCAGGGGGGAAGACTTTTATAACTGAGAGTTCGTTCACAGCTATTTCATAGCTGGCGGACTTGTGAAGTGTTACACTCTTTCAAACGCTATTGATAGGTCAAGGGCTATTGCCCACTCAGGAGATCAATTAATCCTCGTGTGATATAACCGTTAATACGTGATCAGTAGATCTCGCAGAACGGGAACTGGACTGAATCTCAGGGAGCATATTATTTTTGCTGAGATGGTTTAACACTTCTCTTTTCATCCTAATTCCCAGCAACGTACTCATGATGCACAATTGCTTTACTAAAATCAAGCTTTTTGATAAGCTTGGGAATATCACGTACAGAAATGTGTCTGTCGCTTCGTATGTGTTAGTCGAAGGACACATTTTAGGGCTAGACGCTCCGGATCACAAAGTGGTAGAATTTGCTGCATGGTTCTTGGCAAAGAGTTTTGCTTTGTAAGATCCTGACGAGATTTCCTCGGGTACATTGATGATGGTAAGGATAGATGCTACGCTTATTTTCAGGACGCTGTTTGTTATTTGCAAACTCCGAGGTGAGCCAAGCCTCTACGGTAGAAAGAAAAATAAAGTCAACACAATATACACCACTGTGTCTGCTCTTTTCTCTCTTTCCAAAGGAGTATTATCACGATTCAGCATTTCTTATCTGCTTTATAATACGCAGCAGGACAAAACAAGAGTATGATAAAGTGGGGGATCGGTGTGCATTTACGAATGGAAAAGTGAGGAGGAAGAAAATACAGCAATACCATTGTGAGATTAAAGCCAATTGTTGTTTTAAGCGAGTATGATTACGACAGTCGAGTTTTATTTATTTATATTTTTTTTAAATTACATTTTCACCTCAAACAAGGTACATTGCCACTGTGGTGTAGGGGACTACTATCAGGGGCAGAAACTATTGGGGTACTATGTTGGGATTTGGGCAGCAATATGTCGGTTCACGTTGCACTTGAACTTCTGCATGTCAGTACAGTTGGGGAAGCAGGGACCTGGGATGGAATTCTAGCGTCTAGGGGTTCTGGGGAAGAAACTTCATCTAGGGATCTCTACTGTGTGGAGGTGGGATTTAGCTGCCTGTCGGGTTTCTCGAGGGTGTCTACGTCGTGGGGGCACAAGTGTCTGCAGTTCGTTAGAGCATTCACCATTAAAATACTTGTAGAGCAGGCAGAGGGAGGCAACGTTTCATCGATGGGACAGAGACTGAATCTTAGATGCCAGTTCAGGACCTATCAGATTAGCCGCTCTCTTTTTAACCTTGTCTAGGAGCGAGAGACTAGCAGCAGATGTACCAGCCCAAATGTGACAGCAATACTCCATACATGGGCGAATGGGGGCATTATAGAGGTACAGGATACTTTCAGGTGTCAGTAGTTTTCTAGCACTGTAGAGAGAGCCTACCTTCTTCGCAACGGCCATGGCAATGTTTTCAATATAATTGTTCCAACTCATGTTTCCTGCGAACGTTAGACCAAAAAGTTTGAAAGATGTACTCTCAGACAGGGAGTCACTGACCATTGCTAAAGGTGACAGAGAATGTTTCTTGCAATTATTGAAGGAAACCAGTTTAGTCTTGGCAACATTGAATGTTACCATCGATTTTGTCCCCATTCCGCTTAAGATTGGAGGCGATCCTCTAGTGTTTTTGCCATTTCTTTAGTTATGTGTTCATTTGTTTTCCTGTCAGGCATGTTATAGAGTGTAGTGTCATCAGCATATATACCCATCTCAGAGACAGTTTTGTCGGGGAGGTCATTAATAAATATTAGGAACAATAGAGGTCCAAGGATAGACCCCTGAGGCACTCCCGCATTTATATCACACTGTTAAGTAGTACGACCGTCGATGACAACCTGAATTTTTCTCTTATCTAAGAAGGATTTAATTCTGTTAAGTATTCTACCAGTGATACCGTATGATCTAATTTTCCTGAGGAGACCCTCATGCCATACCCTGTCAAAAGCCTTAGATATATCTAGAGGTACCGCTCTGCCCTCCCCAGCTTTGTCCAGTGAATGGTATATACGTTCAGAGATTACAGTGAGGATGTCTGCTGTGAACCGGGCTTGTCTAAATCCATATTGTTTGTCAGTCAGAAGTTTAGCATCTGTAATGTGCCGGACTAGAGCATGGTTAATTATTGTCTCAAATATTTTGGCGAAGAGTGGGAGGAGGCTGTATGCAGTAGGTATGCAATTATGTACAGAAATCAGAACAATTGATGCAGATAGTACAGACTGGAACTTTATTGTGTTGATGCACTAAAAATACCAAAGAAATCCACGACAAAATTTCAAACAGAGAATTAGAAAAAAAATCATGAATACAAACATATATGCCCTTTGCAGGGGAAAATAAATATAGACAAACAAGAAAACTTGAACACTGTCCCAGATATGAAAAACATGAGCAAATATGAAGACACACGTTTTATTGTTATAAGTTTTGATTTGTAAGATTATTGTAGTACAAGTATTGACATGTTTTCTTTGATCATTTTTAACCACAATACGATTCAAAAAGTTTCAATACAAGAAAAATGTTGTAACGAGTGGAAAAGTTGACAATGCAAATGAATTATATGACGATAAAATATTCCAATACTATCATTCTAAGAAATTATTGGGTTATTTGTAAATTTCAAATTTGAAATGAATGTCATGCGTTGTTACTATGATTTGGCTTTATGATTTGCAATGAACAAATTCAAATATTTTAGAGTTTTTTTTTAGTTCAAGCCAGTTTATGAAACTGTGTGAATAAAAAGTTATTATAGCAATTTTAATAAGTATGCTTATGAGTTAATAATTATTTGAATAATTATGTATATAACTTACAATTATTTTAAATATATACTAGCAATTCACCCCAGCTTTGCCCGGGCCCTATAAACTCTTCATAACTGTCCCTACGTGTAAATGCACTTTATGTAAGATTTCAACGATTTAGACACAAAATTGTGCGAGTAATTTCGTAGAGACCGCGGAGGTATTTTTTTTATAAATTGGGCCCTAATTTGAACCCCGTTAACATTAATTATTTTGGTCTATAATCTAAATATAAAGTTTTCCCATGTCCAAGGTACCTACATCTAAAATTTCAAATCTTTAGACCCGAAATTGGCGAAGAAATTCAGTAGAATCGGAAAAGGTCAACTCTTTCAACTTTCACATCTTAGCAACCAAATTTTCTCCCCCCACGCTGATTTAAATGTTTGCTGCCTGTCTGAATACACGTTATGTGTAAATTTTACATGTTTTTGGATGTGTATATTGAGCAAATTAGAAAGTGGTAGTAGGAAGGCAGGCTCGAACCCGTATCACAAAGGAGGAAAAGAACAGGATAAAACCTAATGTTTATGCTGGTACGACCACCGCCAAACCGTAAGCGGCATTTTTTTAACATTAAGGCTAGTCAATCTAAAGGAGAGGATAACTTTAAAAAATATCGGCGAAAAAAGTGATCCACCCCATGTAAAAAGGGCTTCCTTGAAGGGGAAGATATTAATGTTTTTAGCCAATTTTTCGATATTTGTCGTATGAAAGGTCGAACTTAAAAACGATTCTGAACTTGGTAAGTTTAAGGCAGACATGCTAACAGATATAGATATATACATTTATATATTGTTAACCAAATATTTCCGACCCTAACTGACGAAAAAGCTTGCGCTATCTCTGAATACCCTTTATGTAAAATTTCAAATATCCAGACCAGAAATTGCCTGCGTAATTTGCAAGAGACCGCAGGGGTCATTTTTTTAACATTGACCCCTATTATGACCCCGGAAAATTTATTGTTTTAAGCTCAAATGTAGTTATTAAGTTAGACCCATGTCCAAGAAACCTATATCTAAAATTTCAAGTGCGTAGACCCAAAATTGTCCGAGGAATTTGGTAGAGTTCTCAAAGGTCAAATCGTTCGACCCCTTCTATCGCCAAATTTCTTGCCAAAAACCGATCACATAAATGTTCCCAAATCTCAGAACCCTGTATTAAAAATTTCGAGTCTGTAGACTAAAAATTGACAGAGTTTTTGCGTAAGGAATACACACAGACACACGCACAGACACACATAGAGACACGTTCACTTATATATATATATATATATATATATATATATATATATATATATATATATATATATATATATACTAGCATCTCAGCCCGGCGTTGCCCGAGTGTTTGGATGTGTATGTTGAGCAAAAAAAAAAAAGTTGTAGTAGAAAGGCATGCTCAAACCCGTACCGTGAAGAACGAATACAACGGGGAAAAACCTGATGCCTTTGTCATTACGACCACTGCTAAACCGAAAGTGACGTAGGTTTCAATTAAGTATAGGCAATTAAAGTAAAGAGGATGACTTTCTAAAATATCTGCGAAAAAAAAAAAGCGCCCCCCTCTAGAAAATGCCCAGTTGGAGGTGGAGATGTGAATGTTTTATAGTATAATTTTTCCATATTTGTGGTCTGAATCGTCGAACTTACAAACCGATACTGATCTGGTGAGAATCCGTCGCCTCTGTGGACAGTTTTAGGCATACATGAAATCATACATGCATACATACATACATTTATATATTGGTAACTAAAAATTTTCGACCAAAACCGATTTAAATCTTGCCCTTACTCTGAATACCCTTTATGTAAAATTTCAAATGTTTAGACCAGAAAGTGTCTGAGTAATTTGGTAGAAACCGCAGGGGTACATTTTTTTTTTAACTATTAACCCTATTCTGACCCCTTTAAATTTATTGTTTTGGGGTCAAATAAACTTCAAGTGTTTAGACAAAATTGTCGGAGGAGTCAGGTAGAGTTTTCCAGGTCAAATCCTTGAACGTTGGCCCCTTAACAGCACAATATCTGGCGGAAAATGAATTACACAGATTTCCCCAAATATCAATACCCTGTATATTAAATTTCGAGTCTGTAGGATGATAATTGGGATAGTTATCGCGTAGGGACATATGCACAGACACACATACACACAACAATACACACTCAACACACTTTCACTTTTATAGATATATAGATAGATATATAGATAGATTTAACAAAAATATATACGTATACATAATTATATATGGAAACAATATTGTGTTTGTTATAAACATTTTACGCAAATATTATGCAAGTATAAATCATGTAGAATATCTGCATTAATATAATTACACGTAATAGTTAAGTAAAGATGATCATCCCATTAGGACACCGAAAAAAACTAAAGGAAATTAATTCGAATGAATGTTTAAAAGAATATGCAAATTTGCTAGATCTTTTGCTAATGGTTACACTTCTGTTATCCCCGGTGCACTCTGATTGCCAAACTTCACCTGGTCTTTTGCAATAGTAGCTCCTCCCAGTATGTCTATCGCGTCCAGGCCCAGCACTACATCAATTCCTGCAACCAGTCTCTCCAGCACGATCACTCTTAGCAGCAATGGCATATTCCTTACTACAATCTCCGCATCGGCCTCTCCACACCATTCCACTTCTCTGCCATCCACCGCTCCAACGTTGCTGGTTCCATTCCAAGAGTTGGCGACGCTCGTAGTAATAAGTGTTGTAGTGCATTCAGTATCAACAAGGGCTCTAGCCCTTTTTTCATTGATGGTGATCACTAACTTTGGCAACAAACTCTCGTACGCCTGACAGTATAACAGGGGTGACTATTGGCGCAATAGCACCCCTTTACTCGTTTCCCGGAAGCGAAGGGCAATTCCATCCAATGTGCCATACTGGCCACACCGAAAACAGATAATGTCTGGCCGTGGCTCTCTGCACCAGGGGTCTACGTTCTAACCTTCCAGAGGTTGAAACCAAATTACAGGAGACTAAACCTGACCTATTATTTGTAAGCGAAACTTGCACTGGGCAGACTATTTTCCTAGAGGAGTTCGTAATTAAAGGATACTCTCACTTAACTTTTAAATCTAACCACCCAAGATCGCCATGGGCATGGAATATGAGCCTACATTAAAGAGGGCTTTCCATGTGGTAGGGACATCTCCATAGAACATCCTAACTTACCCTATATGTGCTTCCGGGTTGAACTAGCACACAGTACTGCATTTATATTTATGCTCTATCGACCCAAAAACAGCGGAGGTACTATTTTTAAAACATATCTGAGAAAATTGACCAAATCTTGTTCTGCTCATCCTTCAGCTAACATTCACGTATGTGGAGACTTCAATGTTCACAACGTTGAATGATTGCCCTACTCAAACAAGCCCGTTGATGAGGGGAGGTTCTGTCATGATTTCTCCATTGATTATGACCTCACTCAGATTGTTCACGAACTCACACGTGCGCCCGACAATGACGGCCAGTATGCGAGTCTACTAGATCTGTTTCTAATATTTTGCCCTGAACTATGTTCAGTTTCTTTTTCTGTCTCCTCTTGGATCTTCCGACCACTCTGTTGTATCAATTACGATAAAAATGAAATATAATAAGTCTCCAGACGTACCTCTTCATCGTACAGTATAGCATTACACAATGGCTGACTGGGATAGCATCCGTACATTTATATCGGATCTACTTCTGTGTTCCATGTTTAAAAAGGTTGTCTATAGTATTAGATCTGACGGAATGGTTAATTGTAGGTATAGACAGTTTCATACCCTGGCGAATTTCCAGCATAAACCAAACAGTCAGCCATGGTTCTCTCCAGAATGTGCTGCTACCATTGCGCACAGAAATACATTTTCCACTGGTTCCAACGTAATATATGTACCGAAACTAAATCCGATTTCAGGAACAACCATTGTAAGAAAGTAATAAAGAACGCAAGAGAGTTGTATGTCAAGTCCAAAGCAGCTGAGGAGTGTCTTGGTTCCCACCAGTTTTGGCAAATAGAAAACGGAATCCTGAACAGAAGCGTGTAATCTATCCCAACTATCATCAATTAATTTACCCTTTGCGACCAATGGCACCAACCCTCAATACTTTCTCCTATATCAGAAAACACACTATGTGATATACATATATCTGCATGTGATGTTGCCAAGCTTATCAAAAAACTTGATTCCAGTAAAGCAACCGGCCCTGGCGGTATTCAAATTATAGTACTCAAAAACCTTCAACCAGAACTAACGCATATACTTACAAAACTGTTAAAACGTTGTCTTAAGGAGAATAGTTTCCCATTTCCCGGGAAAACCTTAGCAGTATGCCCTGAATTTAAGAATTCAGGTGATCGCTCATCCCCCTCTCAGTACAGGCCAATAAGTCTCCTGTGCGCCATGAGTAAGTTGCTGGAATCTGTGTTAAATACAGAAGTAATTAAACATCTCAGCAAAAATAACCTTCTTAGTGAGACGCAATATGGTTTCCGTTCTGCTAGATCTACAGCAGATGTGCTTACAGTTATAGGATTAGCGAATCTCTCGACGGAGGCAACTTTTCTAGGGCAATTGCTCTTGACATATCTAAAACCTTTTATAGGGTATGGCATGAAGGTTTACTTCACAAGATCTTTAGCTATGGTATTGCTTGAAATGTCTTCTCAATTATTAAATCATTTCTTTCTGACAGGTTCATAAGAGCAGTAGTTGATGGGCAAAAGCAGAAGATCACAGTATTAATGCTGGAGTTCCTCAGGAGTCCACGCTGGGCTCAACTCTCTTCCTGATCTACATTAATGATCTTCCAAATCACATCCTTACATCATTTGTAGACATTTATGCTGATGACACTACAATATATGGTAGCACAGCTAAGTCAGTAAACGACCAAGTTCTCTCCGATTCTGTCTTCTCGGATCTTGAGCACGTGGTACATTGGCGAAAGGAGTGGCTGGTTACTTTTAATGCATCTAAAACCAAGCTTCTCTCTTTACATCATCAACATTCTGCTCCCCATCTGGCATCAGTTTAAGTGAATGGCTCTCGTCTTGAGGATGCCTCAGTTTTGACAAGCTTCTGTGCTTAACCTTTACTCCTGATCTTAAATGGAACAGGTACATCAAATATGTTGGCAATGTCACTGTAAAATGGCGGGATCCTTCTATCGATCCAGTAGATATCTCACTGATGATGCAATTCTCTATCTATATAAGAGCCAGGTACGTCCAAGGATGGAATACTGCTGCCACGTCTGGACATGAGCTGCTAGAAAGGACTTGTCCTGCCTTGATAGAGTTCAAAATAGACTTCGTAGTCTCGTAGGAGCTATCCTTTTCTCTTCCCTGCAACCTCTATCTGACGGAAGCGATGTTTAGAGTTTCTCTGCTGTATCGTTATTTTCATTGAAATGTTCGACTGAGCTTCAGTCTATGGTTCAAAACTTTCACAAGAAACACTAGTCTAGCTGAAAACACTATCAATAATTCCCCCACTCGTTATCTGTGCCTAAACCTTAACATAGATTCCATGAGCAAAGCTTCTTTCATAGAACTGCACGCGGGTGGAATTTTCTTCCATTTTCCTGCCTTCCAGCTTACTACAATATTGTCTTCAAATCTAACGTAAACCAGTTCGTGATGAGCCGTCCCACTTGTTAACAAATTTACCGAATTTCCATTACTAAGGATTAATATATAGTCCAATTTCTACGGTACACTCTTTAACCTTTATCCTCGAGTGGCTTCTTGACCTTGATAATTCGGGATGCGTATGTAAAAAAGTATCTATCATTTATATATCTATAAAAGTGGAAGTGTCTGTCTCTGTGTGTGTGTCTGTCTGTGTACATTCCCCTACACAATAACTCTGTCAATTTTTAGTCTACACACTCGGAATTTATTATACAGTGTATGGGGATTTGGGAAATCTTTCTAGCCAGAGATATGGCTGTTTAGGGGTCAAGATTCAACAATTTGAACTCTACCAAACCCTTCGGGCAATTTTTGGTATAAACAATTGAAATTTTAGATATAGGTTCCTTGGACATGGATCTAACTTTATAATGGTAAGGGGTCATAATAGGAGTGGAAGTTAAAAAAAAAACACTGTGGTTTCTACCTAATTACTCAGACAATTTCTGATCAAACTTCTGAAATTTTGCATATCGGGTATTCAAAGATAGGGCGAGTGTTTTTAATAGGTTTGGGTCGGAAATTTGAGCTACCAATATATGTATGTATGTTTGCATATCTGCCTAAAACCTTCGTCAAATGTGGTAGATCTTCAGAGAATCAGTACCGTTTTAAAGCCAGACTCTTCAGATGACATCTACCGAAGAATTGACTAAAATTATTAATATCTTCGCCCTCAAATGGGCACTTTTCTAGAGGGAGGGGCCACTTTTTCACCGATATTTTCGAAAGTCATCCCCTCTTTCCGATTGTCTAGCCTTAATTAAAACTTACGTCACTTCCGATTTGGCGTTGGTCGTAACAGAAATGACGTCACCTTTTCCGTTCTTTTCCTCCTTTGGGGTACGGGTTCGAGCATGCCTCCCTACTACCACTTTTTTTGCTCAACATACACCTTCAAACACACGGACAACGCCAGGCACCAATGCTAGTATATCTATAAAAGTGAAAATGTCTGTATGTCTGCCTGGTAGTGGGTGTGTCTGTCTGTCTACATTTCCCTACACAATACCTCTGTCAATTTTAAGTCTTAAACTTTAAATTTGATAGACAGGTAATGGAGATTTGAAAAAATCTTTGTAATCCGTCTTCGACCAGAAATTTGGTTGTTACAGGAGTAAAAATTCAACGAGAACTCTACCAAATTCTCCGCCAATTTTGGTTTGAAATTTTAGATATAGGTTACTTAGACATGGATTTAATAACTTTATTTGAGCCAAAAAACAAATGTTCAGGGGTCGTGAGACGGGCCGAATTCTTAAAAGTTTCACCTGTGCAGTTTCTACCAAATTACACAGACAATTTCTGGTCTAAACATTTGAAATTTTACATAGCGGGTATTCCGAGATAGGGTAAGCTTTTTAATCGGTCTAGGTCGATAATCTTTAGTTCTCAATATATAAATGAATGTATGTATGCATGTTAGCATGTCTGACTAAAACTTTCGACAGAAGCGACGGAATTATCAAGATCAGTATCGTTTTGATGTTCGACCTTTCAGACGACAAATATCGAAAAAAATTGCTAAAATAATCTGTGCACTTTTTTATAGGGGGGGTCGTTTTTTCGCCGATATTTTTGAAAGTCATTCTCTCCTTTCGATTGATTACCCTTAATTTTACATAAATCACTTCCGGTTTGGCGTTGGTCGTAACGGCAAATATTTAAGTTTTTCCCCGTTCTTTTCCTCCTTCGCGGTACGGGTGCCTGCCTGCCTTCCAAGTACAACTTTTTATTTTTGCTGAAGATACACATCCAAACACCCGGGTAACGCCGGGCTGAAATGATTGTATATTTCTAAAATTGAACGTGTTTGTGTCTGTGTGTGTGTCTGTGCGCACTTCCCTGCGCAATAACTCTCTCAATTTTACGTCTACATACTCGAAATTTGATATACAAGGTTCTGAGATTCGGAAAATCATTGTGATCGGTTTTCGGCCATAACTTTGGCTGTAAAGGGGTCAAAGTTCAACGAATTGACCTTTAAGAACTCCACCCAACTCCCTCGATAATTTTGGGTCTAAATATTTGAAATTTTAGAAATTGGTTCCTTGGACAGAGATCTAACTTAATAACTTGATCTGGGTTCAAAACAATAAATGTTAATGGGTCATAAATGGGGTGAAAGTTAAAAAAATTGACCGCTTTTTTTTGGCTCAACATACAACGCCAAACACCCGGCCACCGCCGGGCTGAAATGCTAGTATATACATATATGTGTTGGTGTGTGCGTTTGAGAGAGAGAGAGAGAGAGAGAGAGAGAGAGAGAGTGTGTGTGTGTGTATTTGTGTGTGTGTGTATGTGCGTCTACTACATCAATTTGAGGGGGGGTTTACTTGATTATATTGGGAACATTTCTTGCTCCACCGGTGTGAACAAACTATCGGTTGTCGGGGAAAGGTACTTAACTTATATTGTTAATATCAGTTCCACCGGTGTAATAATTATCCAAATTACTACGTCATACCCCAATTGTATGAACCTATTTTGCCTGGCCCATTTTTTGTCCCGGCCACCGCTTCCTGGGGGCACTCTTTCTGTAATATATGCTTAGTGTTGATTTCTGGGTGTGATGCGTGCTTAGCTGGTTACAAATGACACGGAATACAGATTTGTAGAAAAAAACTGGACTATTTTATTTTACAATATCATACATCAAGACATTTCGTTTATCTTACCTGATCTACCATAGCTAATTACTTGCGCGGGAGGAAGAAGATTACCTCGTACCTCTCCCAATAGTAGCACAAAAATATGCATGATCAGTGCATGCCTTTCACTCGAGAAAGGGAGAGAGAGAGGGAGAGAGATGAGAGAGAGCGAGAGTTTTGTCTAAATGGGATAATAGGAAATATATTTCCTAACTCTTACACGACAAATCTCATCACGCAGCTAAAATCCGTGTTACTACGCTGCGCGTGGCACCTAACAAACTGCGAAACATTTCGTCCACATCCCATTCTAAAATGTATTACATTTCCGAACTCCCTTAATATCCCTGGGTGGCATAAGTGTAAGCCGTCTGTGATCGTTGATTAATATTTATCCATTCCGGCTTTTACAACCCTCAAACTACATTGTCCTGTTATGATAACCCAATAAATTTTTCACTAGATTTACAGCCATTTACTACCGGCATTATTCGGTCATTATAGAGTTTTGTTTACTCAGATAATTAATTGATTGCATCCTGAACTAGATGGCGACCCCTGCCTGTACAGCTTAAAAAGCAAGAAACAATTACAGAGCGACTTACATAAAACACCAACCACGAAGTATTTAATAAATGCTTAGTTTTTATTTAGCAATTGTCAAATACCAATTATTACTTCGAGTAACATTGGGTATTTTGTTTTAATATTTAAAAAAGGCACTTAGCTTAAATTAAATGAAATACATTCAAGTATTATTCTAACAAAATTATTTAATTCAGACCCTATAAATCACACGAATGCGCATGAATTCATTTTTGTTTTAAATTTCAGGAAACTGTTTAAGCATTAAACAAACGCTAATGTAAGTTTGTATTTTCTTAACAGGCTTTTAATGTTAACGATAAAACCAACACGCACGTTTCTTATTATCATTATGCTTGTATTGTTGCGTTCAATATGTAAGAGTTACGTTCATGCGTATCTATCTATCTATCTATCTATCTATCTATCTCTCTCTCTCTCTATATATATATATATTATGCATAATTAGTATTTTTCATTTGTTAAAACAGAATAAATCATATTTCTCACAAAAGATAAAAACACAATAACGATAACAAAAACATCTGTTGAGTAAAAAATAGTATCAATCATATGTTACAATTTTCAGTCTGAAGTAGAACACTATTACCATGTAAAGATTACTAAAACTAGTTTGATTGATTTTCATGGAACAGACACGCATTTTATGATCACAGTTAGATGTGATAAAAATGTTTTTGACAATAACATATTAGACTTTTTTCAAATGTTCATATTGAGGAAAAACTTATTTTTTTTCATATTGAGGAAAAACTTTATTTTTGTTTTCATTCATGTTAATTGTTTCTTTTTTCATGGAACCGAAATATATGTGTATATTTTCACAGTTCGATGTGATCAGGAAATTCTGAACTAAACTGTAAGGTGAATTATTTAAAATGTTAGCATTGTTGGAGAACTTACTTTCTTTATATCTGTTTGAAGTGCAGAACTGAAATATTTCATAAATGTTTTTTTTCTTAAATATTACGGTTCTTGATTTGATAACAACGTTCGTACTCGAAGAATGTTCAAATGTAATTTGAAAACTCTAACAGAAAATAAACCCTCGGTTCTCTACTGCTTCAATTAATCAAATTCCAAGTCAGTTACAAGAAATAATGAATTACCCTGCAATTAGTTTCTTTCGACAAAATATTACGTTTAAATATAATTTGCATTAAAAGTTATTATCGTTTGATGTTTGATTTTTTTTTTATTTAGTTATTGTTTATTTATTTTCTATCAGTTTCTGCACTGGCTATTCCTTAAAGATACATAGTTTGGCATACGTTATTCTTGTTGCATTTTACTTAGTATTGAATCGCGTCACTTTATATATTGTGATACAATTGTTAGGCAAATTATTTTTGAATAAAAGCACGAAGATTCAACTTTGAATTATGGCCAATCCGTGTCTCACCCCCTCATGTTTGTATTGTCATAAAAATAATTAAAACTGCCAATATTTCAATCAATTGATTGCCATCCATAATTAGGTTCCCATTGGAAGGCAACGAGTGGAAAATTCATACGCCTTCCCGCAGTGATATAATTAAGACATTTCAGTTTCAATTGCACAGTAGAGAACCTACTGTTGATTTCATAAAATTAATGTTTATATATAATCGCTTGCATTGAAGTTTAGAAATCAAAAGTCAAGTATCATGCTTCAATTGTTCACTAAACAGAAAAATTGATTTAAGACTCGTCCCGGTCATATAAAAGGGCATTACTGGTGGTGCGTTGATAATTGCTTGAATTTAAATTAACATGAAAAGATCAAGTATGATTAACTATGCTTTAAACAACAACCTTTACTTCGAACGCGTCCCTGTTATATCAAATAAACTACTGTTTACTTCATATGTAATGCCTTTTATTTGCTTGTGTGATAATAAAACTTGTCAATGTCAATGCTAATTCTCTTGTGATGTTACGCTGTTTAAAGTGTAACTTTGGTCAAAATCGCTTGGTGTCACTTTCGTTGAGTTATTTCGATTATCGATACTAGTCGAAGGTATTCCAGTACAAAACTTATACTAATGGAGCAAGTAACTGCGCGACAAACAAAATGCAGACTACTAGTGAGTAATGACGCCGATGGTACTGCTTAAACACACGTTTTTAATTTCCTCACCAAATATATAATGAATTCTATTGGAATAGTAATAATAATAAGCTCCATGTTCTTCTGTTTAATTTCAGATATTATTTTATATAATTTGATATTATATCGATTTAAAAAAATCTTTTTTAAAAAATCCTTAAGAGTTTTCCAACCCAGCGACTATTTTTAACACCATTACATAACATTTAATAACTGTCTGCTAAAACTATTACTACCCTTTATTTCTAATAGCGTCGCACTAAGTGTATTAACATGTTTTATTATTTTTTCCTTATATATATATATATATATATATATATATATATATATATATATATATATATATATATATATTCCGACAAAAAAATTTGACATTGAAAGAAGATGGCATATTCCAAAAATCACATAGCTGGACTTCTGATTCTAAAAATTTGGTAAACGAATCGAGTGCACGCTAGGGGCTTAGTCGTAACATTCCAAAAATCACCTACAGTCATATGAATGATACTACCCTCAGAAATTCATGTTGAAATAATGCTTTCCTAATCCCTAACCATGCTAATGTTTGCATGTATTAATTTACAAAAAAGTGAAGGTGCTTCGGCAGTATAGGTTCGATTTTAAAATGCTTGTGCAGTATAGGTCCAATTTGACAATTTTAAAGGTGCTGTCCTTTTATTAAGAAGTATTTAATTGTTAAGTGGAAGTTCAGAAGACTGTTAAAAAAACCTCCCAATATTAAGAATTGTTTTTTAACTTTCAGACGAAAAATACCGAAAACTTGTCAAAAAACACTCATTTCTTCGCCCTCAACAGGGCATTTTTCTACAAGGAGGGTCGCCGACATTTCTGAAAGTCATCCCCTCTTTTTGATTTCAATGTTATAAATCATGATAACTCAATCGGAAAGAAGATTTCTGCTTCAACAGATAAATGTGCAATGAAATGTTTAACTGGAAAATTATTTTACTGAAAACTATTGATCAATATTACACGTTAAAAAGAAAAATACCAGAGTGAATAAAAAAACTAGTTTATTTACACTCAAATAATTGAGAAGTTTGCTGAAAACTGAGTATTCAATGCTCAAACATTGTAATAAATGTCAATAAAATATGAGCACTTGGAAAATGCCACTAGAACTTTTCCCACTGCAATGAAATATTTGCGTATTCTAATAAATAGATGTATATTTGAAAATTACAATCCTCAGCGAATTAATAACAAGTGGAATATTATCAGTGGCAATACTATTTCCCATAATGTTAATTTTAATTCCAAAATGTCCAACAATATTGACATTTCTTTTGAAAAATATAAAAGAACCAAATAATTGAGAAAAATCAGACAATATATCCAATCGAAATAACAAACACATTAGTGCTGACTTTCTCTCTTTAAATTCAACCACTACCTTGGCATGGTGTGGGTTTGTAACTGCATCGTCGCTGGCGAACGATGGAACTCCTATGAATCATTTAAACTCAGAAATGTTTAATATTTTTTGTAAATATTGCATTATGTTATAAAATGAATTGCATATAAAACATTAGAAGAACAAATTTAAATTATAAGAAAAATCTTAAAACAGTTAATTATCAGTAAATTTTGTCATAATAAAAATACATTTATTAGATTAAATTTAATTTGTTAAAGAAAAAAGCGACATTAAAAATCCAAAATCAACGAATTTATTCAATTTTGTCATAAAAAACGATTGTTTATTAATATTGCTAAGTAAAAAATGCTTTAATTCATTATAATAAATCATACATGAATCATGTATGCATGTGAAGAAATTTTTTATAGTGACAAAATTTAATAATTATTTGCTGTTTTTGTAATTTTTTTCTTATCGTTTCTTTTATTGAGATTGTCGGACTGACTTCCTCATGTTGGTTGTTATAGTCACAACGTTTCGACCGTTTTGCCCTCCGGCCTTCATCAGGTGTTTTTGATCGAACTAGGGAACCGTTTGTTAGGAGTCTCGAACCCAACCCATTATTATTATTATTATTACGGGGGCACCGTGTTCGGACTCCAGCTAGGCTTTGGGACACAGTTGCTGATTCTCTGTTTTGAATGTCACTTTCTACTGCCTTCGTTCAGGATTGAACTCAGCACCTTTGGGTAACTGTAAACTTTGATACAACGTCTAGGACCACTCAGCCAGATGTCACTAGGACAAATTAGTTTATTTATGGCGGACACGGCTAAACATTTTTAGTAATCGTAGAATGAGGATAGAGATTGTTCAATACCATCTACTTGGTTATTAGTTGGATAACATTCATAATAAAAAAAAACATTATATTAAATGCTCAGTAGCAAATTTTCCCCAACAATGTGATATAATGGGAGGCCATGTACATTGTGACGGACACTTGTATTTAGAGAATATTTTCCTGATCAGTTACATTTTTATTTCACGAGCAAATAATTTAACACACAAGATGATCCATCGTTTGTGCAATCTAGCGGTTTTCTTTTTTATGAATTGTATTTTTTGTTCTGTTATTTTTGTGTCCTTTTTTATTTTTTGTTCTAATGGACAAACTATTCGATCAGTGAAAGCTGCGTTTTAAAAATAAAATAGAATTCATTAATCGTGAAGTAATTCTTCACGTTCATCGAATAATATCTGCTGACAATGTTAAAAACAAGTCGGTTGGTTATGTAAATATGAATGTAAGTTCTTCTATAAGATAAAATTTTCTGATTACCAAGATTTTAATTCCAAAAGTCGATTAATAAAAAGTTACTTCAAACACATCATTGTCTTGGTAGAAAAATAACTCTCTCTCTCTCTCTTTCTCTCTCTCTCGCTATATATATATATATATATACGTATATGTATATGTATATATATGTATATGTATATGTATGTATATATATGTATATGTATATATATATATGTATGTGTATATATATGTATATGTATACATATATATATATATATATATATGTATATCTATGTATATATATATATATATATATATATATATATATATATATATATAAAGAGCAAACAGTTAATAAAACATTTTGAAAAAGAGTTAACCTATTGAAAAGGAAACAATTAATAAGTGGATAGTCCTTAATCTGCGGAGCTTTTAAGAAATACTTTCCTTCTCATCAGAGGGTAGGAATTAGCAAAATACGGGATCGGAGTTTGCATACAAAGTATTTGATGAAACTCCAAGTAAGACAAAGATCTTACTTGATAACAAAAAGTGAAGCAGAGGAAATATGGTGAAGGCATAAAAGGTGATTACACGTGAATAGATAGTCTGGTAAAAGGTAAATAATCCAATGAGGTAAAATCCAAAAATATAAAT
Source organism: Euprymna scolopes (assembly GCF_053919585.1). Classification (NCBI taxonomy): domain Eukaryota; kingdom Metazoa; phylum Mollusca; class Cephalopoda; order Sepiida; family Sepiolidae; genus Euprymna; species Euprymna scolopes. The sequence continues at coordinate 26,400,318 of NC_136500.1, forward strand.
CCAAGAAAGTTAATTGAATTTCCATTCGCACAAGTAAGATCCAAGGAAATCACGTAATGGGAATATGGTCCAAAATAATTCAAAAGGCTAAAATCAATGGAATAATTCACAAATATGTACAAATATGTATGTATATATATATATATATACGAAAGGAGTACAATATGTAATGCCCTCTGACCCAATTGCAGTTGTCTGATTCAACTGAAATTTTGCATGTGCTATGACTTACATCTCGACGGGTTATGTAGCTAATTATAGCTCTGAACTATTTGTGGTTTCTGTTTTACAGGTGTTTGAACTGAGACAGCTGTGAAATGGAGGCTGTTGAATGTAGAGTCGTGATCCGGTTTTTGTATTTGAAAGGACGCACATCACAGGAGACTTTTGATGAAATGAAAGAAACGTATGGTTATAATGCCCCATTATATGACCTTGTAAAACGCTGGCATCGTGAATTCAAACATGTCCGGCAATCTATGGAAACCTGGCCACCCCTTCTGCCATTGATGAGGGATCTGTCCGTCAATTTGAGGCTGCTATTTTGGAAGATCGGTGCATTACTATTTGCCAAATAGCCCAAGATGTCAAAATTGGTACAGGGCCTGTGGAAAGTATCATTCATGACCATTTGCATATGCATAAAGTGTCTGCCAGATCGATTCCGAGGTTGTTCACACCATTCCAGAAGCGAGAACGCGTCGAGTGCTCGAGGATGAATTTGGAGATGTGCCAAGAAGATGAGTCAAAGTTTTTCAAAAGACTGATTACACAGGATGACACCTGTGCCCATTACTATGATCCAGAGACCAAGGCCCAGTCAATGCAGTTGAAGCACTTGGAATTGCTACCTCCAAAGGAGACAAGGGTACAGCCCTCCGCTGGCAAGTTCATGCTCACAGTCTTCTGGGACTAGGATGGGGTTGTGATGACAGATTTCCTAGCAAAACGTACCACAATTACAGGAGCCTATTATGCTTCACTTTTGAGGAAATTAAAGGAAGCTATCAAAATCACGAGGCGGGGCAAGATCAGCAAAGATACCATCCTCCTGCAGGACAGCGCTCCGGTTCGCAACTCGCATGTCGCCAGATCAGAAGCACGGACGTGTGGTTATGAAATCCTCCTTATCCTCCCTACTCTCCTGATCTTGAACCCTCTAACTTTCACCTCTTCCAAGCCATGAAGTTGTTTTTGAAAAGTAAAAGCGTTTCCCAGATGATGCAGCCTTGATTTCTGAAGTCACGTCATCGTTAGAGGACCATCCTGGGGTATTCTAATAAAACGGTCATCAGGGCTGCATGAAACGAGGATAGAGATGCATAACTCTGGGCGGTTCCTATGTAGTACTCTATGTAGACTAATAACTCTGCCAAGTTTCGTTGCTCTACTCCTATGGGAAGTGGGTCATGAGCATTACCTGTTGCACGCCCCTCGTATATATTAGGGTAGACCTCTTTTTTCACTTTTCTCAGAATATAAAATATAGCACTTACCGAAAGTATCCATGCAAAAAATTAGATCACATGCTTGAGCGTTTTCTTGACCGTTCTATATCAAAATTGTAGAAAATTCTTCGTTTTTTTTTTGCAAGGTTTGTCTTGAATATTCGTGTTAATACCAAAATATTTCAGTGTTTCAAATCAGGTGATGTATTTTTATTTTATAAAAATACTATTAATATAACAAACTATAAATAATCTTTAAATTGAACATCTGCACCACCTCTGTTGATTTTTTTTTAATTTGAGGGTCACCAATTATCAAGGCTCTATGGCAACCCTAGGATGAGGGTTAACTATTAAGTAGACGTCCTGCATTCTTACTAGACAGGAAAGGGTATTCGTTGGAGCTCCAACCCAGATGTGGCAGCAGTACTCCCTCTTAGAACATACTTGTTTTTTGTACGCATAGAGGATCGCGGTGGGAATGAGATACTTTCTGCAGTAGTTAGGGATCTGATGTAGGTATTTCATTCATAGTCAGTAAAAGTGAATCCCAGAAGTTTGCTAAAACATGGTGCTTCATCAAGGCAAGAGATGTTCATTTCAAATGGGATAAACTGGGGATATAAGCGTTGGTGGTGAACAGATAGAAGTTGGTTTTGAATGTATTAAATATGACCAGCAATACTCTACCCCATTCCAGCACACGTTTGAGGTCAGAGGAGAGAGAATCAGAAAACTTCTTATCTTCGTCGACTTTTGTTGTGTTGCCATATATAGTAGTATTGTCTGCATAGATGTCGACAAATGATTGAAGAATATAGTTTGTGAGGTCCTTGATAAAGATAAGGAAGACAGTTGGGGTCCAATATGGAACTTTGGGGCATGCCAGCAATGATACTGTTACCTACGTATTCTGCCTATTAACGACTACTTTAATAGACCTATCAGAGTGAAAGGATGTTATGCTTGAGAAGACATTTCCAGCTATTCCATATGAAGTAAACCTTTGTGTCAGATCCTAATAAATTTCTTAGATATGCTAAGAGCTACCGCTCTAAAAATGAAACCTTCATCAATAAATTCACTGATTCTCTGTGATATCACAATTAGCACATCAGCTGTTCATCTTATAGAGTGGGCACCATATTGCATGCCACTGAAAAAGTTATTTTTGTTGATAGGATTAACACGTTCTCCGTTTACTATAGGGTTGCCTTAGCAAACTCTCTTTTCATGTTATGAATTAAGCAGTAATATTTTACTATTTTAAAATTCATTTTTTTTTGTTATAAATTAAAATATAAAAAAACAAACAAATAAGGAAAATACCAAACATTACTTTGATAGATCTCCATATTTTAGCCCATAGACAAACATGACGGTCTCAATTTCTGACTCAAAATGTTGACGTTGATGTGGCGATGTCTTGATTTAAAACCATATACATTTCGGGATGCTTCTCTTGTTTAATTGAGTGCCCGTTCCAGGCCCTGAGAATGTGATGGCAAATCTGCCAAGTAAAGCTTGTTCCCATTTAATAATGATTCTCGAAGTTCAGAATAAAAAAAAAAACTCTTCCGTCATTGGTGGTTCAAAATACCACACAATGTCAAATCTATTAATTTTGTCCAATGAGTCGTATTAAAATTAATATTTGGTATTCATTTTAATCGTTTCTTCGTTGACTCCCAGCTCCTGAAAGAATATAAAAATTAACTGAATATAAAAATAAATCAATGTGCACAGCTTTAATAATTTTTGTGAAATGAGATAAAATCTGAAAAATGTTTGTATAAAATAAAATAAATAATAGTCATTGATATATCATTAAATGTTTACTTGCCTAATGTCCAATTTTTTTTAAAGCTTAATCTTCTGCAGATTTGACCATTTAATATAGAAGGGCTTCAGGCAGTAAACAAAACGCATTACCTTATATGTTTTTAATGCGATCTGCTGAATTTCATAAGGCTGCTACTTATTCCTCTGTTTTATATTAAAAATATGTAATTGATGAGTGTGGAATTTATTATTGTTTTTTTTTTATTTCAAACAAAAAAAATGAATACACATTTACATTAAACTTTATTAACATCTGGAGTTTTGTTGTGGGCCTTTGTGGGTATGCATCACGAATCCATAAGTACAGGAGTCTGATGGCTAATGTAAGCCATCTTGCCTGGTTAAAGTACCAATTTTCCATGAAGCATATCTGGAGTCAACACTACCTCTAGAAATACCTAGTGGGTATTCATACAGTTGTCTTTGGTCACAACTGAGGTAATTTATTTCATAAATGTTCAAAATTGAATCCAGAGGATTGCTAATAGTGGAAAATGATATCTGGGGTAAATCATGACAATCAGTTGAGCATAATTTCCCCAGCGACCTGATGAATGTTGTGGGGCCTTTTGTGCATCCATCAATGTTTTTAAACAAGTACCTTGAAAGGTAGTTCGTTATGATGAAAGGAGCAACTAATTGTATGAATTAAAAAAAAAAATCTGTAAAATTGCCACCAGTCACAATCTGTGTTGGCATTAGTGTTGTTAACAAAGATAACCGTTATAGTGTTTTCACGGTTAAGTTCATACAAAAAATTCATGGCCTATTATCAAATAGGTGCGAAAAGCACTTTAAAATCTGTGATATTATATAGGCAAGTGACCTCTAGAATATTTACTTTGCTTACGATAAAAAATAATAAAAACAAATTCAATGAGGTTTGAGGAGTCTGAATGTGTCCATGTGTTAAAAAATTGTGTCATAAAACTTTAATTATTTCAGAAAAAGCCGATGAAAAACATCCCAATGTACAGCTGGCGCCACTGAAATGTACCTCTCACCCAGAGGATTAAGATTTGTTTATAATCGTATGAATACCCTCAGTTCTAAAATGTATATGTGCGACATAGAGATTCTAGTGAAAAGATGCCAAACGGATACAAAGAACATAGTCAATCAAATAAATGTATATATATATATATATATATATATATATATATATATGCATATGTATACATGTATATATATGTGTATATATGTATATATGTATATATATGTATATATATGTATATATGCATATATATGTATATGTATATATATGTGTATATATGTATATTTATATGCATATATATGTGTGTATATATGTATATATATGTGTATATATGTGTATTTATATGCATATATATATGGATATATGTGTATATATATGCATATATGTATGTATATATATGTGTATATATATGCATGTATATATATGTGTGTGTATATATGCGTGTATATATGTATATATATGTGTGTATATATGCATGTATATATGTATATATATGCATATATGTATATATATATGCATTATATACACTGTAACTGCATATATTGATACACACAGATGTTTATGTCGATTTAATAAGGAAAAGCTAAATCGTAGGGAGCTTATATGCTATTAAGAAGGACTTTGTAAATTGAATTCTTTCGAAATTGAATTCTTCTCCTCAGTAGAGAAGCTTGCGTTCTTCGTTTTCCATATTTCATTGCGACATCTAGTTAAGGGGATATTTTGTTGATAATAAAGTGTCTGGTATTAAGTGGAGAGATGGAAGAGGGGTGCGCGGAGTGTCCGTGGAGGTTAAACTGATATAGATATATTTAGGTATACCTTGACCTGGGAGAAATTTAGAACTATAAGGAATGGGGTATTTTGAGAAATTCAATGGTTAATTTTATATGTGGGATCATGGTGACAATATGAATAGAACATGTAAAGACAGATGTCTACATAACGGAGAAAGGGACTTAATGGGACAGTTGAATAGAGTAAGAGAACATAGAACAAAATGAAGGCAATAGTAAAGTAAATATATCTAGTGAATGCGACGGCTTACGAGAGTCCCACCTCCATTCGAGAGAAGGATAGACCGCACCAGTTTCTCAACCTGGTATTTTACTTTGCGGTACATAGGGCGTCTTGCCTTCCTAAATGGGCACCCATCTGGTACTGGGCAGGCTCAACGTTGCTTAACTTCGTTTCTCTGGCGAAGTACAGTGAAAAAAATGAATAGAGATGTACAACAGAGAAGGATATACGGATAAATGAGCACTAATAGTAATTACTATAAAAACAAATATATAAGTGTAATATAAAAATAAAGTACTATATAACGGAAAGATAAATCATATATATGAAAAATTAGCGAAGAGAGAAAGGTGGGGTGAGATTGCAAAGTGCAACATATAAACGTGTGTATGTTTGTGTGTATGTGTGTGTACGTGTGCGCGTGTGATTTACCCACGCTATACAACCATACTTCTTGTTTCTAATCCAACTAGTTTCATCTAAGCTTTCCCATAGCAGATCTAAATATATTCTGTCATGTTTAAAAGTACAGATCAAACGGGTCGTTTGTGACCAACATAATTGCTTAATTATTTCCATCCTTTCGCGTATCCACGATGGAATAATTTATATCTTTTTTCCCCCACAAAGTTTCAGTCATGTCCTTTCGTTTTCCGCCCGACTAATAGCGTAATTACTTATTGATATTTACTAATCATACGGGACTATCACGTTAGTGCACCATCACTCGTCATCTGACTGAACGTTAGCAAAGTTATCTTTATAAGTGCCTGATGCACTTAGGAATAACAGATAATGTTTATATCAAAACGCAAATGACCACTTAAAATGCAACTAAATTGTTAAAATCAATTTTGGGATACACTTGAAATCAAACATATTTCATTATAAAACGTTTACCTTGTGAATCTATCTCTATTTTATGGTAATTTCCCTAGCGGGATTCTCCACTGAGATTTTTTTTTTTTTTTATTCAATTTTCACCCCAAACAAGGCACAGTGCCACTTTGAAGCAGGGGGCTACTATTAGGGAATTAATTAGCGGGGTCATTATGAAGGGAGAAGAGTAGAAAGATGTTTGTTAACATTACACTTGAACTTCTGCATATCATTGCAGTTGGGAAAGCAGAATCCCGGAAGGGAGTTCCAAAGACCCGCAGTTCTGGGGAAGAAACTATTGGAGTAAAACTTAGTACTTAGTAGCTTGTCGGGTTTGTCGGGGGTAGTTACGTCGGGGAGCTACAAGTGTTTGCAGTTCGTCAGAGCATTCACCATTAAAGTATTTGTAGAACAGACAGAGGGATGCAACATCTCGTCGATGAGACAGAGGTTGAAGCCCAGATGACAGTTCAGGACCTATCAGGTTTGCGACTCTTTTTTGAACCCTGTCCAGGAGCGAGAGACAAGCAGCAGATGCACCAGCCCAGATGTGACAACAGTACTCCATACATGGGCGAATGGTTGCCTTATAGAGGTATAGGATACTGGCAGGCGTAAGTAGTTTTCTAGCACGGTAGAGGGAGCCAACCTTCCTTGCAGCAGCCTTGGCAATGCTCTCAATGTATCTATTCCAGTTCATATTCCCTGTAAACGTTAGGCCGAGGAGTTTAAAAGAAGTACTTTCAGGCAATGTGTTCTTGGCCATTGCTATTGGTGGTAGAGAAGGTGTCTTGTAGTTATTGAAGGAAACAAGCTTAGTCTTAGCAGCATTGAATGAGACCAACCATTTTTGTCCCCATTCCACTACGGATTGGAGGTCATCCTCTAGTGTTTCTGCCATTTTCTTGGATATGTGTTCATTTGTTTTCCCCTCATATCTGTTATAGAGAGTGGTGTCATCGGCAAATATACCCATCTCCGAAACAATATTACCAGGGAGGTCGTTTATGAATATCAGGAACAATAGAGGTCCAAGGATAGACCCCTGAGGCACTCCCGCATTTATGTCATATTGTTTGGATGTACGTCCGTCGAGGACAACTTTGATTTTTCTATTACTTAAGAAGGATTTAATTACGTTATGAATTATCTTTAATTCTTGTAAAACATATTAGGCATCAACAAAAAGACGCTAAGTATCCACCTATGTCTTAAACTTATCGATAATTATTTATCATACTGTACGAGCATGTTGGCGTCCGTAAGCAAAGTTGACCATTGTCAGTACTTGATAATAGAACATACAAGTTGCTGTATATGAGAGAACAATGAACACCACTTAAAAAAAAACACGTTGTACAAACAGATTTTAAGTTACATTAGAAGCACCGTACTTTTCATTTATCACGTTTTCGTTGCAAACCTATCTCTCCTGTGTCGTTAATTTCATGGTGGATGCTCGACTGTGAACTCATCATTGCCTCCCTCCTCGTTAATCTCTGCACCCCTTCCCGTTAAACGTAAAAAAAACACTCGTCTCTCTAAACCAGTATCAAATATATACTCTTTTTATCGAAACTACAATACCTTGAGAAAAAAAATCGTTTATGTGTGCTCGCTTGTGAAACAGTATATAAAATATATTTTTTCTCAGTTAACTACTTATTTTTTGTTACATTTAAGTCCAATGTACGCACGTTTTTGTTGACTAACAAACATCAGAATGTTGTCCCGACGGTGACCGGAAACTCACTAACCGTTATTTTGAATGGTGTGCCTATCTTGGTAAGCGTCAACTCCCTTGTTAATATGAAAGAAACATGATGTCGTACTGCACAACTTATCTATATAATTATAAAATTCAAATGACCTTGTAATGGATGTTGTAACCAAACACCTGGTTTACGACTTTCGGTTGCGCATCCTACATAAACCTAAACCCATAACAGAGTAAACAAATGAACACTGAACCGGTGTCATTCGAACAAATGCAGATCCTTAGAAAAGCGAATATCTTAGATTTATTGAATAAAAAGCTTCAAGTTATGGGAAGCAAACGCAAAACATATTAGAAATAATACGTACACTAACCGACCTATTTCCTATAGACGGCATATATTATACTAAATAATCAACGCGATAATAAGACGTATTATTTTACTGTGCACGTTTTCAGCGTCTTATTTTTTTTGGGGGGGGGAGGAGTCGTTTAAATTATCCAAATAAACAAACGATAATACCTTCTGTTGTTTTTAACATCGTTCATTTCCATATTACATATAAGTTATTTTAACGTCATTAAAAAAAATAAATCTACTTAAACACGATGACAGCCATAAGAGAATTTTACAACAGCGATTTACCAACCACGTTCCTTTTTTGTATTTATTCTCCATTATGTAAAAAAAACATTCATACATTTTCTTCTACACTACAAACATAAATAAATAACACTGAAAATATGTGTTTTTAAATTGCGTTTCAAATAGATAATCAACGCGACAATAACAGGTGCGTTTTCGGCGACCCAATTGTATATTTTTTCGCGTTTAAATTAAAAGATATATACAAAATTGAATTTAACTTTAAGTAGCATGGTATCTGTTCAGTGCACATTTACCTATAAGTATGGCAAACCAGTTATAATTCTAGGGTTGTAAGTTTTTGTTTCAAAAATAAACAATTATAAACAGAACGACTCATAGAAATCTATCTATATTCTATTTTCATTTTAATATTCTTTCATAGAAATGTTTCTGTTATGTCACAAAAATTATTTTCTTTACTACACAAATCTCACTCTCATACATAATTCCATAGCTAAGATAACACTGGGTTACGGGTTACGGGTAGTCTAGTATCAATTTAAAAGAGAGAATCCGTTACTTGCGTGAATCGTGGGAGTATCGTCACCGTCTGAGTATTAATTTTAGTAACGATGAAATAAAAGTTCGAAACCTCCGTATTATTCAACAAATATGAAGTTACCCTATTTTTTCATCTAAGGATGACAATAACTTTTTTGTATTAGGTTTATATTTTGTATTTGTTTGTATACTTAATGAAATATTCTATACAATACAACTTCTATACTATACAGAAATAACGACGAAGTTTCTATGCTTACATTTTAACACTCTCTTTTTTCCAGCGTGTTTTCATGCAATAATACATCACCTATTGTTATTGTCTAATTAATATTACAATTTATTAACTTCAATACACGTTTTCTTAACTAGGTTATCCCACACATGCTGCATGAACTGTTTTATTCTCAATAAGTAAATTCCTTTCAGAAAACACCGGGTATTATTTAGTCATGACTATACACAGTCGCATGTTATCAGAAACGTCATTGCATTTTCAATAGAGTTATCGATAGACATTATGTTAGACAGGGCATTAGAATTAACAAAAGCTCTACTTTCAATCTTAGTTTAACAGACATACGGAATGACAGGTAATAAGAAGTTCGCCGTACACATTAAGATTAAAACCATTCGTTCTTCAGACCTAGGAGTCATATTTGCAAACACAGCAAAACAGCCACTCACTAACGTTTTATTAATCAACATCTTTTTACATTTTACATAATAATTTTAACACTTTTTATATAACAGACAACGCACGGACGCGTGTGAGAAAATCGGCAGTAGTCTAAGGGATATACTAGCAGCAGCAAATATGCAGATTAGCAAGTTTACGCGAGCGCGCGTCAAAAATAAAGAAAAGAATATACACCACGTAGTCGAGAAGAGAAGCAAGGTATGAGCCGACCAAGTTGGACGTGTCCAGTCGAGGTCGGGAAAGTGCTGGTTGAGGGCCAGCGGAGGTTATGAAGATAAAGACTAAAAAGAAGATCATGTGTGTGCGAAAGGGCTTTTGCAAAGTATTGAAGTCAGTTATTATTGGCGGTCACGAAAGGCAGAGTTGGCTTATTATTTATCTTGCCTTTTTATTTATTTGTTTCTTTTCGAAGGTTCTGAGATTTTCTCTCCTAACGTTGCCTTTAAATATTTTAAAATGAGTTGAAGTTCTTATACATTTACTAATGTAAAACAGAAAAAAAATGAATGAGGAAATTGACTTCTGACGAAAAAAAAAACATAAAATTGAAATGTCGGAAAAATAATTTGTTTGAGTTTAATTCTTTGTGTTTTGTTGTATATTGTGTGCGCTTTCATTTTCTTGTTTTCTTTTATTTTCTCAAGCAGCTTTAAGCTTTTGGGGGAGGGGAAGAGAATGTATAACAGCGAGTATGAGCGTGTGAGAAAAAAAAGTAGTATCCGAAGGATATCCGGCTAGCAGAAAATATAAGCAGAAACAACTCTGTAAGAACTATGCAATTTCACCAGTCTGTGCGAGCATACGTCACAAGGAAATGAGAGAAAATATACTATATGATCGGGAAGAGAAGGAAGTTGCGACCAGGCAAGATAGACATGTAAAATCGAAGGCAACAAATCAGTGACGCCTGTGCGATGTGGTGAGGAAAAGAGCTTTTAAAAGAGAAGATATTGTTTGCGAAATGAATTTTGCCAGATAGTTAAGTGCGTTGTTGTTTTAGGAACCAGGGAAAATTAATTTCACTTGCATTTAAAACAATGTTGAGTTAGAGTTTTCTTTCTTTTCTGTTTGTTTGTGACTCCACTTCTTGTTTTATTTTATCATCGTAGACTCGTCATGAATATTTAATGTGTTAATCGTCTATTTTGAAACTATACCTTTTTTGTTTCTGATTATTTTTTTTTTATTTTACTGGTAATTTCAATTATTGTTATTGCTGGTGATTTTAGCATTGCTATTGTTGCTGATCTTTTAACAATAAGTATTTTTTGCTTTTATACATTCTTAATATAATCGGGTTTTATTATTTTGATTGAAGTGCTGGATTAATTATTAATATTGGTATCAATGTTAATAGAAATATTAATTGATCATTTTTTTAATGTTTGTAGTATTGTTACAATTATTATTAGTATACTTATTATTTGTCTTACTTTATTAATAGAACTATTATCAGGATTATATTTTATTTATTAAGATAATCTTTTTTTAAATTTTATATGTATACTAGCATGGGTGGCCGGCGTTGCCCCGGTGTTTTGGAGGTGTGTGTTTAGCAAAAAAAATAAATAATAAATAAACAAAAAAAACACAGGCTCGAACTCGTAGCTCGAAGGAGGAAAAGACCGAGGGAAAACGTGACACCTTTGCTGTTACGACCACCGCCAAACCGGAAGTGACGTAGGTTTAAATTAAGGCAAGACAACCGAAAATATCGGTTACAATATAACGACCCGTCCCTGTAGTGCCCAGTTGAGGGTGAAGAAATTAATGTTTGTAGTCCATTTTTCTGTATTTTTCGTCTGAATATTCGAACTACAAAACGATATTGCAATAGTGAAAAGTCGTCACCTCTACCGTTTTAGGCAGACATGTAAACATACATACATGCATTTATGGTGGTTCAAATTCTCCACCCAAACCGATTAAAAAGCTTGATCTATCTCTGAATACACTTTATGTAAAATTTCAAATGTTTAGACCAGAAATTGTCTTTGGTAATTTGGTAGAGATCACAGAGGTCAAATCTTTTTTTACCTTGACCCCTATTATGATCCCTTAGCTTTTATTATGTTGGACTCAAATCAAAGTATTTAGATCTATGTCCACGGAAACTATATCTAAAATTTCAATTGCTTAGACCCAAACTTGGCGACGGAGTTTGGTAGCGTTCTCAAAAGTCAAATCGTTGAACTTTGACCGCTTAACAGTCAAATTTCTGGCAGGAAATAGATTACAAAGATTTTCTCGAATCTCTTTACACTTTATATCAAATTTCGATTCTGTAGACTGAAAATTGACATAATTATTGTGTACGGAAACGCACACAGACAGACAGACACACCCACGCAAAGACATACACTTTCACTTTTATAGATATATGCATTTCTTTACGCTTTAATACGACCATTTTCGCTATGTTTCTATAATTATAATTATGAAAGTATTATAACTAGTTTCGCTATTTTGTTATATGTTATTATTATAAATAATACTGATTTCTACCTACTATTAATATTCCTTAATTATCTATTCATTCTCATTTCCAATCTAAATGTATATCAGCATTACTCTAGCAGTATCAGAATTTTTGTAGGAATTTTTGACACCCCTAACACGAAACTGCGAATACAATATAAAAATCTCGTAATTTCTCTGTTAAAAGTGGGTTATTTATTTTCTTTATGGATTATACGTCCAAAATAAACTATTACAGTTGTTTTAAAAGTAATAGAAATATATTTTTTTTAAAACAGTAATGAATTTTCCGAACTCAATATTTTTCAATTTTTAAACTTTAAAAATCTATCAAAATTTTTCTATTGATTCTATTTTTACGATATTTTCAGGGTCAATGTGAAATTTTATGTTCTTTCCAATAAACCGAATATAATATTTTAGACAAACGTTTTTTTTTAAATTCACGCCCCCCCAAGTGTCACCCATTTTGAAATGTCTATTAAAAAGTAAATAATTAATTTATGTCGCACAAATTGAAGAGAAAGGGTCAATAAATAATATATTCAAATTTAAAACAAAAAAAAATCGCTTTTTTAGAAATTTACCTGTAAAGTCCGAAGTTTAAAACGTTATTTTATAAGAACACATTGCTTTTTTTTGTCTTTTTTTGTCTTTTTTTTTAATGAAACCTTGGTCCTTGCTCCTTTAATTGAAAAAATAATTAGGGCTTGAATTACATTTTTCGAGGAGTTATAAGCTTGAAAAGACAGGGGGTCGAATAATTCACGCCTGTCATTTTGAAATGTATATTAAAAAGTAAATAATTAATTTATTTTGAATAGTTTTATATATCACAAATTGAAGAGAAAAGGTCAGTAAATAATATATTCAAATTTAAAACAAAAAAAATCGTTTTTTTAGAAATTTACCTGTAAAGTCCGAAGTTTAAAACCTTTAAAAAAAAAAACACATTGTTTTTTTTTTGTTTTTTTTAATAAAACCTTGGTCCTTGCTCCTTTAATTGAAAAAAATAATTAGGGCTTGAATTACATTTTTCGAGGAGTTATAAGCTTGAAAAGACAGGGGGTCGAATAATTCACGCCTCTCATTTTGAAATGTATATTAAAAAGTAAATAATTAATTTATTTTGAATAGTTTTATATATCACAAATTGAAGAGAAAAGGTCAGTAAATAATATATTCAAATTTAAAACAAAAAAAATCGCTTTTTTAGAAATTTACCTGTAAAATCCGAAGTTTAAAACCTTTTTTTTTTTAAAAACACATTGTTTTTTTTTTGTTTTTTTTAAATAAAACCTTGGTCCTTGCTCCTTTAATTGAAAAACAAAATTAGGGCTTGAATTACATTTTTCGAGGAGTTATAAGCTTGGACAGATGGGGTGGAGTTATTCACTATTTTCACGAAATTTCTGACACTGCTAGCATTACTCTTATCACACATATCGATATTATTTTTTATCTCTTCTCTATATAAATAAAATGAACTCATTTTTTCCCGTCGGATTTTGACATTAATAGGATTAAAAATCAAGATATTTCATGCAAATATAATATGCACAAACGGCAGAACAATATCTGAGGTGTGTTATAGGCTTATTATTTCTTAAATTCCTCGATAATCTTAGATTTCTATACTTTTTCTGCTGAGAAGTCACGGTCAAAATCGGTTAAGATTAATGGAAGTGGTAAAATATTTTCTCTCTAATAAATTCCTTCTCCCCCTGCCACCACATAACACCGTTTGGGGATCGTTCACAAGGAACAGTTGAGAAGAGAAGACCGGTTTGGCTTCGTAGTTCTTTCATGTGAAGTTATTTGAAATCACTCAACTAAGCTGCCGTTGTCTGTGGCGTAGTGGTTAGCGTGCTGGACAACTCAGATTATATTTTAACGTTCGCGCCGACCAACCGTAGTCGTTTTTTTTCCTAAACAACTGGAATGGACTTTTCTTGGTGGCCGAACTGTTAACGTAGCAGATGTTTTCTTTGTTTTTTTCACACATTATTTTCCTACTTTTACTCATGACTCCGGGTTTGATCCTTCCTACTTACCTACCATAACATTTTTTAAACTCCCCCCCGTCCCGGAAACAAACACTCGGGCAACGCCGGGTAGCCCCGCTTGTAAATTTATATAAATAAATATATATATAAATATCTATATAAATATATATATAAATATATATATATATAAATATATAAATATACAAATATATATATACATATATATATAAATATATATATGTGAATATATATATAAATATATATATAAATATATATATATAAATATATATATATATAAATATATATATATATAAATATATAAATATTAATATATATAAATATACATATATAAATATATATACATATATAGATATAAATATATATATATACATATATATATAAATATACATATATAAACATATATATTAATATATATATACATATATATATAAATATATATATATATAAATATATACATAAATATACATAAATATATGAAAATATATATAAATATATAAATATATATATATAAATACATATAAATATAAATATAAATAATTATATAAGTATATATATATATATAAATATGTATATATATATATAAATAAACATAGATAAAATATATATAAATATATATATATATACAAGCATATATATATATATATATATATATATATATATATATATAAACACTAGCCGCACCCCTCACCAAACAAGTCTGGGATGACCATCCCTCTTGAAGATTGAAGAAGCCCGCATAAATCGGGCGAAACGTTGAGTATCCAGGTCCTTCCACCTCCATTTTATTTTATTTCATATCGTCGGATTTAATCCAGCTCAACAATCATACATATATATATATATATATATACATAATATATATATATATATATATATATATATATATATATATATATATACATACATATATACATACATATATATATACATACATACATATATACATACATACATATATACATACATATATGCATACATACATATATACATACACACATATATATACATATATGTATACACATATATAACACACACACATATATACACACATATATATACACATATAAATATATATATTAAATATATATACATATACATATATAAATATATATGAAACTATATATATAAATATATAAATGTATATATATAAATATATATATAAATATATATATACATATATAAATATATATATAAATGTATATATATATAAAATATATATATATAAATACATATATTTATATATATATATATATGTATATATATATATATATATATATATATATATATATATATATATATATATATATATATATATATATATATATGACATTTTCACGCCAAACAAGGCAAATTTGTCACTTTGGTGTAGGGGGCTACTATCAGGGGCAACAACTACTGGGGTACTATGTAAGGATTTGGGCAGCTAGATGTCGGTTCACGTTACACTTGAACTTCTGCACCTCAGTACTGTTGGGGAATCAGGGGCCAGGAATGGAATTCCAGAGTCTAGCGGTTCTGGGGAAGAAACTATTGGAGTAAAAATATCTTTTACATCTAGGGAGCTCTACAGTGTGGGGTGGGATTTAGCAGCCTGTCGTGTTTGTCGAGGTTGCTCACGTCGTGTGAGCACAAGTGATTGCAGTTTGTAAAAAAGGCAGAGGGATGCAACATTTCGTCGATGGGACAGAGGCTGAAGCTTTAAGGCCAGTTCAGGGCCTATCAGGGTTCGCGACTCTCTTTTGAACCTTATCAAGGAGCGAGAGACTAGTAGCAGATGC
>NC_136500.1:26421350-26538850 GCF_053919585.1 Euprymna scolopes
TATATATATATATATATATATATATATATATATATGAATAAATGTTTAGAGGTACAAAATTTATAGATACATTTAAATAAAAGGGGCGGAAATCTCTCAAAAGCTCTTTTGACTATCATCTCGTCAGGAGAGAATCGATAGTATAAAATTAAATAACATAATGCCGAAATAAAGAGCAAAAGGGGGGGACGAATAAACGAGTACTAAAAGTGCCAGAAAGACGATTAAAAGTAAATTTAATTGGTGAAGAGAAAAAAAAGCGTTTAAAGTGGCACCGCGAGGGAAGGACAAAAAAAAAGGGTTATCAAATTTCCCCGAAGAGATTCAACGCCTTCACCGTATCCTTCTGTCGGCATAAAGATGGTTTACGAAAGGCAATAGAGACAGATTCCAAAATTCTTAAATGATTTTTGGAGTCCGCTCTATGCAGTACCTCAAACTACTCTATTTTATACTGATTGGCACAACAAGGATTATCAACCAAATATTGGCCAATAGCAGAGTCCCAAGTTGTAGAGCAAGGGAGATTCATAGATCCTGCTCTACCCTGTCTAATTTTAGAAGGAACGTGTTGGTTTATACGACTCCTCACATGCAAGGAGGTCCGCCCCACGTAACCAGCGTCACACTGGCATGAAAAACTGTATACAATGTTACTATTGAGGACGTAAGGCAAACTATCCTTGGAAAAAGGAGGAAACGCAGGTCTAACAGTGTACACTAACCGCAAGGAAACAGCATAAAAGCAATTAGTGATGCTTTTAACAATGCGTTTGGTTATTTTCGTGGCATTATCCCCTATCCACGGTAATTTTAAGTAAACAGGGCATTTTAAAGGCACGAATGGTTTAAGGGATTTGAAGTCAGCAACCTTTTTGTTTATACAATCATCAATAAGGTCTAAAGGATAACCATTATTGATGAAAATATCCCTGATCTTGTCCAGTTCAGATCCAATTTAATAGGTGAGCAAATCATAAGGGCTCTATGTACCAAAGTACTTATTAAGCCGATCTTTCGCGAAAATAGTAACATTGTATACAATTTTCCATGTCAGTGTGCCGCTGGTTACGTGGGGTGGACCCCCTTGCATTTGAGGACTCGTATAAACCAACACGTTCCTTCAAAAATTAGACAGGGTAGAGCAGGATCTATGAATCTCCCTTGCTCTACAACTTTGGACTCTGCTATTGGCCAACATTTGGTTGATAATCCACGTTGTGCCAATCAGTATAAAATAGAGTGGTTTGAGGTACTGCATAGAGCGGACTCCAAAAGTCATTTAAGAATTTTGGAATCTGTCTCTATTGCCATTCGTAAACCATCTTTATGCCAACAGAAGGATACGGTGAAGGCGTTGAATCTCTTCGGGGAAATTTGATAACCCTTTTTTTTTTTTTTTGTCCTTCCCTCGCGTTGCCATTTTAAACGCTTTTTTTCTCTTCACCAATTAAATTTACTTTTAATCGTCTTTCTGGCACTTTTAGTACTCGTTTACTCGTTCCACCCTTTTGCTCTTTATTTCGGCATTATGTTATTTGATTTTATACTATCGATTCTCTCCTGACGAGATGATAGTTGAAAGAGCTTTTGAGAGATTTCCGACCCTTTTATTTTAATATATATATATATATATATATATATATATATATATATATATATATATCAAATTTATAAAAATGTATACGGATAAAGACGGTAAAAACAGAACAGGCAAATAGAGAAACATAAATATACCACTAGACGGAGGGGAACTGATAGAATTTTTAATATAAATGTATTACATATAATACTGCTTTTATTTATATTTAGATGAGCCCGAGCAACGCCGGTACACCTGCTAGTATTCACTGACGAAATTGAGATTAGAAAACACTTTAATATTAAATTTGTTTATCGAATTTTGTAATAAAATATGTATAACATTCAGAGCGTCAATTCTGAGTCTAATAATTAAATGTGATTTTGGTCATTAGATATATGATGTAATGGATATGAGCGTTGTTTCATTTGAATTAGGAAGTAAACATATTCAAACAATCGTTTTTAGTCGAGGAAGTTCAGCGCAATTTATTTCTGACTTCCGATACCGATTTCGATATGTTATATATATATATATATATATATATATATATATATATATATATATATATATATATATATATATATATATATATATATATATATACATATATATATATATTTATATTTATATATATATATATATAAAACTACTTCATTTATTCACATAAATTTAATATACGAAAGTATAGATTTATGCGTAAACTTTAAGTATTTACTTTAAAAGTGCTCAATGCGTAGGTAGAGCTAGTTAGTAATTTATAAAATATATATGGCGATTAAGCTACACTGAATATTCTGCGTTTCATCCAACTATATATATATATTTATAAAACTATATATATATACTTATAAAACTATATATATATATAAAACTATATATATATAAAACTATATATATAACTATATATATATATATATTTAAAACGGTATATAAAAAATTATATATATATAAAACTATATATATACACAATTATATATATAACTATAAATATATATATATAAAACTATATATATATACACAATTATATATATACACACACATATATATATATATATATATATAGTAAGTTATAAAAATATATATGGCAAGAATATACCGTGTTTTATCGATGCTAGGATTCGTCAGGCTTATGCGAATGTTGTGGTTGTCTGGCGTTTTTATGTATGCATATTCTATTGAGTTTTTAGTTTGCTAATCAGCTTCCTAGTTTCCACCGCTCCCTTCCGAATCAGTCAATGGACAAGCACTTGCAGGACAAAGTCCCAGTGGACGTTGGGTTCAACCCTCCATATGTGTGGGCTTAGTTAGCGGGAATCGTAGATATCTAGTGATCTGACATATTTTAAACTTAGGTGCAGTAAAATGTGTGTTTTTTTTTTAATTTTGTTAGTTTAATTTTGTTAGTTTGTATATATATATATATATATATGTATATATATATATATATTTATATATATGATAATTTATGTATATGTATGCGTATTTTATTTATTTATTTTGCATTGCGATTGGTAATTTTAAAATTATTTTTTATCGCTATCCCATAGTAAAGTCTATCCTGTGTACAGATTTGTTCGTTACAGTTAAATAGATTTTGAGGTTCTTTAAAGTATTGTATAGCAAATTGTTCATGAAGGCATAATCTACATGGATCGTCTACCTCTTTTAATGTGTTTGCTTGTTTTACTATTTTCCATTCGACTATCGGCGAACGTCCGCTTTCTTTGAGTTTCCAGTATTGGTTTACTAATTTGGTTTTAATTCATTGTTTTTTTTTTATTTTAATTCATAAATCTACGAAATATTTCTTGGTATTCAGGTGTTCTTTCGGAAATAATGTGGCCTGGTAAACTATGTTTTTAGTTAGACAATTGTTTGAAGTGGGCAACGTTTGGAGGATCTACAGCTTCACTTATATTTTTCATTATTAGTATTTTTGTTTTTATTTCTACTATGGTTGTCGTTGTTCGGAGTCGGTTTACTAATATTATTATAATTATTATAATTATTATTTTTATTGTAAGTATTATTATTAAATATTTTGTTATTATGTGCTTCAATTATCATCTATAATTTTTTGCGCCTGGTGTATGCTAACAAATGTTAATTCTGATTGAAAATTTTGTGTAGGGGATTGGTTACGAGGTAGACTAGAATTTTCTTGTCAAGTTTTGTTTTTAACATTATATTTCATGGCGTCGTATACCGACCATTTTTAATTTAATAGTTTCTTATAATTTATATCAATACTTTTGTATCCACTATTATTTAGGACCTGTAAAATGCATTCCCGTCCCTTGAAGTATTGCTGAGTCTACTTACGGTCGAGTTTGGAATCTGTTTATAATTGATAATGGGTGATTGGGCTTAGGGGTTCAGTTTATTGGATTAGCTATCTTGTAAGTAGGGTTAATATGTGTTTTTATCTAAATTCATAGTGGCGTCCAGGAAGTTTGTTGTTTTTATTTTAGCTTGTACGTCGACTTTTAAGCGTATTTTTTCATTTCTTTGTGTAAGAATTTCTTAAATTTATATCCTTGACTTTGTGGAGTCGTTTATTATGTAGGTAGATATTCGTAGTATCAAATATGCTTGTAAAGGTATATAGAATGAATAATCCCACAAGATCTGATGTCTCAGCATAATCCAGAGAATCCACCACCAAATCCAAAGTGTTTATCCATTTGGTATTGTTATTTACTATGACTGGTTTTTAATAATGTAGATTTCTTCCGAGGATATATCAGTGTATGCCTTGGCAAACTAAATTTAGATTAAAAAAAAACATATACACCCTACTTAAAAGATAAGGATAATCCGATATTCAACACCAAGGTTTAAAATATGTCACTAGATATTTACACTTCCGGGAGAAAAAGCACACGGAAAAGAAGGGTTGTACCCAAGGTAAAGTGGGCCTTTGTCCTGTAAGTGCCTGCCATTTAATTAAGAAGAGAGCGGAAAAAACTAGGAAGCTGATTGGCTAACTAAAAACTCAATAGAATGTGGCTGACGAATCCTAGCTTTGATCAAAAGCGGTATATTCTCTGTAGTTTAATTGCCATATATATTTTTAAAACCGACTACGTAGCTCTTCCTATGAAGTGTGCACTGCTTAAGAAAATACTTCAAGTCTCCGCATAAAATAATACGTCCGTATATTAAGTTATGTGATAAAATGAAGTAATCATATATACACACACATATATATATATACACTCATTTAAATATAGATATATATCGTATATGTATAGCATATATACATCATATATATCATATATATATATATATATATATATATATATATATATATATATATATATATATATATATATAGTGATCCACACACAGTGCTCTTTCGCTGTTTCACAGCACATCAGTACCGCTAGACAAGCAACTGTTTCATACAGGACCGAAATCCGATCGCCGAAATGACAGTCGGAGTTTCTAACCATTGCGCAATTATGCTGCTATGCGGGCAATGAATTAACAGTGTTTTGAAATTTTTCAAATATCTAAGCTCAATTTGCTTACACAAAGAACATCGCTATATATATATATATATATATATATATATATATATATATATACATATACATATATATATATATATATATATATGTCTGTGTGGGGGGGTATATATGCATATATATTTACATGGATATGGATATGGATATGGATATATATATATATATATATATATATATGCATATATATATATTTATATATACTATAAATTGAGACTGGTGGCTATTAAGAAAAATGTACATGAGATGAAAATATGGCGGAGAAAAACAGGGAATAAAATAAAAAAGTCAGATAAAAACTAGTAGTTTCTATTTTATTCTTACCCTGTTTCTTCCACTGTTCGTCCGTCATATTCCTATCTAATATATTTTTTTCTTAATCGTTATAAATTTCGATTTAATATCTATGATTGAGGTGTGTGGTTTGATTTTTCTAATATATATATATATATATATATATATATATATATATATTTAAACATATATATATATATATATGTTTAAATATATATACACACATATATATATATATATATATATATACATATATACATATACATATATGTATATATACATATATGTATATACATATATGTACATATATGCATATATCTATATATATACATGTATATATATATTATATATATACACATACACACCCATATATATATATATATATATATATATATATATATATATATACATATGTAGATAAATATATGGGCAAAACAAATTCATAATACCTATATATAAATATAAATGTTAATATATGTATATAAACATATATGTATATATATATATATATTTATATATATTGTATGTATATATGTGTGAGTGTTCGTCTTTGAACGTATAAGCATTGCTATCGTCTATCTAGAATTCGTTGTGTGTTTAAGCGCGACCACTGTCATAGATGGTCTGTCAGATGAAAAATTACGTCATCGCCATAGTTCCTAGCAAGCAAGATAAGTTGAACAGAGAGTGCCGATAATGACCAGACATTTTTTTACAGAAAACGTTAGAAATTTCCAAATTGGATTAAATGTTAAACATGATACTTTGTACTGAAATTCATCCAATGTTAATGATAAAATATTATTAATAATAAACGAATTGAAATGGAGAAAAGTTGTTTAAAAGTTTAAATGAACACGAATGCGATTTGATTTGTATGCAACTAAAGTTTATTCAATAGAAATAAAGAAAAATTAACAATAAATATGTTTTGAATAAAAAAAGAACAATATTTTAAAATCAAAACTGAAATACCAACAATACATTAGTTTAACTGAAAAACGAACAATAAATTGGTTTAACTGAAAAACGAACAATAAATGAGTTTTACTGATTAACGAACAACTAGTTTAGCTGAATAACAAACACTAAGTTTAAAATTAAATACAAACAAATGTTAGTATAAACAAAGTACTAAGGCAGAAATATTTCAAACATTGAATATTAATACTTTTCAAAAATCTGTTGTAGAATTTAATGAAAAGTTTGAATTTGTCTTTTTTTGATATTTCTTTTTACTAATATTGTCATTGTCTTGGCGAGAAAAAAACATTTTGTAAGGGAATTCGATGAAATCCATATCAACATTTTTTTCAATTTGCTGAATAGTGTGACCCTCATCACAAAAGTCACATGAAATAAGTGATTTCGATCAGCCAAAATATTTAAAGTTATGTACATGGCTAATTTTCTCTGATTAATCGAATGTAAAAAAGAATCGAATTTTGTAAGTTTGTTTATAACTATATAATTATATAAGACAAAATTATTTGTTATATCATTTGGGTATAGCAGAGAACCTCTCTTAATACTCTGAACGTAGCTGTTTAATTTCTTCAACGGCCTCTCTCCCGGATATTAAATTTTTGCAGATATTTCATTTCAGTTTTTTAAAAACTGCATGGCAGCAATAACCTGCTAAGTATAAATACAGGAAGTACAGGAAGTACAGGAAGTACTCATTTGCATTGGTTAACATCATGTTCTGTTACATCTATGCTAAATTTATAAACATGTAACTCTTCTTCCTTTGTCATTTCATCCAAGTTAGTTTCTTTTAAAATGTTCAATTCAATAGTTCGAGTATTAATTGGTAAGCTCAATTTTAAAACTGACAACATTCTGAGATTTTTTCCACATTCATATACCTGATGTATCCATATATTATACAGATATCCACTAAGTTGTCAATACTGGCCAAACCCTGTACTCAGGTTTTTCGGTCTAAAACATTTCTGGTAATATATACACACTGTTCAGTACATTTATACAATATTTAGTCAATTCTAAATTTGCGTAAGTAATATGGTGCAGAGCAGTATATGTTTCCTTTGTTACCAGTTCTTCCAGGAATGCTATTTCAAGTTTCTAACTAGTCACAGAACATATTTAGGAAACTATAATTTTCACTATATAATGTAAGTGGATTAGTATATTTATTACAAATTCGGCAACCTTTATATGGTGTTTTCACATTCAGTATTGCCAACCAAATATAAAATATTTGAATGTATTCCGTTATTTCTGCACAATTTGGCAAGCATTCCTGTTTTCCTAAGGTTAGCAAACCTTGAATAGTATATTCGTTAAAAATTTGCAAAACCAAATTAACATTTTGCCTTTCAAAAGTAGTCGGAGAAAGAGCTTTTGAAGTCAACTTATAGCAATATTTCACAAGTGATTGAGATTCTAAGGCATAAATTTATGTAAACTAGAAAATAGAGCAATTTCGATGTTATCTAATTCATGATTTCTATTATACCAAAAATTTGAGAACATCATGCATTTACGTTCATCTTTTGGGCCAAGTCAATTGTTTCTAATGCATTTTAATACATGCACTGAGTCGAATAAGAAGAAAATACGTTAAACTGGATGGGGATATACAATTGAAAGCTTTGATGGGCTACAAAAGAAAGTAATAACATTTATATTTATTGCATTATTATCTGTTATAACAGATAATACCTTAAACCCTATATCTTCTAAGCCAATTATTACACGTTTAATTATCTCAAATACGTTCTCAGCTAGAAGATATTTAGTTGGCATAACATGCACAACATCCTTATATTGTGAGAATACACTGCTTAGCATAAAAGCAAATACCCTAGTGGTAGGTTCATTGTTGTTGTTATCTAAGCCAACAATATTACCACCTTTATAATCAAGATAAGGTTTGAAATGTACTCCATCAACAAGTAAAGGTACTGTTATGTTATTCTGCATTAGTAACTTGAACTTACTTTTAATATACATGAGAAAATTGTTATTGTGTTGTTCAATGGCAGGATTCATAGAAGTTGATAAGGTTTATCTTCGAATGGTTGAATAGCATGGTAAAATTACATTTTTAGTGTCTCTTAACAGTCTCTACACTCTAGGGGAGAAGGTATATAATAAGGAAGAAAATACCATCATTTCACTCGGATAATTAACCTTATTCATTGGCATTATGTTAATTTTTTCATATATGAACTTAATGGCATTAAAATATTTAAATGATTTATCTTGCAATAATAGCAAAAATGATAAGATTAATTTTAATAAAGAACTTATATTGTAAGTGTTCATTTCCTGTTCTTCGATGTCCATATTTTTCATGTTTTCCATCAAAATCTGCAGAGTACTTTCCTCTGTTACATGTTTAGGTATTCTATACTCCGCTATAGTACTCATTTCCACATCACTACAGAATAGTCTAACGGCCAAGTCCGGTTCAATCACCACGGGCATGTTTATGTTTGAGCATGGTCATCTCTTTATATGACATATAATAATGGCATTGTCTTGCCTAATAAAAGTCCAATAATTTTTATCTATAAATGTCAATTGTTTTCTAAATCATAAATATTTTGGAAAGTTTTACGTTTCCGTAACTAACTCGTCAGCAACACTTTCACATAATGCACGCTTAAGAGCAGACTTTCTAAACGCATTTTCTTTGCGTTAGAAGACTCTATAAAATGGTTGATGACGATAAATAGAAGGGACAGTTTGGTAATATTCGACGAATAGCACCATCTTTAAGATAGGGATTTTTTAATTTAACACTAATTGTCTTTCCAATACTTTCATCAAATGCTGATGCCTCTCGCAGTATGTCTTTAGGTCGAAAATGAAGTTCACATACCTAAAGAAATAATTTAAAAGAAAATCGTACCATGTTTCACTTAATACAAGACAAATAAAATTACATGATAAAAAAACGATAAAATAAAAAAAATAAGGTAAATTTGCAGAATTTGTCCACCCTCGAAAAATCCTTTTAATTACCACTTTTCTTGATTGTCGGGGGTGCTGAAAACGTGAATAACGTTTAAAATTACCGCAAACTAGATTTAAAGAGGTTAGTTAAAAAGGGAGGGATTTAACCTAAAACGACCATCCACTTTATGGCCAATGTTTTTACATGGGCTACGAGCAATTTTGAAAAAAAGTAGATTTTCGCCTCAAAACAAGGCGAAGTGCCTTTTGGATGTAGGAATGAACACAACTAAACGTAAAATGAACACCTACAGTTGACCCCCTCTCCCCGACAAAAAATATGTTTACACTTTTTGAAAGGGGGTGCTCATTTTACGTTAAACTGTGTTCATTGTACGTTGCCCCAACCCCCAAGATAAAGGTGGCCATACTCATTTTTCTTCGCTTTTATTTGTTAAAAAGAAAGTGCCCAAAAATCGATGGTCATGGCGTGTGTGTGTATATACATCTGCCTACTCTTTAGCATGTCCATTGTTTCGGCTACACGGCAGTTTTTTAGCTGTCATGTAGCTACCTCAGGGTTTTACTGAAAGAAAACCCTGTAAAAGTCTGAGGAAGCTACATGCCGGCCAAAAAACGGCCGTGTAGCCGAAACAATAATGTAACTTAAATACTTTTAACAGCTTCAATTGCGTTTAGGTGTTTTGTCGTTAGTAGTAAAATGCTATTTGATATATATAAAGAACCACTAATTGCTGCCCGTAAGGAAAATTACAGGAAACCACTATTGGGTCTTTTGAAAGGAGACACTAGTATATAGCATATTCTGCATTATAATTAATTTTGCATGTTATCAATCAGGCAGTTCATTAATTTATCTAGAATAACGATCAGCGATTACATTTGAAATTTTAGTAAAAATAATCATCATTGATTTGTATCTTAAATACGCGAACAGTAAACATTGAATATTTAATATTACATTAGTAGTTTGTAAATGCCTCACAGAATTACATCCATCGTATATAATCCGATGATAACTAGATATGCATCATTGTTCTACAGTGTTTAATTCAATACCTGGTCCGTTCTTTGTTTAAATTTACTTCAGTCGAAGTTTTCATGAAACATGGCGGCTGCCATTTCTGTATGAATACCTGATTTCGATATGAGATGCATACATGACTGAATAATTCGAATTAGTAAATAAGGTTGAAACAAAATTTTCCTCACTGGGATTGACCGTTTATATATGTTATATTATATCCTTTTGTTATCTTTTGGTTTTACATGATTTCATGGGAAGAATTTATTTAGTCGAATACCCCGCTTAATAATGTTACTTAAAATAACGTCAATGGGGAAGGTGTTTTATGAATTGCAAATGCTAGTGTGGGTTAGTCATACAAAATAGATATTATTGGGGCCGCGTATTTAGTATGGGGTTACTTATAGAAAAAGTTATCTTAATAGCGGAGTGTTGTGACAAATGCTCGCCTCGAGAAACCGTAGACACTCGCGGAAAACATTCATTTTTTCCGGCATTCAAGTGTTAATACCTTATTATAAATTGATAAAGTCTGGGAAAATTTAAAATGCAATTTCTCCCTTACAGTTATTATTTTATTATTTTACTTGCACTTTATTTTCTTAATTTTACTCTCAATTCGAAGCACACAAACATGCTACTATTCTTAGATGTATGAGAAGAAAATTTACTTACTGTAATATTTTACGTCTAAAGGTAGTCCATGTAGTATAAACAATCAATAATAACTATTCAAACCTATTAACTGCATTCTTATTTGTTTTTTTTCTCGTCGTAATTTAAAATTTTAATCTTATCAAGTGTAAATTCTGCGAAATGCAGTTGATAAAAAATGATATCGATGTTTGTTGTTAATCTAATGCTATTATTATTGTTGTTAATTTTAAAGTAATTTATCTAATGTTTCCCCACTTTCTAAAGGTATTTTTATGCACTAATACTATGCAGATTATAGGTCTTTTAAAAGTACCCTATAGTTAGATTCATGTTAATCCAACAGAATTTGATTGATGACCTACACCTAATGTTACGTTCACCACTAGGCACAATAGTGTTATCTCTCGAATTTAATGATTGGTTTATTCAATATGACAGAGATACCGCCTAGAGCAGCGTACTCTTGCCCTAGTGATACTTTTTAACATAGACTATGCTAAGGTTATATGTTTCATTAATCATTTTCGTATAGCATATCCACTTCTGGCGTTGCAATATGTGTTTGCAAGTAATGCTAACTTAAGAGCATGCTCTTCATTATTATTTAGATGCGTATAGAATATGCACAAACACTCTTTAAAAGGACCACTTTAAATATGTTCTTCGTTATTCATATTAAGATCCCAAAATGAAATACCACTTATTTATGTTGTTATAAGGTGTTACATTTTTAATAACACGTAAATATTTTTAAATTAAGATTATTTTCTTAATTCTATACTTCTTAATTTGATGTGTTTGTTCCATGGATAGATATTGTTATAATTTTCTGTATTAACTTCAGTCTTATTACTTTATTGAATTCATTCTTTTTGAATTCTGATTTTTTTTTTAATTCGTAGATAGAGTTTAAGTTAAAGTTTACGTATCAGTAAAATATTAATGATGTCCACACGCGGTAATTTCTCTTGTTCTATTTATTATGAAGATCAGTTGTGAGATTATATTCACTTTTAGTGCTCTGCGAGTTATATTTTGCCCAGCGTGTTTATACTTGAATTCATACGTAAGATGTGTTAATCTTCATTCAATGCATGAAGAATATTGGAATATTCTTACTTATAGAGAGTTTGAGTGAAGATACAAAAAACGAAGTAGGTGAAATATGCGTCAAAGTCTGATGTTAATTTCACTTTAGAAACTATTTTTTATTAATCATTGTTTTGTATATGAATGTCTACATCTGATAGATCAGCCTTATTATTGTTATTTAAATGTTTAAACGGTGGGATGGAAATCGCACCCGATCACATAATATAATTGAGATTAATAATATTCCTAATTTATTTATGAAGAGAGAAACAGGCTAGGGAGCAATATATCGAGAGCATTCAAGCTCTAGAATTAAATGTCCAAGTGTGTTATACACTTAATATCATTGCAGCTGTGCTAGACTGATTTATATTGCGTATACATAAAAGAATCTATTAAATATTAATTACTATTAGAAATATGGCTAATAGGTAAATTTGCATTATATATATATATATATATATATAT
The DNA here is from genome assembly GCF_053919585.1 of Euprymna scolopes. NCBI lineage: Eukaryota > Metazoa > Mollusca > Cephalopoda > Sepiida > Sepiolidae > Euprymna > Euprymna scolopes. Next base: position 26,433,949 of record NC_136500.1, read on the forward strand.
ATATATATATATATAACTACTTCATTTACTCACAAAAAATAATATATGAAAGTATAAATGTATGCGTAAACTTTAAGATTTACTTCAAAAGTGCTCAAAACGTAGGTAGATCTAGTTAGTAAGTTATAAAATATACATGGCGATCAAGCTACACTGAATATTCAGCGTTTCATCCACTCGAGGACTCTTCAGGCTTATGCGCATAAGCCTTAAGAGTCCTGGAGTGGACGAAACGCGGAATATTCAGTGTAGCTTAATCGCCAGGTATATTTTATAACTTTATATATATATACATATATATATATATATGTGTGTGTGTGTATGTATATGCATATGTATATATATATATATATATATGCATATGTATATATATATGTATATGCATATGCATATGTATCTATATGCATGTGTGTGTATATGCATATATATGCATATATATATGTATATGCATATGTGTATATATATGCATATGCATATGTATATATATATATATATATATATATATATATATATATATATATATATATATATATATATATATAAAGATTTAAGAATGGTTTATCAATGCAGGGTGCCGGCTGTTACATTGATGAAGTGTGACAAACATTGAGCCAGCACATTTTATTTGTTATTTTATCGTTACCTTCATATATTATTCCCCTTCTAAAATTATCACCATACGTATCAGTAAACATGTTTTATACAAGGGGTGAGATAAAGTTATAAATATTTCGAGATATCCACCCTATGTTTTTCCTTAAGGATCATAAACCCAATTTTCATGATAACACTTTATTAGACTAATAAGCTCATCTAGTTCTGATAGAGTTGCTGGGAGTAAAATAATCCTGAATTGGCAAAACTCCTTAATTTATTATGTTACTAAATTTAACGATAAGCAGACGCTAAACTTTTTACCTTATGACAATAATAATTATTACCAATTTATTTCCTTTTAAATAAGGCCCTATATATTTGCAAAACAAAAAACAAAAAAGATCTCAGGCTTAACAATTTTAGAAATTAAATGTAATCCCTTTCTTAGAGAATCCCTAAAAAATGTAACAGGAACCATTAGGCAGGGAAATATAACACTAATAATTTTCATATTGTTATGGGTACGGAATCTGACCAAGTGGCGGATTTGGGTAGGCTTTTCTTTTTGAAAAAACAATTACGATACATGTTTACAAGATACAAGAAGGTCTCTATAAAGACAATGCTATTTTGCTACATGAGCTCGACAAAGGGAACATAATTACTATCTCAAGAAACGTCATGTTTTGTTAATAGCATTGGCTTTCTCATAACTTTTGCATCCGATAAGAAAACCTCTTACTTCTGAGACGTGTCCCTTTACCTCAGTTCTGAATCCTACAGTGCATATCATAAATGAAACCTCACTCTTTTATAGGTTCATAATTCTCTAATCTCTCTAATTCAGTATGTAAACGTATAATATAATAATAATACCGTATGTCTCTTATAGAATTTCTAGGCTCTCTGCTGATAAAAGCACTTTGGCAATAAACATATTTTTCAATTATGAACTTAGGAACTCAGATATACGTAAAATATAACTTATCACTAGAATAACCCTTTCATGTACAGCTTACATACAATATTTAGACACATAATGACACAGACTAAAGAAACAAGTGTATTAAATTTAATAATAATGGAAATGATTAGAATAAAGTTCAGAAGATACACAAAAATGTAGTTGGAACTGCCAAAATTCATTTAAAAATTAGCTTTGTAGTGTAAAGGAATTATTTTTAAGTTGCTCATAACATACCTTTCCGAAGAGTATAAAGCTGGAAACGTTGATGCAGTCATGATGCTACGGGATTCAAAAGATCGCAATATCAAAGGTCATATGGTCTACTACATGTGAAAACTGGAAATAGATACAGCGGATGAATCAGAGTCAATCCTGGGTCAAAACGTCACCCTGGGATCTACACAATTAGAACTAACAGATCCTGTATTAAACTAGTTAAAACCATTTACGACTTTTCATCCAGAAAACCATTTGCCATTTTTCATCCAAAAACAAAAAGGGGTGCAATACTGAAGGAAGCGATTGAGAAGGGACAAGAGAAAGATCGATTGCACTTAGTAGGGTGTGCGCAGCAAGGTCATGTTTGGCATAGCAAGAAGCGGTAGTTGAAACAAACCTAACATGGATGCAACTATGAAAGTAGGACCAGAAAACCCTATGATGCGATGCCTCCACCAGTAAACCTCGTTAGGTTTTTGTTGACAGACGACAGCAGGTGAAAATGTGTTCAGTCTGGGACGTTAAAGCTCATCCTTGCCACATTGCAAGCTGAGTCTAAATGATGGTTGGGTCTACCTGGGGACACAATTACGTTTCAGAGTGATCACTGTTGTGTTGAAAAAGAAATTTGATGAGATCAATAGCAGAAAGCTTCCACAGAATGAAGTATTGAAAGAGGTGGAATATGAAAAATCAGAAGAAAACTTAAAAGGATAGTGATGAAATCGTGTGAAACAAGCTGATAAAAGATTGAGTGGCAAATAGAAAATTGCTTCAGATCTTGATGGCTTTATTGTTGTTCCTATTTGAGCGTACAGTGCAAAAATCTTTGTAATATAGGATAAGAAAATTAGGAGGGTCCACCTACTAGACGAAACAGAGTCACATTTTGATGTCGGAAGAGACAGCAAGAAGATATGAAAGGCTGATTTAAACATGTGAAGAACTAGGGTGGAAAGTAAGTTTTAGTCACTTGAGGATTCGGACGTAAGAATATGTTGATTGAAGGTTTCTTCACCTTTTAAAGCAGGAACTAGGCTCTCTCAAAATGAGATTTAACAATTAAAAGGAGCCGTGCAGAGAACAGCAGTGAAATCAACACTACTTCTAAGGACAAGACGAGATGATAACATCTTGTTAGAAGCAAGTCTGTAAAAAGAGGCAATATGTAAGTGGGGGCACTGCACGCGACCAGACAGTACAACTCAAGTATGCTTCACTGAAGCGAGAGATTCTAGAGGAGTAGGCTCACCACGGCTATACACTGCATGGAATGGAGGAGACTGCCAAAAACAGCCTGTCATTGTCCTCCTCTTATGATCTCAGACACATTGGTTCTAACCGGGGAAATGTTACAGGTTCTACAAATCATAATAATTGCGATCACCTTAACCAAAATTACACTAATTACAATTCAAACTATAATAGAACTAGCCCCGAAACAGGATTCAGAAGACAGAACAATATCTGTTTCAAACCCCCTTTAAGCGTTAATGAAAAAATGTCCCTAAATACGTTTTGGAGAATGTAGAAACATTATTTAAATACCGTAAAAATACAGCACTTTACTTAATAATACTCTTTGATTTCTTTCTCCACAGTGTATTACTGGAACCTTCTTTGTGTTATGAATATTTGATAATAGTCATGGACTTATTCCCTGGAGCCTCTCAAATATTGTAATAGTGAAGTTTGATTTATATTTTCTAAACCGTTTATTTATTTGTATTATTTACGTTAGCCTTGCCCTACTAACTTCTTAGACATTTCCCTAAACCTGGGTTCCGAATTCTACAGATCATATAATAAACCCAACATCAATCTTTTATATGTTCATATGCTTTTTAATCACACTAATTAATCATTATATATATATATATATATATATATATATATATATATATATATATATATATATATATACTTGCATGGGTGCCCGGTGTTGCTCGGGTGTTTGGAGGTGTGTGTTGAGCAAAAAAAAAATGGTAGTAGGAAGGCAGGCTCGAACCCGTACCACGAAGGAGGAAAAGAACGATGGGCAAACCTGAGGTCTTTGCTGTTACGATCACCGCCAAACCGGAAGTGGCGTAGGTTTAAATTAAGGCTCGATAATCAAAAAGAGGGGATGACTTTCGAAAATATCGTTGAAAATAGAAACCCGTCTCTGTAAGCAAGTGCAGAGGTAGGGGTGAAAGAATTAATGTTTTTAGTCAATTATTTGGTATTTATCACCTGAAGGGTCGAGCTTAAAAAACGATAGTGATCTTGTGTAAAATTCGTCGCTTCTGTCGAAAATTTTAGGCAGGCATAAAAACATACATATATTTATATATTGATAGCTCAAATTTTCGACCCCAATCGAATAAAATCTTGCCCTATCTCTGAATACCTTTATGTAAAAGTTCAAATGTTTAAACCAGATGTTGTTTGAGTAATTTGGTAGAGACCGCAAAGTTAATTTTTTTTTTAAACTTTGACCCCTATTATGAGCCGTTAATATTTACTGTTTTGGCTCCATGTTCAAAGAACGTATATCTATAATTTCAGTCTTTTATACCAACAATTAAAGGACGAGTTTGGTAGAGTTCTCAAATGTCAAATCGTTGAACTTTGACCATTTAACAGCCAAATGTCTGGGCGAAAACGGATAACAAAGATTTTTCCAGATCTCGTATACCTGCATATCAAACTTTGAGTTTGTATACTTAAAATTGACAAACGTATTGTGTAGGAAAACACAGATAGACACACACATACAGACATACACTTTCACTTTTATAGAGATACTAGCAGTTCAGCGCGGCGTTGCACGGATGTCTGGAGGTGTATGTTGAGCAAAAAAAAGTGGTAATAGGAAGGCAGGCTCGGACCACACCCGGGAGAAGGAAAAGAACGGGGAAGAAACCTGCCGTTTTGCAGTTATGACCACGGCCAAACCGGAAGTACGGTAGGTATTAATTAAGGCTAGGCAATCGGAAGGAGTGGATGACTTACGAAAATATCGGCCAAAAATGCGATCACCTGTAGAAAAGTGTCCAATTGAAGGTGAATATATTAATGTTTTTAGCCAATTTTTTAAAATATTTTTCATCTGAATGGTGAAAGTTTAAAACGATATTGATCTTGTTAAAATCCGTCGCCTCAATAGAAGGTTTTAGGCAGATTTGCGAACATATACATTTATATATTGGTAACTAAACATTTTCGACCCAAACCGATTAAAAAAATTGCCCTATCTCTGAATACCATTCATGTAAAATTTCAAATGTTTAGACCAGAAATTGTCTGAGTAATTTGGTAAATACCGTATTATGACCCCTTAGTCTTTATTGTTTTGGACAAAAATAAAGTTATTAAATAAGATCCATGTCCGAGGTACCTATATCTAAAATTGCAAGTGGGTATATCCAAAATTGTCGGAGGAGTTTGGTACAGTTCTCAAAGGACAAATCGTTAAATTTTCAACCTTTAACAGCCAATGAATTACAAGAATTTTCCCAGATTTCAGTACCATGTATATCAACTTTCGAGTCTGTAGACCAAAAATTGACAGAGTTATTGCGTAGGAAAATGTATACACACAGACACACATACACACAGACACGTTCACTTTTATAGATATACTAACAGTTCCGCTAGGCTTTGCTCGGGCCCTATGTCCTGTTCATAAGGTTATGTGCATATGTATATATTAAAAAGGGTGAATATGTAAATTAATGCCTTTCTGTATAATAGTCTTCCTTAAAAACCACAGAGAAAATACAGGTCCTGCTTATGACCTTAAACTATATCCGATGGTGATGCCCCAGCTTGCGGGCTTTGGTGAGTGTAGAGCCACCCTTTAACTTTCATTTCTCCCAGGTCCACTCTGGGTTTAATAGAAACTGACTAAAAAAAAACAAAAACAAATATACTATATTAAAAAATTGTTCTTCAAAATCACTGGATTCGGCATTAAATAACCTGAAAAGGGTTGCATTGTCGTAAAACAAAAAACAACAAACAAAAGAGAAAGACAGAAAGACATTTAACTATATATATATATATATATATATATATATATATATATATATATATATAATGATTAGTTTTTTTGGAAAAAGAATTCCAGCAGAGTGCTCAATTAAAAGGAAAATCCAAATTTTAAGAGCGTACTTATATTTTGTGTACAGAAAGTTGTTAGTTGAGACAGGTCATTGGTACCGTCGGTTTCAAGCCCGATAATAAGGCCCGTTTAAGGTATCCTTATCAAGCTCTCTTCAGCCAATATTCGTCTATCTTATAACCGGAAGTGTCTTCCGGTTATAAGATAGACGAATATTGGCTGAAGAGAGCTTGATAAGGATACCTTAAACGGGCCTTATTATCGGGCTTGAAACCGACGGTACCAATGACCTGTCTCAACTAACAACTTTCTGTACACAAAATATAAAAATATATATATATATATATATATATATAGATAGATAGATAGATATAGATAGATAGATAGAGAGATTGGATACCTGATTTAAAAAGTATTAAAAAAAGACTCATGCGCCACTACCGAGAATCAAAACCAAAACGTTTCGCTCACGATTTATTTTTCCTCTTCCGTCAATGCCTGGGCTATGAAAACATATTAACTGCAAGGCTAAAAATTAAACATGCACCAATAGCTACTACCTCATGGATTCCTAATGCCTGCTACCAGCCTTCACCTAGGAAATTTCTTTTTTTTAAATTTTCATACTTTTGCGCCGATTTTTCTGAGCTAACATACAAATATAAGGTTTTGCAAGGATTAAATGTTTTATATATGATGTTTCATGTCTGTAGACCAAAAACTCTACGCGAAGTATAGAAGGCAAAATTTGTTAAACAAAAATATATACGTATACATTAATATATATGGGAACAATTTTGTGTTTACTATGAACTTTTTACGCAAATATTATACTGTATACATCATGTAGAGTATCTGCAAGAATATAATTACACGTAATAGTTAACTTTAGATGATTACCCCATTAGAAAACCGACACGACCAATAGGGAATAAATTAAAAGGAATGTATACAAGAATATTCAAATTAGCTAGGTCTTTTGCTAGTGAATGCAATTCCACAACCCATGTAGAAGAAAATTGTATGTCATTTTTAATAAATGGAAAAGAGGGTTTATAATATAAATATCAATACACACAAAAGAAAAACGAATTGATAGGAGTATATATATATATATATATATATATATATATATATATAGGAGTATATATATATATCATCAATCTCAATAACTATACACAACGTGTATCACACAATATAATAATAATAACCCTACTACTACTACTATAACCACTACTACTACTACTACTACTACTACTACTACTACTACTAATAATAATAATAATAATAATAATAATAATAATAATAATAAAATATTAATAATAACCGGATTATGCATTACGTACAACACACAAATTGACTTTCAAACCATAATAAGTCTAGCCCGCGAAAAATTAAGAAAATATCTGGTTTTGCCGCCTTTCAGCAATAATGTAAAAATAGATATCTGTAATGATGTTTTTATAGTTTAAAATACTCCCAGAATTATGCCACTTTACTTTATAAAAGTTCCATGAAGATTTCTTACTTAACATTGTTTTACTTCCAACAGACAATAATTTCATCAAATTATAAGAAGATAAAAATAGCTCAGTAAAATTTCTTTTTTAGCCAACAAAATAATTGTAACTTAAGAAAAAAGTTTGAAATCCCTCTCGATAAAAACTGCATACATTTGATTTGAGGCCATAAAATAAATTCCTCACAACTTTTCCCGATGGAAGTTAAGGAAGCCTATTATATAGAAAGGAATCACCATAGATATGCACCCATTTTAATACATACATATGCACATAAAGTTATGAACAGTACATAGGGCCCGAGCAAAGCTGGGAGCAACTGCTAGTATATATATATATATATATATATATATATATATATATATATATATAACTACTTCATTTATTCACATAAATTTAATCTACGAAAGTATAGATTGATGCGTAAACTTTAAGTATTTACTTCAAAAGTGCTCAATACGTAGGTAGAGCTAGTTAGTAATTTATAAAATATATATGGCGATTAAGCTACACTGAATATTCTGCGTTTCATCCACTATAGGATTCGTCAGGCTTATGCGCGAATTCTGTGGTTGTTTCAGGTTTTTATATATGTTGAGGATTTTTAGTTAGCCAATCAGCTTTCTAGTATTCACCGCGCCCATCTTATCAGCCAATGGGCATGCATTTTCTCGAACAAAGGCCATGTTTTAGAACTAGGTTAGCGGTTTAAGGTAGAGGTTTTCCTTTTTTATATCAGATATAAGCAACGAAACACCAACAACTATAATAAAATTAAAAATAGAAGAAAATGAACTATAATTTGATATACGACCCCATACAATCAAATGTTAAAAACAAAACTTGGCAAGAAACTTCTAGATCTTATTGAAAAACACTTTCCCGCAACCAACCCCTTACACAAAATCTTCAATACACATACCTGAAGTTAGCTTACAGTTGTTGCGAAAATTTAGAGATGATAATTAAAACACATAATAACAAAATACTAAATGAAAACAATGTAAACAACAACAACAAAATAAACAATAAAATAGTACACACTATGGCAAAAATAAAACTAACACTAGCAGAAATAATATTAATGATAATAATAATAATAATAATAATAATAATAATAATAATAATAATAATAATAATAATAATAATAATAATAATAATAATAAGCAGCATAATGATAATTAGAATAATAACAAACCAACCCCGGACAAGAACAACCATACCATAAATAAAAATACTAATAACGAGCAAGATAAATGCAACTGTAGACACCGCACACTTTGCCCAGTCCAAAATAGATGTCTAACAAAAAGCGTAGTTTATGAAGCAACAATATTTATGAAAGAAAACCCGAATAACAAGAAATATTACAAAGGCATGGCTTCCTTAGATTTCAAAACCCGATACTATGACCACAAAAGCACATTCAAAAATAAACAAAACACCGTATAAAAACAACACTAGCGAATAAATACTAGGGACTCAAAGAATGAGGATATTCGCCGATAGTCGAATGGAAAATGATAAGACAAGCTACCACGTGCAGACATTTAGACGACCCATGTAAATTATGCCTCCATGAAAAATTTGCTATCCTGTACTTTAAAGAACCTTAAAATCTGTTAAACTGTAGACGAGAAATAGCAAACAACTGTGTTCACAAAATAAAACTTACTGTAGTATAGCGATAAAAAATAGCTTTAAAACTAAAAATAACAATAGAAAACAGACAAATAAATAAATTAAATAAACATGCATATACATAAACGATCACACATATATGTATATATATATACATATATATATATATATATAGGTATATATGTGCATGTATGTGTGTACGCATAGGTATATTTATATATATAAAAAAAGGAAAACGTCTACCTTAAACCACAATTACTTACTTCTAAAACAGATCCTTTGTTCGATAAAATGCATGCCCATTGGCTGATAGGAAGGGGCGCGGCGGATACTAGAAAGCTGATTGGCTAACTAAAAATCCTCAACATATATAAAAACAAGAAACAACCACAGAATTGGCGCATAAGCCTGACGAATCCTATTGTGGATGAAACGCAGAATATTCAGTGTAGCTTAATCGCCATATATATTTTATAAATTACTATGTATATATATATATATATATATATATATATATATATATATATATATATATATATATATATATATGGCTGTGTGTGTTTGTATGTATATATGTGTGTGTATGTCTGTATAATGTATATTGATTTTTGTATAAATATATACTTGTATACAGTCTTTAAGACTTTACACGACTGGTCGTCAAATTTCTTGGGGCGACTAAAACTCGTAAATAACCCTCCCGCCAGTCGATAAAATTTCTTTAAATAAAGAAACGGGAAAAACTCATTTATTTTACGACCCTCCAATATGCGGTGACTTAGAATGACCTATGTCTAATCATTTGTGAATTCTTTCATCCGTAGCTGTGAGACCGTTGGAATATCGTATTGAAAAAAGAGTGATCACACTAAAGGTAAGTAAGAGGTCAAATTTACACATTCAGCGCGTAGTCAAAATGTTTCCATTTTGCTCTCTGATTTTGAAATTCATTTGGAAATTCTTCGACGCAACAACTACATACACTTCATGCTTACAAACGTAAAGACGAACATTTGAAAGAGGGAAAAACGAATCGTTCCGTTATGCACGCACCAACAATTAAATTATAAAACAAGTAAGTAATCAGTTTTCACTTCAGTTTTGTTTCTTCGTAAACAAACATTATTTAGTCCAGGGACGATAGAAATGTATCAAGATATAAACAAATCTGAACATGAATTATAAAAATGTAAACACATAAAAATATCAAGACTGCTGATTTATTAGTAGCATGTTATACACGATATAATATTTTGAGTTACCTTGTAAACAATGAAAATAGAGAATAAATCTATAAAAAAACATTTATTGTTTCATTAAAAAAGCTATTATATTATATTTAGCTAAATGTCCATTTTTATTATGATTTATTATTGAGCTTCGAGTGTTGTTCAGTAATTATTGTAAGTAACGATTTCTGATCCTTTTGAGCTGATGGGATAATTATGTGTTTCAGAATATTTTTTAATTAGAGATTTCATATTGAAATGTTTTAATGAAAAAATTAATATCTGATATTTGTTTTGCATTTTAAAATATATTTATTTCAAGGGTGTGCTTTTACATTATGTTTTCTTCATGTATAAAGTTTTCTAACGGCACCAATAAACACAGCCTTGAATTATTTATATTTTAATTGTCATTTTTCTACTACGTATCAGCATCCGAAGAAATAATTCTTATTTCTATATTAAGAAACTGGTGTTGATTTTTAACGTTTTGTTGAATATTTACTGAAATGTTTGTACTGATAAAATAGTTGATTTACAAGAGTTAAACAAATATGTTCTTGTTAAATTATACACACGGTCATTTCTGGAATTATTTGAAAATCATTTACTATAATTTACTGAAACAAAGATATAAAGTCGGACGAGTAAAAATATGTTGGGGCGAATAAATTTTCCCTCACACTCGAGCGGCAGTCGAGTGATGTTTTTTATCAAATCTCAAAGGCTGCTTGTATATATGTGTCTGGATATGTATCTGTATAATCACACACACACACACCCACACACATACACACACACACACACACACACACATATATATATATATATATATATATATGTCTTATTTTTTATTACCGTTTTATCTGTTAAGAAAAACACCCACATAAAACTGTAATAAAAAACACATATTTGCTCTGCAATAGTATTGAGCACTCTCTCCAGGTTTTTATTAATTACTTTTTTCATATATATATATATATATATATATATATATATATATACTTGTGTGTATATATGTATTCATATTCGTATTTATGTATGTGTATGTATGTGTATTTATGTATGTGCATGTGTGTATGTGCACTTATATTGTTTTAAAATTCTATTATTGTAATTAGTAGAAGTATTGTTATCATTATCGTAATACTCATCATCAGTATTCTAATAGTTTTGAATTTGCGTTCGTATGTTTACACTTAATTTTCCTCGATCCCCCCTGTCTAGCTAAGTTCCGGCTTACGTGTGTCTAGATGTTGTGTTGAGCATATCTTTTTCTATCTGTAGGGCCTGATGTGTCCGTCCTTTTTCAATATCCGCTTTATTTTTTTTTCCTTTTCTTGTCCTCTTCACCTTTCTTTCTAACTTTTCTTTTTGATTTTTATTCCATGTCTTCCATTTTTCTTTTTTGTCTTCAATTTACGCGTTAATCTTATTCCATGTTTTTTTTTTACTGTTTGTTTTGACATTATCTATTATTTTCCATTTCCTACGAGTAAGGATGTCGTAAGACCGTTTAAACTGTCGATAAAAGAATAATGTTTTAACAAATTTAATAATCTGTACTCATTGACAGCCTGCAAACAACTTTTCCTGCAGACCTGGACTGCACATATTTGGATCGTTGCACTACTTTTGATTGAATACAAACTTTTTGGATTAATACGCACATTCTGCATTTTTTTTATTTTGATTCTTCGCGTCAACATCATAATTGCTTATCTTTCTAATGGGAATATTATCATCTATCATGTTTTGTAATTATAATACTGGATCTCTCCATATCTTTTAATAAGTTTTTTAATGCGTTACTTGTAATTTAACCACTGTTTCCCCCTCATTTCGTAAACAAGTAAATAATATCCATTAGACGATGTCTTTCCTCAGATAAGAACTAAGTACATCGAAAAAAACTGCGCGGATTAACAAAATACTCCGCTTTGAGTATTCTGTCGATCAAAAATTAAATGTATGGCAGTGCTCATTTTGGATTTCTCTCTTCTTACTATTATATCCCATTTGACTAGGGACAGCCTCATCTTTGGACTACTGCATTGCAAGGAAAAACACAATTTGCATTATTTCAGCTGTTTTTTAAACTTTCCTATCGGATTTTTTTAATCTCTTCAATCCGATTTAATGCATAGTCAAGCTGGATTTATCTTGAAATACATTCTATTTAAAGAACTATTTTGCATTTTTGATCAAGACCAGAGGAGTTTTAATCAAGCTGACATAATATGCGTGGTTTGTTTTTATATTATGTTTTTACATATCCAATATTTTTTCATTTTTCATTTGGCAATTTATAACTACACTAAATTGCGGTTTCACTTAATGCCTTAACTAGCAAATTCTAGCATTTCTACAAATATAATTTTTGATTTCTTTATGTCATCTGATGTGAATAATAATAAGAATAGCATTCATTGAAACTCTGCGGAATTAGGACTTATAAAACTGTTTTTTGGAATATTCAGTCGAACAATAAATTTTGATAGTAAAGTTCAACTTACAGTTTTAATTTCCTTTCTCTTATATATATATATATATATATATATATATATATATATATATATATATATATATATACACATACATATTAACAAGTTTTAAAAGCCAAAAGAAAGGTGGAAAGGACCGGAATAAGAGGCTAAAGAAAAACAAACAAAGAAAGAGACGGGTATCTTTGAGTAGAAAAATGTATAACTGTTTATTGATCTTTCATTCCTCACCTCGTTATATAATTAATTTGCAACCAAGTTGTTGATATATCCGGTGTAAATAAAGTGCATTTGTGGTATGGAACTTTGATTTATTTCGGGAGAAAGATACCTCCTCTTTTCAAAAAGAAAACAAAAGTACATCCAAGATGGCGGAGAGGAACAGGACCACATATAGACGTTAGGACCACAGTAAGATATGACTAGTTAAAAATATAGGTAGCTTGGTGTTATTTTTTTATTTATATTTTTTGTTATTGATATTTGTTGCGTATGTAAGGAAGGAAATTTCATATATATATATATATATATATATATATATATATATATATATATATATATATATATATATACGTTTTTTTAATCTTGCGATATAACAAACGGTATGAGTTAAAAGCTACATTACAAGACACATATATTCATATACACGCATAGACAAAATACATATGTTTATATACATATTTCAGATTTCATATAAATAGACACCAGATTATATTACTTTGTGCATTAATAAAACCAAACATATTCCTATTGAAGAATCAGATTTTAGATCGCCTCATATTGTAAAATACAGTAATTATAGATAAATAAAACTTAATAAATTAGAAAACATTTAACAATATTAAAAGGTAATAGAGACATTAAAGTGAATTAGTGAAAATTGGTTTAAGGAGACGTGAAGGAGAAACGGACAAGATGAAGTTAATAAATAAGAAATATGAAGTAAAAACTCAAGTGTAAGAAAGTAAATATAAATACACATGCAGAAAGAAGGAGTACTATAGCCTCAACGTATAAGAAAAATACATGAAATTACCCCCAGTAAGCCTCCTACACATGCACACAATTAAAAAAAGGAAATAAAAACATAAACCACAAAAATACATTTATTACGAGTCAGCAATATGTAAAAAAGGTAAAAGAAATAAAGTTAAACACAGTTATCTCCCTATTAATCCATTCGGGTGTTTACTGCGACACTATAGTAAAAATAAATATTTATCTACATAAACGAAGAAAGAATATTATATTCACTAAGTAAAAGAAAAACATGAAATTAAGTCCAGTTAGCCCCTCTACACACCAATACAAATAAAAATAGAAAATAAAAACATAAAAACAAAATATATTTATAACAAGTTATTATTAAAAAATAATGCAAATAAGATAAAATAAAGTTTAACAGAGTTATCCCACTTACACTATAAGCTACGCGAGTTTTTACTGCAAAACTATATTAAAAAAATAAAAATAAAACTTAGCTGCGTCGCTAGTTCGAAACAATACAAATAATAATAATAAGAAGAAGAAAGAAGAAGAAGGAAAAGAAGAGAAAAATTATAATAATATGAAAGAGAAAAATATATAAATAAATAAACAAAATACATTAACATAATCGGATAATAAATTTCAACATAAAAATATCTCCAATTAGAAAAAATATATATAACTAAAATAATAATAATAATAAGAAGAAGGAGAATAAGAAGAAATTAAACAAGATATATCTATAACAAAAAAAATAACAAATATAGAAATATTATAAAATTACCCGTAGCTACCTATGGTTTTAACTACTCACATTTTACTGCGATCCCAACCGCTATATGTGGTCCTGTTCCCTTCCACTATCTTGAATATACTTTTGTTTTCTTTTTTAAACGGGGATGTATCTTTCTCCCGAAATTAATCAAAGTTCCATACCACCAACGAACTTTATTTACACGTGGCATATCAACAACTTGGTTGAAAATTAATTATATAACGAGGTGAGGAATGATAGATCAATAAGCACTTAGACATGTCTCTACTCAAACATGCCAGTCTCTGTGTTTGTTGTTTTTCTATTCTTTAGCCTTGTGATTCCAGTCCTTTGCGCATTGCTTTTGGTTTTTAAAACTCCCACATATACCATTTACTGATTCATATATATATATATATATATATATATATATATATATATATATATATATATATATATATATATATATATATATATGTTCAATACTTGTATATGTTTATAGAACATATGTTAACCTAACCATGTTCGGATTATAGAATCATCCAATCTGAGTATAATTATATAAAGTCTACAGATGTGTAATCTCATCATAATAAGTTTATGGATTTGACAACTTTTCAAGTAGCCTTATTGATTGGATTTTATCATGAAATTAAGTTGTTACTCCATGGACATTACTTTAAATATAACTATTTTTGAAATTTCTATATTTATTAGAATATTGATGTCTTTGAAACACTACATTTGTTAATTACTGGGGCTAACTAAAATCATATAGCAAGTTTCTATCACACGATAAGATTTAGTTTGTTTATTATTCTCCACTATTGAGGAAAATCATATATAAACCCCTTGAAATATGAAATACGGTATTCCCGTTTTTATTACTAGCTTTTGAATAATAATTTTTGTAAATTTTTCTTTGCATATTCATTTCCTGTATGTGTTATATTTATACTTGTTCACTCATATATTAGTCACATATGTAGCGTATTTTTTTAATATAAGTGGTAATGTAAATATATAAGGAAATCCTCTATTGAAAAAATACTGGCCAAGAGAATTTAAAATCCCTTTATCTGCCCAATGTTATGAAAAGAAAATATCTTGTTGAATATCTTGCCCATCAACGTACAATGCTATCTGCAATGTAATTCCTGATTTTGCTGAACAACACATAGATATCCCACGTAAACATCATTGAAATATATTTAGAATGATTAGATTTCGATTATTTTTTTCCTTCTATATGATTTATTTTTTATTTTTCTCAATACGTGACAACGTGGAAATTAAAAAAAATCGAAACAGCATAAGATTAAGAGTACAAAACGTCCCCTATACTGATTATATTGGCAGCATGTGGTGCGTTATTGTTCTCTCGTTTATTGTAATGTTTATCCCAGAGTAAAAAGGAATATTTTCCCAATGTGGCGTGTGGAATATATCAACAGGCCATATTTTAAAAAAATTAAAAAAACAATGCTACCCGGAATAAATCCTGGCAAATGTGTAACATAACTGTTATTCTTTCTGTTCGCGTCTTCCCTGTGTTCTCCCCCTCCCTTCTTCTGACACCAGCGTATTTCTCTCTCTTGATATACTCACGAAAAGATAACAGTTGTACAGCTTTACTTAGTAACTGATAACAAATTATAGAATAGAAGTAATAAAATGCATTTTCAACTTTAAGTGACTATTATACTCTTTAAATAAGTCTTTATTTTAGAATATTAGATATGATTTTTATATCATTACGTCGATATAAATACTAACTTGGGTTGAATTATAAAGTTTTAGAATGAAAGATTAACAAAACATTTAGACTGCACTAAGTAGGCAATCAATTTTCGTTTAGTTTTCTCAAAATACTTTATATTCCACTTATATTTTCATAATTGATCCTTATCACCGATTGGCTTATGACCTTTATAAATTGTGACTAATTAGGAACTGAAAAATTAACCATAACATACGACTGTCGTTCCATGAGGTTAACCTCCTATTTGTATTAACACTATAGTATGTACTTTTATCAGGAATTGAAAAAGTAATCTTCTGTTGACGAACGCCAAAAATAAAAATAGGTGCATTAAAAAAAACAACCTTATCTCATAAATGCAAAATGGAGATGAAAATTTAAGGTTATAAACGAGTAAGCTCAGTCATTATAAAAATGAAATGCGCAATCCACCCTTATTCATTCCGACGCCCTTCGTATTTTGTAGTAAGATATTATATAACGTATAGGCATGTATTTATTTCTAAGAGAGACAGACATAATATTATATAATATAATATATATTTATTTAATAGTATGTATAAATATAATATATGAATTTATTTATATATATATTTATATATATACATATATATCAACAAGTTTAAGTAGTTAAACGAAAAAAAATTAGTAATATCAGTAAAATTATGAAAGAAAATTATATAATTATAAACGTTATATAATGTCACAGGAAAATAGGGCATAATGCAGAAGTGATCATTCCTCCCTCTCTCTTTGTAAGCTCATTTTGATTATCTATCGGTCAGACACCCCCACACTACTTCATTGCTATCGAGACATGCGACAACAAAATATCTACGCGTTTTCCCATAAAAGGAAGCAAGTTAGACACCCCATCGCCATCTCCACTTCCCACCGAGTCATTAGTCAAAAACACGTGCCAAGGTCACGGAAAATCCTTCAAAAAACCCCACCTTATCTGCAAACGAAGCAGCTTGCGGAAAAAAAGAAGAGGGAGAAAAAACCTGTTTTGCACGCCACGTGCACAGAAGAAGAAGCAGGGGGCAGTTTAAAAAAAGGATGGAGCTGATCACACATCGAACGAATGTCCATAATAAAAAATGCGACAGGCATCAGCCAACATGATCCGCTTCATAAATTGGATGTTCACTCGACTTAATCATCATTCCTGAAGCCAAAAAGAGAACACAGAAAAACTATGAAAACACATTGGCTTAAAGACATCAGGATGCGACATATCCTCGAGTGGAAAGGACACGCTGAACAGCAGCAACGCGACTTATGCGGTGAAATGGTTTCTCTCTATCCCTGGAGCCGAAAATGGAATTCATCAGAAATACGAAATTACCTTGGTTCGAGATATGGGAAGGACACAGCCGAATCTCGATAGTTGAGAAAACAAGCGAGAAAGGAATACGAGGGAAGACAAGTAGACAAACGAACTTCGAAGGATATCGACTCGTGCGTCGACAAAATATAAGATCAGAACATTTAATTTTGTCGGATACCTAATTATCGGTTGAGTGCACGTCCTTACAGTAAAGTATTATTCAATATCCCCCTATTACACAAACGTCGACTTGTAGGAGTGCACAGTTTTCTTTAGTGTTGCACACATCCTTTTTTTGACCCGTCTGCATGTTTTTTTCTTATTGTTATTTCCTCTTAATATTTTGTCGTGATTATTGACTTTTTAACGCACAATAAATGGCATGCGATTAATATATATATATATATATATATATATATATATATATATATATATATATACAACCGTGCTGTTCCGTTATTCATAGCCTGGTATTTCGTCAACCGTGAATCTTATAAGAACACTCCACCAGGAAGTACTGTCCAGAACCTTGGTAAGTGCTACTTGGTTTGGATAATTTTACCGCCGGCACGTGCATCTTTGTTTTTTTGTTCTACGATACGATTCGGGGAATTTTAGGATTTTTACACTAGGACGTATCGTCACAATAAAACACTTAAAATCAAAGATGTCTCTATCTCTATCTATATCTCTGCTAATATATAAAAGCCAATTCTTCTTTGCGTGTGAGTTCTTTTCCTATAGGTTTTGAAACAGCTGACCCTATCTTTTGCAAATTTAACACAAAGCTAATTCAAATTTGTGACAGTATTCGTACATATATTTTGTACAGAAATTCATCCGATATAGAATCAGAAATCCTAAACCCATATCTGAAAATAGCTTTTCCATCTTATATATACAAATAAATTTAATGGGGAATATTTTACGTTACACTGACTGAAGAATATAATAAAATTCAAGCAAATTATGCCTTCTTAAAAAAACCAATGTTCTTTATAATATGAAGATATAGCTTAGTGGTAGACCATTCGAATACATATAGAAATATCCCCTATTCCAGCCCGTGTGTACCGTACCACTTTATATTATGTTTTTATTAATGAGTTCAATTTACGACAAAAAAGCAGTTTACCATTGAACATTTCGCAAATTATTTCTTCGTTTGCATATATTAAATAAAACATTAGCCAGAAGTTACGTTTTAAGGGTATTATCGCCAAGCCCAAATATCAGCTGACGTGATATTGTAAAATAACACAGAGGGAATTTGATAAATGATATTATCATTATTATTTTACTATTATTTAATTTTTGCGCGATATCATCCATCGTGCAAATTATTCCTCGTAATATGTAATAATAAATAGTGTATCAATTTTATAATAATACATACGCAATCTGCATTAATAAAAATACTATATTTAATCGTATTTTACGACAGGGAAATGCCAAGGTACCAACTAGTAATTGATATCATTATTTTCGAATTAAAATTAAATGCATTTTTATTATATTTATAGATATAACGGTTTAAATATTAATAACGCTGTTTAATGTTATGAGAATGATCGGAGGCAAAGTAAATGACACTACACATTTAGTAAGTATTAATTGGGTGGTTGTAGAAGTGCAATGCATAAGAAATAGCGAAATAAGTCGAAAAAATTATCATTTGGCTGGGACCTATCCATCTTATTTTACAATCGAATATTCATACTGAGATATATATATATATATATATATATATATATATATTCTGATTTAAAATTAAATAAATATAATTATATTTTTATATTAAATATAAAAATACATAATAAAATAACGTAATAAACACTTTTATTTAGCGAATCGAAACTTTTAACGAAGTAAAAACTCAACAGGGTTAAGAGTAACAATTAATATATTATCTAGAAGATGACGAAAAAGAAACATGTTACTGGGGTTGTTGTTGGTTGTTTTTGTTTTACGGCATACCAACCGTTTTTGGGTTATTTAATGCCGAATCCAAAGATTCTGAAGAAAAATCTTTTTAATAGAATATATTTGTTGTTTTTACGTTGGTTTCTATTTAACCCATAGTTGGGACCCTTACAGGTACTACCACTCCGGGTCAGAGTGGACCTGGGAGCAATGTTAATTAAAGGGTGGCTCCACACTCCCCAAATCCCACAAGCTGTGGCCTCACCACTGGATATAGTTTAAGGGCATATCCAGGACCCCCATTGAGGGACTTTTACCCTCTGCAGGGGGGTAGTCGGTGTATTCTTATGCCCCACCGACAGGCCCCATATTACTGGGGAAAATATTTTAAAGTGTTTTATGGATTTTCAGTTTTTTACTATGTATATTTTGAATGATATTGCATGTTGTATCCACGTGTAAAAGCAATATATCAATTCAGCTCATGTCATTTCAAAGCTAACTGCTGCTCATCCAAAGAAGGCAAAAGCGCGCATTATACAAATATAAACATATTAATAGGAACCGGTCTCAAATATTTATATCAGAAATCAATAATAAATTTAAATATATAAAATTTGAAAATTAATTATTAAAATATGGATCAAAACAGAAAAATCTAGGTTTACGTTATTAAGAAAATATATGAGGAAGGAAATGTGTAGGCATTTACATAAAAAGAAAGGAAAACAGAGAAAATTTCGAAAATATAAGAAACGTTGAACACAGAAATGAGTATAAAAATATGAGAAGATAAGGTATACGAAAATATATATATATATAAAGAGGAGAAATGTTGCATACATATATATATATATATATATATATATATAAAATTCCTATAGTTAGAAGTAAAAAAAGGTAGAACAGGAACAGAAAAATGTCCAAACTTTCATTAAATATATTTAAAAATTAAATAGCCCATTCAAGTCCAAAAAGCGTTAATTGTTCAATATTATGTGAGCCGTTAATAAAATTTCATGTAAAGTTCTGAGCTAACAAGATCCTAAGCGTAGTCTCATAAGAATGTCTGGATCTTAGCGTGTAAAAGACGATACAGTATCATACAACATACACATAGTAAAAACTGATCTACAAGGTCCCTTTAAATATATTTTCAATACAACAAAAACTGTTTTTTTATTACAGTAGAAACCTAAGATACAGCATTAATTAATTCCGGGGTTGGGATCGTAAAATAAAATCTTATTCCACATAAAACCTTAAAAATCGTATCACGGTGGCACCGTATACCGGGGGGGATTGTTTATTCAAGTTAAAAATAAATTTTTAAAAAATGGTTTATGTTAACATATAATTACTCGATAGGTAATTAAGAAAATCAATGTCCCCAAACTACGAAAATGGAAAACAAATATATGATATGCACCAAAAAAAGAATTATTATAAAAAATAAAAATCGAAAAACTAAGGGCAAATAAGTACATATAGGAAGGTAATTAAAATCGGGAGACAGGGGAATTTAAAAAGAAAAAAAGTGAATGAGGGGCACGATATATGAAAAATATGTGGGAGAAAAATAGAGAAGAAAAAGGGAAAATTTAACTTTAGTAATGCACAGACATACAAATGTATACATGTATGCAGGCACATACAACTGCACACATCCACACAAACACAGACACACACATACACACACTAGGATATATGACAGAGTGGTCCTAGATGTTGGATCAAAGTTTACAGTTACCCAAAAGTGCTGAGTTCAATCCTGAACGAAGGCAGTGAAAAGTGACATTCAAAACAGAGAATCAGCAACTATGTCCCAGAGCCTAGCTGGATTCCGAACACAGTACCCTCGTGATAATAATAAACAGTTGGGTTCGAGACTCCTAACAAACGGTTCCTCAGTTCGATACAAACCACCTGATGAAGGCCGGAGGGCAAAACGGCCGAAACGTTGTGACTATAACAACGAAGAGTAGGAAGTCAGTCCGACAATCTCAATAAATGGAAACACCTCATCTCAAAAATGCAGACACGCAGCATGATATTCTCCAAAAATAGTCCAAAAGGGAAAAGGACATGGTAATCAATGAGATCAGGATGTATGAGAGAAAACTACAGTTATTGTTATCACTTTGGCCAAACAATGTGCATAGACAAATTTAGATACATCGGACCAATTGAATTATACTTAAACTTTAATTGCAATGTACCCACTGGCAATATCAGTTCAGTTTTGTTCTACATATGATTCGCGTCCAACTGGATCCAACCTAAAATTATGTGGACACACAAATTCAGACCTTTGTTCTTTGTGTAAGATGATCAGATTACTTTGCGCTATCTACTATCTACATACACACAGTAGTATATATATATATATATATATATATATATATAAAGTATATATATATATATATATATATATATATATATATATATATAAAGTAGTATATATATATAATGTAGTAATGTTCTTGTGTGTTTGCCTGTGTGTACAATCCCCCCCATATTCCAAAAAATATAATGCGATATGTGTGTATACCTCTCCTGGTCAAGAAATAGTAATGCTCATGATAGGCTACTTCTGTAAAAAGGAGGCCTTATGTTTTATGCGTTATTTTTATATATTCTTCAAACCACACCTACATTGATTGAGTTACCGTCATTTGCATATCACATCAAAGTAAATGTATTTTAATAATGAGCTCGATGATATTACTTATTTGCCATAATAGTCTCGTTATATCTGCATTATTTAAAAATAGAATTTGAAATTTAATTATTTAGTTCATTTTCATTTCAATTTATATTTGATGTAACTTATGTTATCTGAAATCTGACAACGTTTTATTTTCAAACCAGAAAACCAAATGGGAATGACTGGTAGTTTAATTCATTATCTTTTTTTTATTATTTCGGAGGAAATTTTTTTCGCTTATTCTTAATTTTTAAGTAACTTTTTTTTTCTTACTAGACTACCCGTGACCCGTTAGGCCAGTATGTTATATTAGCTATCAAATTAATGTATGAGTATGACACTTCTGACGTAAAGAAAATAGTTTTTTTGTGGCATAACAGAAACATTTCTATGAAAGTATATTAAAATGAAAACAGATTATAGATAGATTTCTGTAAGTCGTTCTGTTTATAATTGTTTATTTTTAACAAAAAAATTACAGTCATTGAATTATAAGTTGTTTGTCATACTTATAGCTAATGTACACTGAACAGATACCATAATACTTAAAGGTAAATTCAAATTGTGATATATTTTTAATTTAAACGCGAAAATAACAATTGGGACGCTAACAACGTACACAGGAAAACAATACGCTTCATTGTCGTGGAAATCGCTGTAATAAAATTATCTGATGGTTGTCAACAGGGTTAAAGTAGATTTGTTTGTAAGAAAATATCGTTCCAATAACTTAAACGTAATACGGTAATAAATGAACGACGTAAAAGCATGCAGAAAGTATTTACATCTGTTTATTTAAACGCGAAAATACATTGAAACGCTGAAAGCGTACACAGTAAAACAACGTTTATTGCCGCGTTGATTATTTAGTATAATATATATCGTATATATGAAACAGGTCTATGATGATATGTATTATTTGTACTCACATTTTGCGTTTGCTTCAAATATATTGAAGTGTTTTATTCAATAAATTTAGGATATTCGCTTTTCTAAGGGCGTCCGTTTGTTCGAACGAAACCGCCACAGCGGTTTGTGTTTATTTGTTTACACGGTCATGGGTTTATATTTATGTACGCATGCGCCACCCGAAGTCGTCAACCGGATGTTGCGTTACAACATCCGTTACAAGGTCATTTGAGTTTTATAATTATATAGGTTGTTGTGTTTACCGTTTCTTGCACTGTATTTAGTAGTTTTCCTTGGTCATGTAAACTATAAGTACGCCGATATAATTCATCAGTTATTCTGTGAAAAACTTCTCCAGAATACGTCAATTTCCTGATTTTCAACGCAAATGCCCGGGGGAAGGGGTGTATGGGGTTAGAGAAAACTAATTTAAACTAATGTCTTCATTTAATTGCATCCCCACGAGGCCAGATTTAGTCAGACACAGGGCCAATTTTCCATGTGGGCAAAATCCATCATCCCATATATTATATGCTTATTTTTTGTTTGTTTATAAAATTTAATAGGTGTTGCCCAGGATTTATAATAATAATTATATCAGAGCAAGTGTGTTTAATTGGCTGCGAAACAGTTATTCTTTAAAATTTATATATATCTTAAATTAACAATGGTCACATTTTACAACGTGACCCAGCGTCGTTTAACCCCTACAAAAATTAAGACCAAATTTTTGGGGGCATATCACGTTTAAACAGTCTTTTAAAATAATATGAAAGTAGAAATTTTGAAAAAAAGGAAATTAACATTTTTTTGCGCGGGGGATCACGTTTCTATATGAATTTAACGTAAAATGAGAACCCACTTTTTGGCCACAAAGCGTTCAACGTTCTATTTTTTAAAGTTTGGCGATCGAGGGTAGGCAAAACATGGCAAATACATTTTTTTTTGGGTAGCGGGGGCGGGAATTACATTTGGAACATAAAATAACGATAAATTTATTTAGTTTATATAATACCATTCTGTACTTTAACCTACTAAAAATTTATAAACAAAACGAACCCCAACATATGAAAAATTGAATTTTTTTGGGGGGAGGGGCATAAGAAATATAAAATGACGAAGACTTTAATTTAATAGTTTTTGGAATTAATTTTTGGTAGATTTATTTTCGATCGCACGGGTATTTACAGCTATTTTTACTGAAACTAAAGTTGTAATGATTTATTTTTAATTATTTTTTATTGGGGGGGGTCCAGTGCTCAGTATCCGTTTCATCTCTTCGACGCTCTTCTACGGAAACATCTGGTGGAGAGGGTATCACATACTTCTTCTTTTGGGGGTGATTACATTTCCATATTCTCATCCGTTCTTTTATTTTTGTTGTTGGGGTAGCTACGTTGTCTAAGATGAAAATGATTAGTATACAGGTGTGCTTCAAACGGAACTTCATGTCATCCTAGGCATGACCGGGTACCGATGCTTAGTAGGTATGATTGACAAAAACAGGGAAAATACGTTAGTAAGGATAACTATGTTTTTTTATCACTTTCATTTATATAAAAAAAGATCTTATATTAATTTTACTCGACGCATCTTTGAACCTTTGAACTGAGCGTATATTTGCTCGATCTATCCCTACCAGCAGAACCACAATAGTTTAACACCACAGAAACTACACGAATTATGACGTTGTAAGTGTGTGCAAATTACTGCTGCTATCTATTGACACGTGATTGACATACTTTTCTTGTTATTTATTCCTTTCGTTCTCTCTTTCTAACGCATACATATTTTCATTTTCTTACACCCTTCCTCTAATAAACAATATCCTGTATTCTATTTACTTAATTTCCGTTTCTTTCTATCTATTCTTAATCTTTAATTTTAATTCTAACTATATATAAATATAATCTATATTGCTACCACCTCCTTTTTTCTTTTTCTTCTAATTTATCTTAACTTAAATTGTCTGACGAGATTTAGAGGCAAATTTTAGTGTCCTGTCGATTGAAGCAACTTTTAATGATTTAAGCTAACTGTTTTGTTTTTTACTATGTACTTGCTTCCAAACTTAAGAAAAATATCAAGTAAATATTTGCTTTTTAATCCGAAGAGAAACACAGGAACACTGCACAATCAATAGGCACCCTCCTAAATATATACATATAAAATACATTCAATAGACATCTAAACGCATGAATGTTTTATATCATATATATATATATATATATATATATATATATATATATATATATATATATATATATATATATAAGTCATCTGTTATAACCATTATTATATATATAATTCCTACCATACAACACTCCTACTTCACTAAAAATCCGACCAAAATAAACATCCGATTATTTTCTGTTTTAAATAATTAAAGCCGCTTATTCTTCTATTGTGTGGATGTTTTTAAGAAATAGTAGTGTTGCTGCTTTCGTGCGGAATGTTATTGACGTCTAACTGTATATTTTAATCTGAATTTTATTGTTGATATATTTCTTACCCGGCCAGAATATTTCCCTACTTCATTATTTTCTGAATACCTGTGGTGTTAAGCAGACCTTAACATCATTACTGTTGTGAATTATAAAAAAGTGTTCTTTTCCTTGTTAATAAGGGCATTCCATTAGGATTCCCGCTGAGATTCGCTTAATTAATATTTGCTTTAACTTTGGGGCGGGTTTTAATTTTTCTTTTCAGAAATAATTTTAAATGGATTTTCTATATAACTTTCTACGTTTCTTGTGATTCAAGCACGAGAAAACATAATTTAACACATTCTACTCTATCTTAATTTAATCCAGGAACGCTAATTCGCATGTCGAGGAAAAGGCATTTTGTGATGACAGTACTAATCCGCAAAATTAAAAAAGTAAAAATAAAAATTAAAAAAACGTGTAAAAAACATACCGCTAAAAAGATGCAAGGAGCAAAGCATTTTAACGTACGAGGTGGTTTAGTATTTTAAATCAATTTTGAGAGTACACACCATAACTAATATCTTGAAAAACATCAGCGAATACTATAAGAAGCCTACAGGTGGATAAAATATTTTATAATTCTGATGAGGGTCTAAATAAATGTTATTTAATATCTGTTAAAATGTTACAGAACGTCTCTACAGTGATTTAAGCATCGATTTCGTATTCTGATGATAATGGTTCCTTGAATCTCTTTCAATGATTACATTACAGAATATATTTTTCTTGGATCTTTAAATTGATTTTAATTATTCTAATACAAGCATTTAAAGTGGGCCAAGTGGTCTTATCATTAATTTTAAAGGAAATTAATAAAATATTGGGTATGTTAAAAAGCAATACATTTTCTGAATCCAAATCAAAGAACAATCGGGTGTAACTTGGCTTATGGGACAATTATGTGCTTCATTTGTTATTAATTAGAAATTAAGAAATATATAATAATTGAATTGAACTGAAATGAATGGCTTTCGTCTTTAGGAGGCCTTAAGTTTTGACAAGCTTCTTGGCTTGACCATTACTCCTGATCTTAAATGGAACACGTACATCAAATCTGTTGCCAAGGCACTGGAAAAATGGTGGGATCTTTCTATCGATCCGGTAGATATCTCACTGCTGATGCAATTCTCTATCTATATAAGAGCCAGGTACGTCCAAGGATGGAATACTGTTGCCACACATCTGGGCAGGAGCTGCTAGAAAGGACTTCGCCTGCCTTGATAGAGTTCAAAATAGACTTCGTAGCCTCGTAGGAGATGCCCTTTTCTCTTCCTTGCAACCTCTATCTCACAGAAGAGATGTTGCGAGTTTGTCTCTCATGTATCGTTATTTTCATGGAAAGTGTTCGACTGTGCTTCAATCTATGGTCCCCCCTCGCCAAACTTTCACAAGAAACACTCGTCTAGCTGTAAACACTATCAATAATTCCCCCCACTCTTTATCTGTGCCTAAAAATAAACGTAGATTCCATGAACAAAGCTTTTTTCTTAGAACTGCACGCCTGTGGAATTGTCTTCCGTTTTACTGCTTTCCGGCTGACTACGATAAGGTTGTCTTCAAGTCTAACGTAAATAAGTTCTTGACGAGCCGTTCCATATGAGTTGTCAAATTTACCAAATTTTCATTACTAATGATTACTATATTGTCCAATTTCTACTGTACACTCTTTAACCTTTATACTTGAGTAGCCTCTTGGCCTTGATAATGTGGTGATGCCTATGTAAAAAAAGATAATAATTTCATCATTAAAAAAGAAATTCAATTCGCAAAAAACAATAGAAAAAAATGATTATTAGAAAATATAAAAATAAATTTAAACCTAATCAGAGCAGATGAAATCTCATATAAAATTGAAATATATTATACCACAAGGTTATAGTTGATCTAAAATGTCTAAAAGAATAATCAGTTTTTGTAATATGCATATGTGTCTATAGTTTTAAGAAGTTTACAATTCAAGATGGCATCTTTCAACTACACGAGCGATTAGTAAAAAAAAATTGAATTATTTGCAATTCAGGTATAAATATTCTAATCTTTTTTTAATATTCTTATAGCAAATAATTGGTCTCATTGTCGCATTGGCTAGAGTATAAACATATTTGGACTGTAAAAACCTGTCTTTGTTCAACAGCTTATCTGATAAAATGTGAGAATGTCTTAAGTTAATGCCGTTGTCGTGGCAACGCCGCGACAGGGACAGCTATTAAGTTGAGAGGAATTTTCTTGCAAAATGTTTAGTTTTGATGTTAAATGATGTATTTTCTATTAGGTTTTCGTCATAATACGTTTACTTCATATAGTGTATTTAAGGGAGCCTTTCGCTATATCAAATTCTTTAAATTAGAATAGTTTTATATCAACGATGATTTCTTTTAAGAACGTTGAGCATGCTGCAACTATATGGACGAAGCGTTTGGCCCAAGAACAAATACTTAACGCACAGCACAATTATTGTTTAGAAAAAATTCCTAGCGGCGTCGGGATTTTTGAAGTGTAGTAAAAGGCCATCGGATGTTGACATTAATTAAGAGCCGTAGTCAAAGACAGTCGACAAACAACTGTTTATGAACTTTCTTCTTATAGAGACGTAACGTACACTGCGATTTCTAACCACTTGAGAAAGATTGTAAAAACAAAAACTTGATATATAGGCGCCTCGGGAATTGAATAACAATCAAAAGAAACGCATTATAAAGTGTCATCTTCCCTTCTTTTACGCAACAGGAACGACCAAAAAAAGTCATGCTGACTCCACTGGTCATATCCATTAAATTTATTGAATGCATGCGAAACCATTACGGCAGAGAAGTACTGTCAATACATGAATGAAATGTATCAGAATCTTCGACGACAACACATTGAAGTGGTAAACAGAAAAGGTCAAATTCATCACCCTACAGAAATTGAACAAATTGGGCTACGAAACTTTTACTCGCCATATTTTCTAAACATTTTACCTACCGATTACCACTTTTTAAAACATCTCGACATCTACCTTTTGCATCAGAAATGCTTTAAAGACATTGGTTATATCAAAAACGCATCCGGGGATTTCATCGCAATAAGAACGTTGTGAACTACTAACAAAATATACTTGCTTTGTGTTGACAAAGTGTATTTATTCTGATGATGCTTATTTCGATAATATTTTTTGTTTGAGTCGATATGTTTATCAAAATGAATGTTTACAGCCGCAAGAACTGCCCTGTCACCTTGAGTGTTCATAAGGTTGCATACACGGCAATGGAGAAGGCGGAATTGTTTGCCCGTCGATTCGCCTCCAAGTCTGTCTTAGTTCCAACAAACCATTCCATCCCAAATTCTTCTATGCTGACTGAAGCCACGTTAGATGATGCAAAAGTCTCTCCTGTGTATGTCCGCAATATCATGAAAAACTTAGATACTTAAAAGGTGTTTGGGTCTGATCTCATCCTTGCATTACTAATTAAGAAATATTCAGCCGAGTTAACCCCCATACGTTCCAAGCTCTACAATAAATGTCTTGCTGAATCCTGCTTCCCTAACAGCTGGAAGATGGCCTCTGCGGTAACCATGTACAAGAATTCTAGTGAAATAACAGACTGTCTCAATTATCACCCCATTAGTCTCCTGCCACTCTTCGCTAAAATCTTTGAGACCTTAATTAATCAAGCACTAGTTTACCACCTCGCAAAAGGAAATCTTCCCTCTGACAGGCAGTATGTATTCAGGCAATGCCATTCTACTGCAGATGTTTTAACATTCATCTCTGTACGCATTTACCATGTACGTGATAAGGCGGGCGAATCCAGGGCTGTAGCCTATAATATATCCAAGGCCTTTGACACAGTCTGGCATAAAGTGCCGCTAATGAAAATTAAATTGTACGGTATAACTGGATGTATACTAAATATGGTTAGATCCTTCTTAGACAATAGAAGCATACAGGTTGTCATTGAGGGGCGTATATTTAACCAGCATAACATTAATGCGGAAATGTCTCAGGGGTCGATCCATGGACTATTATTATTCCTGATATTTATAAACGACCTCCCTGATAATAGTGTGTATATTTGCTGATAATACACCACTTTAGGGAAGAAGAGGTGTACATAAATCTAAGACAATGGCAGAATTGTAAGAAAATGACCCCCAGACTATAGTGGAATAGGGTCGTAAATGGATGGAAACATTTAATGCTAGTAAAACTAAGCTGCTCCACGTTAACAATTACAAGGCGTCTCTCCAATACGCTATATTCATGACAAATAGCACCCTACCTGAGAATTCTATCTTTAAATTCCTTAGCCTAACATTTTCGGGTAATATGTACGGAAGCAAATTCATAGAAGACATTGCAAAGGCGACTGTAAAGAAGGTGGGCTCCCTCTATCGACCCAGAAGACTACTAACACCTGAGAGTGTCCTTTGCCTTTAAAAGGCCACTATTCGCCCATGCATGGAGTATTATTACAACATGTGGTCTGCTCCATCTACCATTAGTCTCTCCCTCTTAAAGTCTCAAAAAGAGTTGTCAATCTAATCGGTCCCACTTTATCAAGTAAACTCCGCACCTGTCTCATCGTCTCAATGTTGCATCACTGTGCCTATTTTACAAATATTTTAATGGGATGTGTTCTGATGAAATAATTTGATTCGTACCTCCCTCGACGTATGTATCCCCCTCACTTCTTCTCCATGTTGTCCCTAAATGCCATAAAGCTTTCTATTATAATAGTTTCTTCCCTCGACCAGCTCGACTTTGAAATTCCCTTTCTGATCCCTGCTTCCCTGACTGTACTGATATGCAGAGGTTTAAATTTTACATAAACAACTTCTTTGTTAATCTTTCCTAGGCATGCCTCAAATAGTAGCCCCTTACGACCAAGCGGCGACATGCGTTGTAAGAGGTGAGCATGAGCAAATAATAATAATAATAATAATAATGATAATAATAATAATAATAGTCAAAAAGGAGATGATGTTGCCAGTTTGAATCAGGGGTTATATTACACTCGTTCGGACTTATTTGGCTCGATGAAACAAACATTTCTATGTAATTAATAGGGATATGACAACAGCGTCTTCTCTTCATTGTTTAGACTCTCGAGTGTGTATCCGTTGATATCTTATATGTTTTTATATAGAGTGATATGGTTCCGGGTTGATTAACTGCGTCTAACTATGTCTGATATATACTTGAGAATCAAAAAAAAACGAAAACAGCATGCTGTTGTGATAGCCCTAGTAAATAGGCTTTTCAAAATCATCACATCTTAAAAATCAACAATATAACAAGATACATATACTTATACACATACACATACACATACACATACACATATATATGTACAACTTCCAAAAACTTAAAAGAATTTCCATTTGCACAATTCTTTTGAAGTTATACATTTGGATTTTACTGTCACTGGATTATTTATCTTCCACCAGACTTTCCATTCATGTGTAATCACCTTTTTCTTCATCATATCCCCTCTGCTTCATTTTTATTCTTTTCAAGTAAGATATTTGATTTACTTGTTGTTTCATCAAATACTTTTGCATGCAAAATCCGAACCCGCATTTTGCTAATTCCTACCCTCTGATGAGAAGGAAAGTATTTCTTCGAAACTCCGCGGATTAAGGACTATCCACTTATCTAGTGTTTCTTTTTCAGATTAAATATGTTTTTTAACTCATTTCGTTTTAACATGTTTTATTAACTGTTTGCTCGTATATCTATATATCTATATATCTCTCTCTCTCTATATATATATATATATGTATATAGTAAGTTATAAAATATATATGACAATTAATATACACTGAATATTTTATAAATTACTAACTAGCTCTACCTACGTATTGATCACTTTTGGAGTAAATACTTAAAGTTTTCGCATACATTTATACTTTCTTATAATAATTTAATGTGCGTAAATTAAGTAGTTATATATATATATATATATATATATATATATATATATATATATACATATACTCCTATAATTTTTTTTCTTTTGTGTATTGATATTCTTATTTAAAACTGTTGTATCCCGTGTTGACCGTATATAATAACATGACAAAATACGCCGAGTGGAATGCGTAACAAAAAGTTTATTCGTACTTCGAATAATACACAATACACAATGGCTGCTCGCCTTGAAGTTGATATACGCGTAAATGAAGGTAAAGGAAAAAGGTAACTTAACGTGTGTGAGCGGAACGCTCGTCCTGGGAGCTTGGTTAATCCTGACTACACTTGGAGAGTGTAAGACGCGAGACGGTCGGGCTAGTGCGTACCACTGAACTGACTCCAAGTCAATGCAAGACGCTCTTTTATACACCGTTTCGTATCTGGTGCTATCCGTATTATGTCCCTTATAACAAAAACCTTCTTTTCTATTTTTTTTAAAAAGAAAATACAATTTTCTAATACATGGGTTGCACAATTGCATTCACTAGCAAAAGATCTAACACATTTGCATATTCTTTTAAATATTCATTTCAATTAATTCCATATTAGTTGCTTCTGTTTCCTAATGGGATAATCATCTTTAGTTTACTTCTACGTGTAATTATATTCATGTAGATATTCTACATGATTTACACTTGCATAATATTTGCGTTAAAAATTGATAGTAAACATGAAATTGTTTCCATATATATTTATGTATACGTAATTTTTTTTTTTACCAAACTCCTCTTAGGGTTTTTTGTCTACGGACATGAAACTTCATATATAAGGTATTTGAATCCATACAAAACTTTATATTTGGGGTTTAGTCCGGAAAAATCGGTGCAACGTGTGAAAATTTTAAAACTGAAATTTGCCTGGTGAAGGTCGAAGGACGGCATTACGAATGCATAACGTAGTAGAGCTATTGGCACATGTTTTAATTTTTAGCCTTGCAGTGATATGTTTTCATAGCCCAGTCATTTCGGCAGAGTCAAAATAAATCGTGAGCTGAACGTTTTGGTTTCGATTCTCGGTGGTTGAGCATGAGTCTTTCCTTTTTTAATACTTTTTAAATCATTACTATATATTTTATCCAATCTATCTATATGTCTATATATACATCTATAAAAGTGAAAATGTATGTCCGTCTTTTCACTATGGTAGTTAAGGAAGACTATTATGTGGCACTATTTCTTTATGCCACTGTTTCTAACACACTCTTCAGCATGGACCAGTAGTAATTTGGCTATGAGCGTAGAGATACAAAGAAATCCCTTCCCATAATTCCCTTGCTATTTTTCTGTCTCTTTCCTGCACGACCCCCATTATGTGAGGACGCATATTCTGTCTCTCCGTAAATGAGGGGGCACCCCTTCCTCAACACTAGTTCGGGTAGTTAGTTTTGAAAAGCCTATCATCCAGTTTTAATTGCAAAAAATAATTGTAAATTGTTTTTTTGTAATATATATTGCATTTCTAATGTAAAATAAAATAGTTAGTTATACCTTAGTATATTACAATTATGTCGTTTTTTTTGGTGTCTGCCATGAATGCTTTCATAAATGTCTAAAGTCAAAAGGCAGCCCTGAGGACAAAGAGATGAAGATTCCCACCAGAATGCCACCAGGGTGAAGAGATCATCTTGAGAAAAGAAAGGAGCCACGCCCAGATCCAACATCTCAGGTATGATTTTCTTCTTGCTACACCGACCCTAATGACTGGCCCATCTTCATATCTTCATGAGACCGCTTTAAGACATTTACTATAACACGTCTGTCGGCCACACCTCAGTGACCGGCTGATAGTGGTATAATTATACAGAAAGGCATTACTTTACCGATACACAATTTTAATATTTACATATGCTCATAACCTTATGAACAGTATATAAGACCCGAGCAAAGCCGGGCTGAACTGCAAGTATACATATAAAAGTTAACGAATACAATTTATATAAAACGTGATTATATAATAAGAACAATAAGTTAAAATTCATCCCTATGGCTATACATTGTTGCATATAAACCCAAAATTCAATATAATTTTCCATTTCTTATATGGAAGTAATTGTACGTACACAAAGTTCCCAGCGGCAACAAATAATGCACCTTATTTATCTTAAACAATATTTATTTACCTCCTTCTCCATTGCGTCCTCTCTTTATGTTTATCCAGCTTGTTTTTAACGTTTTAACCTATTTGAAGTTTACATGTTTTTAATCTGTGAGCATTTTGATTAAACTTTCTGTGATGAAAATATATTTTTATGAACTGATTCACAACTAATATGTTCATTTATCAATTACAGATATAAGATTTTCTTAAACTTCTTTTGGTAGTGCACTTTTTATATATCCTTTTTATTTAATCATCATATACCTGGATATATCCCACTCTTCCGTAAGGACTCTGACAGACATATGCACGGACTTGGAGTTTACATTCGTAATACCCTTTCCTTGACTAGAGAAACAAACCTAAAACCGATGATCAAGCCTTTATGTGCTTTAGACTAATTATGTAACACAACATTAGTTACTTTTACTTTCTCTACCGCCCTCCTTCGACACAAGACTGCACCATAATAAACAAAGTATTTGACAGCATAGACACCGCACTCTCCTTCGATACAAGCGCCCAAGTACATGCATTTGGTGACTTTAATGTCCATCACAAAAACTGGCTTGGATTCACTACTTACACAGATGCAGTGGGCAGCGCAATTCACAGCTTCTCTATATCTCACTTCTTATCACAAATTGTTACTTTTTAAACCCGTTTCCCTGATCAGGAAGAACAACACGCATCACTTTTAGATCTGTTTTTGGCCACAGTTCCTGATGAATGTATATCGAAAGCCGACATCCCACTTGGGAAAGCTGATCATGCAGTGATAATGGTTGAAATCGCCCGAAACTCTAGACTCAAAACTGAAGAGCCACTGCTCAAAACAACGAGATACTATAAAAAGGCTGACTGGGACGCCATCAGATATCTTGTCAGAGACGCCCCATGGGGAAATATATTTTCTCTTCCTGCTGAACAGTGTGCAAACGAGATAATTGAATGGTTCAAAACTGCAATCGAAGCACATATTCCCATGTGGAAATTCTATAGCAAGCCCCACTTTCCCCAATGGTTAACTTCGACTTGCGCAACTGCCATTGCTCAAAGGCAGCGTGCATTCCGCAGGTTTAACCGACATAAGTTTAGTTCAAACAGACGGAATTACATAGAAGCTAGAAGTAACGTTAAGAAAGAAATAGCGACAGCTAAGAGGGAATTTACGGAAACCACTAAAAAACGCATCGAAGCACGAAAACTAGGAATTCGTTACTTCTGGAAAATCTACAACAGTGTAGTAAATAATGGGCAATCAAAAATTCCCCCACTTACCAACAATCACGAGGTTGTTTTCTCAGCAACCGAAAAGGCTAACATGCTTGCCAGTCGGTTTGCCTCAAACTCCACACTGGACCCTTCCAACCACCCCCTACCTCAATTTCCTACGTGGACAGACGCCACGCTAGACGATCTGAAAATCACCCCTGCTCAGGTGCATGCTATCATAAAAAACCTTGACACTTCAAAAGCATATGGACCCGATCTCATCCCAGCTGTGCTATTAAAAAAGTGCTCAGCCGAAGTAGCTTCAGTTCTCTCCAAACTCTACAACAAATGCCTTAATGAATTATGCATCCAGGCTGTTGGAAAACTTCTTCTGTGGTACCAGCATTCAATAATTCTGGCGAAAGAACTGGTCCATTAAATTATCGCCCTATTAGCCTACTCCCACTTTTTGCCAAACTATTTGAGACCTTAATTAACCATGCTCTAGTCCAGCACCTTACAGATGCTAAACTTCTGACCGACCAACAATATGGATTTAGACAAGCCCGTTCCACAGCAGACACCCTCACTGTAATCTCTGAACTTATAGCATTCACTGGACAAATCGGGGGAGGGCAGAGCGGTAGCTCTAGATATATCTAAGGCTTTTGACAGGGTATTGCATAAGGGGCTCCTCAGGAAGATTAGATCATACGGTATCACTGGTAGAATGCTTAACATCATTAAATCCTTCTTAGATAAGAGAAACATCCAGGTTGTCCTCGACGGTCTTACATCTAAACAATATGAAATAAATGCGGGAGTGCCCCAGGGATCTATCCTTGGACCTCTGCTGTTCCTGATATTCACAAATGACCCTCCACCCCCCAACAAAATTGCCTCTGAGATGGGTATATATGCTGATGACACCACACTCTATAGCAGCCATGACACGAAAACAAATGAACATATATCTAAAGTAATGGTAGAAACACTAGAGGATGACCCCCAATCAGTAATTGAATGGGGACAAAAATGGATGGTCACGTTCAATGCCGCTAAGACTAAACTGGTTTCATTCAATAATTACAAGAAACATTCTCTACCACCTATAGCAATGGCCAACGACTATTTATCTGAGAGTACGTCTTTCAACTCCTTGGCCTAACGTTCACAGAAAACATGAGCTGGAACAATTACATCGAGGGCATTGCCAGGGCCGCTGCAAGGAAGGTGGGGTCTCTCTACTGTGCTAGAAAACTACTAACACCCGAATCCTGTACCTCTATAAGGCAACAATTCGTCCATGTATGGAGTATTGCTGTCATATTTTGGCTGGTGCATCGGCTACTCGTCTCTCGCACATTGACAGGGTTCAAAAGAGAGTCGCAAATCTGATAGGCCCTAAACTGGGATCTAAGCTTCAGCCTCTCTCCCATCGACGAAACATTCAATCCCTTTGCCTGTTCTACAAGTATTTTAATGGCGAATGTTCTGATGAACTGCAAACACTTGTGCCCCCACGACGTGAACCCCATCGACAGACCCGACAGACAGCTAAATCTCACCCCACACTGTAGAGATCCCTACATAGATATTTCTACTTATGTAGTTTCTTCCCCAGAACCGCTAGACTTTGGAATTCCATTCCAGGTCACTGCTTCCCCAACTGTACTGACATGCAGAAGTTCAAGTGCAACGTGAACCAACATCTTGCTGCCCAAATCCCTACATAGTACCCCAGTTGTTGTTGCCCCTGATAGTAGCCCCCTACACCAAAGTGACAATGTGCCTTGTTTGGGGTGAAAATGTAATTACTAGTTTAATTAAAATACAGGGAAAGAAAAAGTGCTCGTTGTAATTTAGATATATAATGAGCTCGATAGGTAAATATCCTAGAGCTAATTTAATATTTAGTAATGTTATTGATAATTTAAAAATCAAATTATAATAAAATTAATCCATTTATATATATTGACCCAAAGAAAAAAAACCGGGCCGCAACTCTAATTAGGCCCCGATTCTTAGTGTTTTGTCCGAATGAAATGAATCTTTGGTCATAACTAGTTTATTAAACTCACACCAACACACTAGGGCCTTTGGCTTTTTTCTGTGTTTACTGTAAAATGCTAAAACGAAAAACAATTTAATGTGCTCTGTTTTCTTTTGGGTCATCCTATATATATATATATATATATATATATATATATATATATATAAAGCTGAATGTGTGTGGGTGTCTGGTCACGCATAGACATATATATGGTTGACTATTTAAAAAAAACTGATTATATATAATGATAGAAGATGTATCGAGACACAGAAATGTGTATGTTGGATCTGGCAGAACGGTGGTTCATGAAAATTGTAGGATCTGCGTTCGCGCCTGGTCCACAAAGTATGGAAATAAAAAATTAAAAAATTAAAAAGAAAGGTTTACACGTGTTTTGATATAGATGTACATAAGAATACTTATAAGTATGGTTTAACTTAAATAGAGATGGTATAATAAATGTGTGTCGCCTGTGTTCGCGCCTGGCCTCCATAGAATGGAAATATGCACACACTTTAATAAAGACTTTTCATGTATATCTGCGTAAGTATACTTTTATAATTATGTTTCAGTTTTAAAAGATATGGTAAAATAAAATTATGTGATGTTCGTTCGCGTCTGACCTCCATAAAATGGAAATATGTCACGAATTTTAACAAGGGTTTTTAATATAGATCCATAGAATAGTGTGATGTGTTTCAGTGTGACCAGGTATAGTATAATAAATTATGGAGTTTATCTATTTTATTTTTACTTTCATCATATTTTGCTTTGGTTTTGATACCACCAAATTCGAAGCTATCTCCTTACAATCTTTCCTTTTCATAACCTATCATACTTTCATAAGTCAGAGTCCATTTTCTGTATGCTGTTTTTGAACACAGTCAACGACGGGTACTTTTGCGAGTATATATATATATATATATATATATATATATATATATATATATATATATATATATATATATGTATGTATATATATATACTCGGGTTTTTTTATATTCAAAAGTAATGGCCTAATGAATTCAACCAGGTTGTTAGATAGTGCTCAAGAAAAAGAGCTGATAATACTTGTTTATTGTTATATAAACATGCTCACATCCCGCTGCAAATTACTTCTGTAGTGTACCAAGCAACTATTTCTACTAAGGAAAATCGAATGAAAAAAATATTACATAGGAATGACAAATAACAATTTTAAAGAAAGATTTACCGGTCACAAGTGCTCCTTTGAAAATAATGAATACAAAAATAGAACTTCCTTGTCTAAATATTACAATGAACTAGTAGAGCAAAGTTACTCCCCAATAGTAAATTGGAAAATGTTAAAGAAAGCGAAAACCTGTTCATCTTTAAACTCGCCTTGCTACCTATGTCTTTATGAGAAATTATTTATACTTACTTTTAGAGAAAGAGATAAATTATTAAATAAGAAGCACGAAAATTCAATTAATTGCAAACATTATAAAACCCATCTTTTAAGTAATTTAGTTTAGATATAAAATTTAAATAAATTTAAAATTGTCACTGATTTCTATAATTTATTAAAATACTATTAATATACTTTCTCCTCTCCTGATTTCATTCTTTACTTCCCCTATCTTATATACCTGTGTGTCTATGTGTATATGTATGTGTCTATGTATTTATTTTATGGCCGTGTGTACTTAGATTTATATATTTCTATATTATTTGGTATATCCTCCCATGTTTATTCAATCCATTTGTATGTTTCTATGTGTGTATGCATCTATTTGTACTCTTGCCAAATTATCTGTATTCTTATTTATTTCTATATATATAATTTATGTAAATTATACATATTTATGTGTGAGTATATATATGTGTGTGTGCGTTATTGTTTATTAGTATATGATTGTGTGCATATATTTGTGTATTTTTTGTATGCATGTGGATACATAAGATTATATATATATATATATATATATATATATATATATATATATATATGGTTATTTGTATGTCGGTTGGTTCTCTGTCCGTATATACATATGTATTTTATTATTTTTATTTTGGGTACTATCTACCTGTGCGTCGCTACTTTTGAGTATTTCGTTGATTTAATTACTTCGTTTTCCTAAATATACTTATATATTTATAGGTAAATGTACTTGTATCTGTGTTATTAGTAATCTGGTCTTGAATGTATTAATTTGTGATTTAATATGACTTTATATCTATACTTAATTAGCTTAAACTTTCAACTTAATAGTATAGTTACACCTTTACTTATGTGCATGTATATGTATATATATATACATATATATGTGTGTGTGTATGTGTGTGTATATGGATATATATATGTGTGTGTGTATATATTTACATATATGTATTGTATTCTTTTTATATACATAAATATTTGTAGTTTTTATTTATAATTATTGGACCTATTTAATTTATTTAATCCCCTCTTATGGCTAAATATGTTATATTAAAAAGATAATAAATATTAATTTTATTCTGTTTTTATTATTATTATTATTATTATTATTATCATTACTATTATGTTTATATTATTAATAATTATTTTAATATTGTTTTATCATTATTTTTTTCTTTTATTTATATATTTATCTAATAAAAACGCGAAAACTTTAAACTTATATCATTTAGCATAAAGGGCCTAATTAATTGTAGACGTATGTTTGAATTGCGTTGATATTTCTCGTGGACGTATGTAAGAGGATAAATATGCTGGCTGGATACATTCACTGCCTTTTTTGACATGTTCATTTCTGACGCTTGGATTGTATCTTCTGTCTGTATTTGTAATAATATGTTTCATTACTGATTTGTATAATTGTCCATAAATTGGTTGACACGCAGATCTTTTTCTTTCTCTTTTTCTTTTTCTATATACTGTCAAATTCTTATTTTCTCTATTTCTCTCTTTCTCTATTTAACTAGATCTCATTATTATTTCCTTTTCCTTCTAGTTCTTATTCTCTTTATAATAAAAATGTATATCTTTTTTCTTATCTTCTCCATATCATATGTATATATGTATGTATATATATATATGTATATGTATATATATATATATATATTCTCTCTTCTTTTTCTCTCTATTTTTTCTCTCTATTTTCTTTCTCTATTTCTTTCTCTATTCCTCTTTTTTTTCTCTTTTCAATCACTTTCTCCCCATTGTAATCTTTTAACTTTATTTAAATTGCCCCTCCCTTTTTACATTTTTTAATTAAAGTTCTGTGTTTTAAGTTTTTTAACTCCAACTTTTAAAGAGTTCCTACCTAAAATAAAAATCAATTATTCATTGAACTTTTGAATAGTCAAGTCGCTGCCTGATGATATCTGTTGTTTGATTGAAACAAGTGGCTATTTGTAGCAGCGGGATGTGAGCATGTTTATATAACAATAAACAAGTATATATATATATATATATTCATATATATATATATGCAGTAGTATATGCCTATATACATGCATATATTTTAATGTCTGAAATTACTTTTTTCCATTTTTATTCTCTATTTTTCTCCCACATATGTTTTTATATATCGTATTCACTTACCCTACTTTCTTTCTAAATTCCTCCGAATTTTTTTACATTCTTATCTGTATTTCTTTTAGTTTCTCGATTTTTATTCTTATCATAATAATGCTTTTTTTTTTGTTGCCTATCATATTTTTGGTTTTTCATATTTTAGTTTGGGGAGAATTATTTTCTCGGTAATTCTTTGCCTTTGTTGGGTAATTATATGTTAATATAAACCATTTTTTTATTAATTGTATAGTTGAATAGACAATAGAACCCTAAGATACAGTGGCCTCGGGATACGCCTTTTCAGGTTAAGATGTGGAATAAGAGCTATCCGCCTTATCGTAAGGGGATTCGCCTCACATTACGGTGTAATTTTGTAATGGGGTTTTATTGCATACATGTGCATTCTATATGATATTTTAGTTTTAAATTTTTATATATACTATAGAAAGCGATTTTACCTTACTATGCCAACAACGGAACGAATTAATGCTGTATATCAGGGTTCCACTGTAATTAAAACTAATCCAGTTTCTTTTCCCCATTTTTGTTGTTTGGGGACATTGCTTTTCTCAGTAATTATTTGCCTCCTGTTGGGTAATTATATGTTAATAACAATATTTTTTTAAAAATTTATTGTTAATTTAAATAGACAGCTGGGCCCCGGGATACGATACCCCGTTATACGTTTCTTCAGGTTATGATGTGGAATAAGATTTCACCTTACGATCCCAACCCCGTGAGTAATAAATGCCGTATCTCAAGTTTCTAATGTAATTGAAAATAAAACTTCTTTTTATGGGGAGTATATATAAAGGAAACTTGTAGATTTCCAGTTTTATTTTGTATGATATGACATCGTCTAATAATCCAGACCTTATTTTATTTTCGCAATTTTCTGTTTTATTGTTTTCTTCCTCGTATATTTTCTTCATAACGTAAACCTAGCTGTTTCTGTGTTGATCCATTTTTTTAATTATAAAATTTCAAATTTTATATATGTTCATTTATTATTGATTTCTGATATAAATATTTGAGACCGGTTCCTATTAATATGTTTATATTTGTATAATGCGCGCTTTTGCCTTCTTTGGATGAGACATGAGCTGAATTGTTCTATTGCCTTTACACGTACATACAACATGCAGTATCATTCAAAATACACAGAGTAAAAACTGTAAATCCATAAAACTTTTTAAAAAAACATTTTTCCCATTAATATGTGTAATTTTCCGTATCTTCTAGATCATATATTAATTGTTACTCTTAACCGTGTTGGGTTTTTACAACTTTGAAAGTTTTGATTTGCTAAATAAAATTGTGCATTACGTTAATTTATTATGTATTTTTATACTTAATATGAAAATATCATAATTGTCTTTACTTAATTTTCACTCAGAATATAGATATATATATATATATATATATATACATATATATATATATAAATTATGAATATTCTATTTTGAAATAAGATAGATATGTCTTAGCCAAATAATAAAGTTTTCGACTTGTTTCGCTATTTCTTATAATGTTGTACTTCTACAACCACCCAATTAATAATTACTAAATGTGTGGTCTCATTTACTTTGTCTTCGAAAATTCTTAAACCATTAAAAACGTTATTAAAATTTAAACGATTGTATCATTGAATTATAATTTAAAAAAATCTCATTGTAATAATGATTGAACATATTCATTTATAACCTTCCATTTTTATATCCATTTTGCAGATATTTATGATGTGATTTTTTTTAATGTAACTAATTTTTTCGGCGTGCGTCAACAGAAGATGTACTCTTTTTCAATACGTGGTAAAACTACAAATAGGAGGTTTACTTTATGGAACGACAGTCGTATGTTATGGTTAATTTCTCAGTCCCGTATTTGTAACAACACATAAGGGCCATAAGCCAATCGGTGATAAGGATCAATTATGAAAATATAAGTTGAATATAAAGAATGCTGAGGGAAATAAACGACATTTGATTGCCTACGAGTACTTAGTACAGTGCAAGTGTTTTGTTTATCCGTCATTCTAAAACTTGAAAATTCCACGGGAACTATAATAAAATTATTTCAACGTAATCACATATACATCACCTCTATAATTCTAAAAATAAAATGTATTATTTAAGGCGTATAATACTTACTTATTGTTTATGATATGTCCTGTACTGCGCACAGCAAGCGTTCAACAACCACCTGTTCTAGAAGGTGCCAGTTTTTTTTTTAATATCAGGTAGCATATGTAAGGGAGGGGCTTAAACTGCGAGTATTTTTTGACTTCTTCTCATGCCTTCCTGAAGATCTTCCTATATCTCCTTTTTCTTGAAGATCTGGATCCATCACGTCTTTTCCTATAATCTCAGTGTTACTCCTGCATATCCCGAAATTCCTCTTTTGCCTTGCCCCATTCTACTTCTCTCTCGTCTAACTCGTCCGTCTCTACTTCTTCCTCCGCAGTCGCATTCTGTAGTAACTCTGCTTAAGCTCTGAAGGTTTTTCCTCATCCGATTGTTCTCCTTGTATCTTATTTGGTCAGCACAAGTTAGAACACTGCTCACATTTTTTTTAATTTAATATTGCAATATTATGTCCTTTCTGCATAGTAGATTCCGCTGTCTTGGATTCTGTATTTGTATTTTTTGTACCACATATTTTGCTTTGGCACGTGACATAATCAAAGGGGATCTTAATGTTCTGCACATCAAGGTAGATGGACTTTCTGGCCTGCTTGCCTGCCGAATTGTTTTATAACTTGGTAATAATCTGGGTAATAATGCATCGATTTTCTCCTTCTGTTGCACGCATGCTTTTATGCCCTTCATTACCGTCTGGATTATTCTTTCCGCTATACCGTTACTTTGAGGGTGGTAGGGAGGCGTCTTGTAAGGTCTGCATCATTTTTTCTTAGCCATTCATGCAAATCAGAATCCGCAAATTCTAGCGCGTTATCTGTCTCCAATGTTAACGGTATCTAATTTCTCGAAAATATTACTCTTAATATTTGTTTTATCGAGGTACTTTTTTCTCAGATACTCTTACCACTTTAGTTAAACCTGAATATGCGTTTCTTTATATTTATAATAGTCCTATCTCATTGATATGGGTCTGATCCATGATTACTCTGCTCCAGGGTTCTGCTTCTTGGGGCAACACATGCATTTTCTTTTGCTTGAAATTCATGAGTTCTGTGTCTTTTGTGCCTTTTTTACGTAGTTCTCTACATTTCTTGAGTACCCCGGCCATCAGGCTTCCAATATTAATCTTCTGTGCGTATGTCATCATGTACATTTGTTATAACCTGTCCCCTCTGTGTTTCTGGAGGAAGTACCAAGTGTCGATTACATATAACCCGTTTTCTATAGTCAGTTTATATCTTATTTCTTTAAATAGTCTTTCAGCCATTGAAAAAATCCCCCAGCGATTCTCTTTTATCCTCAACACTATTCTATTTAACACTGGGTCATTTGTAGTTTCAATAGCAATTTATCTACAAGGTGCAGGAATGTGTCTTCAAATTCCTCGTCGTTTTTGCCCTTATCCTCTCTAGAAAATGTTAATCTAGATAAGGAATCAACGTGCGGTTAAAATATTCACTGTAATAGTCGAATGCCATCAGCCTGGTCGCCCAACATAATATTCTTTTCGTTGTAACTTTCGGTAGTTCTTTCCTTGGGTTGAAAATAAATTCCAGTTGTGGGTGATCACTTTCCAGCAAGAATTGTCCCCATCAAAAGCTCTCTTGCTCTATCCGTTGTCCATATTATGGCTAGTGTCCCTCATTCTATATTAGAATAATTGTGTTCAGTCGCTGTTAATATCCTCGGTAAGTCGCTGTTAATATCCTCGGTAAGTGCAATCTTTTGACAAAATAGCGGATACCAAATGCTCACTAGCGTCAGTAATTACAGTTATGTTGTTCATAAGATCAGAAAATTGTACTATTGGTTTTACACCAGAATCTGTTTTAAATTTCCAAAGGCTTTCTGTTGGTGTTCTAAACAAATGAACTTCGCATTTTTTGTTTAACTTCGTAAATGTTTGTGTCAACTCATCATATTTTGATACATATTTTCCATAAATTTTACCAAAGGCAAGAAAGACTTCAACTCTTTTTTTTATTTTTTGGTGTAGCCACTTTTAGAATTTTCTATATTTGCGCTTCATCTGGGAAGATCCCTTTCTTTGATATTGAGTAACCCAAAATCGACGAAGGCCATCAACTCCCCATATTTTCTCCTATAACACAAAACACGATAGGTAACATACAAATATATGTGTGTGAGG
This sequence comes from Euprymna scolopes, assembly GCF_053919585.1. Classification (NCBI taxonomy): domain Eukaryota; kingdom Metazoa; phylum Mollusca; class Cephalopoda; order Sepiida; family Sepiolidae; genus Euprymna; species Euprymna scolopes. The sequence continues at coordinate 26,478,726 of NC_136500.1, forward strand.
TCGCCAAGCTAATCAAGAACCTAGATTCCAGTAAGGCAACTGGCCCTGACGGCATCCCAATTATAGTGTTAAAAAGGTTTCAACCAGAACTTGCTCCCATATTTACTAAACTGTTTAAGCGTTGCCTTAAGGAGAAGTGCTTTCCAACACCCTGGAAAATCTCATAAGTATGCCCTGTATTTAAGAATAAGGGTGATAAGCCCTCTCCCTCTAAGTACAGACCTATAAGTTTCCTGTGTGTCATGAGTAAGTTGCTAGAATCCATACTAAATAGAGAAATAGTAAACCACCTCAGCAGAAATAACCTCCTTAGTGACACGCAATATGGTTTCCGTTCTGCAAAATCTACCGCAGATGTGCTAACGGTTATATCTCATAGGATTAGCGCGACTCTCGACAAAGGCTACCTTTCTAGGGCAATTGCACTTGACATATGAAAGGCCTTCGACAAGGTATGGCATAAGGGTCTACTTCACAAGATTTCCAGCTACAGTAATACTGGAAATATTTTATCAATCAATAAATCATTTCTCTCTAGTAGGCTGATAAGAGTAGTGGTAGATTGACAAAAACAAAAGGCCTGAAGTATTAATGCTGGAGTCCCTCAGGGGTCCACCTAGGCCCAACTCTCTTCCTGATCTACATCAAGGATCTCCCTAAACACATACTTACATCATTCGTTGACATCTATGCTGATGACACGACCATCTACGGCAACACATCAAAGGCTGTAAATGACAAAGTTCTCTCTGATTCTCTCTCCTCTGATCTCGAGCGTGCAGTCCGCTCCAGAAGATATCTCACTACTGATGCAATTCTCTATCGATATAAAAGCCAAGTACGCCCAAGCGTGGAAACTGCTGCCATATCTGGGCAGGAGCTGCTAAAACAGCCTATCCAGCCTTGGCAGAGTACAAAATAGATTTCGTGGCTTAGTGGGGGTGCCCTTTTCTCTTCCCTGCAACCTCTCTCCCACAGAAGAGACGTTGCGAACCTGCCTTGTTTTTACCGTCATTTTCATTGCATGTGTTCGTCTGAGCTCCTATCTCGGGTCCCCCCGCGCCAATCTTCTACGAAAAACACCCGTCTAGCTGAAGCCACTGTCAAAAATTTCCCCCACTCTATATCTGTGCCTAAATCAAAACGAAGATTCCATGAACACTGCTTCTTTCTTAGAACAGCAGGTCAGTGGAACTTTGTTCCCTCTGCCTGTTTCCCACTTTACTAAGACTTGGATGTCTTCAAATCCAACGTAAACAAATTCCTGATGAACCGCCCCCTTAAGTATACACTTTATGAAATCTCAACACTAACGTACAACGTACTGTACATACAATAACCCTTATCCCTGAGTGGCTTCCGGGCCTTGATAAGTGGTTAACCCCTTGTAAAAAAAAAGAAAATAGATTTCTTTTCATAACATATCAATGGATTTTAAATTCCCTTAGCTGGTACGTTTTCAATAGAGGTTTTCCTTATCTATTTACATTACCGCTAATCTGAAAAACCAGTCAGCATACCTGACTAGTGTTGCATTGGGGTAGATATTGGAGACCCATCAACCAGAGAGTTTTAACGGGGACTCAGAACAGATGACGATGATAAGGGGGGAGAGACATTTATAACACAGAAGAGGGAGAACATTACTGTTTGTAGTGGGAAAGAACACATAATTCTTGGAAGGGATTATAAAAAGTTCGTTACAAGATGATGATAACACACATTTACCTTTTCTGTTGTAAGGAATGACGACACGAGACAAAGAGTTACAAAGATAGATGGTTCCTTTATTATTCATCCGGCCGATTGGTGGTGTCAGGAATTCAAACTTGGATTCACATTGTCTATTGTCTTCTTTCGTTTCTAAGGAGCTCGCCTCTCGATCTCTCCTAAATCTCTATAACTGACTCTCTTTCATCAATTCTGTAACTCTGAATCTACAGAGTCAATATATCGAAAAATATCCTTTGTTTATGACGTCAGGAAGGTGTTCCCCAGCGTGACTAAATTTCACGTGGATTTCATGTCTGTCAAACACACTTTTGGCAAACAAAATATCCTCAATTGTAATTTTTTTTTTTTTTTTTTTTTTTTATTACATATTCACCCCAAACAAGGCACATTGCCACTTTAATGTAGGGGGCTACTATCAAGGGAAACATCTACTGGGGTACTATGTAGGGATTAGGGCAGCGAGATGTTGGTTCACGTTGCACTTGAACTTATGCATGTCAGTACAGTTGGGGAAGCAGTGACCTGGAATGGAATTCCAAAGTCTAGCAGTTCTGGGGAAGAAACTACTGGAGTAGAAGGATCTTTTACATCTAGGGATCTCTACAGTGTGGGGGTGGGATTGTGTAGCTTGTCGGGTCTGTCGAGGGTGTTCACGTCGTGGGGGCACAAGTGCTTGCAGTTCTTCAGAGCATTCACCATTATAATACTTGTAGAACAGGCAGAGGGATGCAACGTTTCGACGATGGGACAGAGGCTGAAGTTTTGATGCCAGTTTGGGGCCTATCAGATTTGCGACTCTCTTTTGAACCCTGTCAAGGAGCGAGAGACTAGTAGCCGATGCACCGGCCCAAATGTGACAGCAATACTCCATACATGGGCGAATAGTGGCCTTATAGAGGTACATGATACTTTCGGGTGTTAGAAGTTTTCTAGCACGGTAGAGAGAGCCCACCTTCCTCGCAGCGGCCCTGGCAATGCCCTCGATGTAATTGTTCCAGCTCATGTTTCCTGTGAACGTTAGGCCAAGGAGCTTGAAAGACGTACTCTCAGCTAAAGAGTTGTTGGCCATTGCTATAGGTGGTAGAGAAGGTTTCTTGTAATTATTGAATGAAACCAGTTTTGTCTTGGTGGCATTGAACGTTACCATCCATTTTTGTCCCCATTCCACTACTGATTTGAGGTCATCCTCTAGTGTTTCTGCCATTACTTTAGATATATGTTCATTTGTTTTCCTGTCGTGCCTGCTATAGAGTGTGGTGTCATCAGCATATATACCCATCTCAGAGGCAGTTTTGTCGGGGAGGTCATTTATGAATATCAGGAACAGCAGAGGACCAAGGATAGATCCCTGGGGCACTCCCGCATTTATATTATATTGTTTAGACGTACGACCGTCGAGGACAACCTGGATTTTTCTCTTATCTAAGAAGGATTTAATTATGTTAAGTATTCTACCAGTGATACCGTAAGATCTAATCTTCCTGAGGAGACCCTCATGCCATACCCTGTCAAAAGCCTTAGATATATCTAGAGCTACCGCTCTGCCCTCTCCCGCTTTGTCCAGTGAATGGTATATGCGTTCAGAGATTACAGTGAGGATGTCTGCCGTGGAACGGGCTTGTCTAAATCCATATTGATGGTCGGTCAGAAGTTTAGCATCTGTAAGGTGCTGGACTAGAGCATGGTTAATTAAGGTCTCAAATATTTTGGCAAAAAGTGGGAGGAGGCTAATAGGGCGATAATTTAATGGGTCAGTTCTTTCGCCAGAATTCTTGAATACTGGTACAACAGAAGCAGTTTTCCAACAGCTCGGAAAGCAAGATTCATTGAGGCATTTGTTGTAGAGTTTGGAGAGAACTGGAGCTACTTCGGCTGAGCACTTTTTTAATAGCACAGCTGGGATGAGGTCGGGTCCACATGCTTTGGAAGTGTCAAGGTTTTTTATGATAGCATGCACCTGAGCAGGGGTGATTTCCAGATCGTCTAGCGTGGCGTCTGTCCGCATAGGAAAGTCAGGTAGGGGGTGGTTTAGAGGGTCCAGTGTAGAGTTGGAGGCAAACCGACTGGCAAGCATGTTAGCCTTCTCGGTTGCTGAGCAAAGAACCTCGTGATTGTTGGTTAGTGGGGGAATCGTTGATTGCCCATTATTTACTACACTGTTGTAGATTTTCCAGAAGTCACGAGTTCCTAATTTTTGTGCTTCGATGTGTTTTTTAGTGGTTTCCGTAAATTCCCTCTTAGCTGTCGCTATTTCTTTCTTAACGTTACTTCTAGCTTCTATGTACTTTTGTCTGTTTGAACTGGACTTATGTCGGTTAAACCTGCGGAATGCATGCTGCCTTTGAGCAATGGCAGTTGCGCAAGTCGAAGTAAACCATTGGGGAGAGTGGGGCTTGCTATAGAATTTCCGCATGGGAACATGCGCTTCGATTGCAGTTTTGAACCATTCAGTGGTCTCAGTTGCACACTGTTCAGCAGGAAGAGAAAAAATATTTCCCCATGGGGCATCTCTGATAAGATCTCTGATAGCTTCCCAGTCAGCCTTTTTATAATATCTCGTTGTTTTGAGCACTGGCTCTTCAGTTTTGGGTCTGGAGTTTAGGGCGATTTCAACCATTATTACCGCATGATCAGCGTTCCCAAGTGGGCTGTCGGCTTTCGTTACACAATCATCAGGAACTGTGGTCAAAAACAGATCTAATAGTGATGCGTGTTGCTCTTCCTGATCAGGGAAGCGGGTTGGGAAAGTAACAATTTGCGATAGGGAGTGAGATACAGAGAAGCTATGAGTTGCGCTGCCTGCTGCATCTGTATAAGTAGAGAATCCAAGCCAATTTTTGTGATGGACATTAAAGTCACCAAATACATGTACTTGGGCGCTAGTGTCGAAGGAGAGTGCTGTGTCTATGCTGTCAGATACTTTGTTTATTATGGTGCAGTCTTGGGTCGAGGGAGAGCGGTAGAGAAAGTAAAAGTAGCTAATGTTGTGTTGCATGATAAGTCTAAAGCACATAAAAGCTTGATCATCCGTTTCTAGGTTTGTTTCTCTAGTCAAGGGAAGGGTATTACGAATGTAAACTCCAAGTCCGTGCATATGTCTGTCAGAGTCCTTACGGCAGAGTGGGAGATATCCAGGCATGTTAAAGTAGTTAGAGGGGATGGAGGAGTGTAGGTTAGTCTCACTTAGTGCTAAGATATCCGGGGTATTTGTTAGGAGAAATGCTTCAACATCAGCTAAGTTAGTTCTAAGCCCACGGATATTTGTGAATGCAAGCCTCAAGGGAGGAGGCAAGTGTGATTTGTTTGTCCCTAAGCCTGGTTTAAGCTTGTTTTTAGATTGTACTGTCATCATGTTTTTTAACGAGTTTCAGTTGGGTTAGGGGAAGCCGAACAGAAGGTTATGCAGAATATCACACATGCATCACAAGTAGACCATCAGCTGACCCTCCATCAACTAGGACTGTGGCCTCAGGAAAGCCCACCGGGGATGAGTGCAGGGTCCCTTTCCATGCGCGCCATGGCACTGCAAACATCCCGATATTATTCAACTGTTGATGGAGCAGCCGCTCTAAGCGCTACCAAAGAGTTAGGGCTCCTGTACTACCAGTCGGAAACAGCAGCCAGTAACTGTCAATCCGGTACCCTCAACCCATCAGAGGAAGGTCAACCCAATCTAATTGCTCAGGCATATGTGGTACTCAAGCATTCTCAAGTGCCCAGCTTAAGGACTGGGGTGTGTCGGGAGTGGGGGAAACGGCGTTCATTGCCCTAGACAAGAAACAAGATCTACCAATGGGTGTTTCTGTCGAATCACTGTGATAGTATCTCTGCGCCTGACTAATAGGCAAAGAAGGAGTATGGAAGCCGGGCGATAGGCAGGACCTATCTACTCCTTAAGCAATTTAGGTATTGCAAACCGGTAATTTATTTGAGTCACCAGCTCTAGGAAGGTTGTCATCCAAGACTGAAGAGGCCTCCCTCCTCTCTGGTTTAGTTTCAGAGTTTTCCTTCTCCTAGACGGATGATCTGGAAGATTCACTGGGTCCGTCACCACTGAGAGGGTTTGCTCCGCGCCTGGGTTCTAATCCAGGTATTTCTGCGACCCCGCGAGGTTAGTTAATGTTATTGGGTTAGTTTGTAGGGGTTATATCTGCTAATAGTTACACTCCTCAAAGTGGATTAGGGATATTGTTATTTCATTGTTAGTGGATAAAGGGGTTGAGTAGAGCTCATGCAGTGTAAGCAACTATGATTGCAAGGAGGCTTGTTAGGAGATAATGTGGTTTGAGGCTTACACTTTTGTTTATATATATTTTTTATTATTTTTTTTCCTTTTTTATTTTCATTTTTATTTATTTAATTATTTTTTTTCATGTGAGCTTGGGTCTAGTATAATATTAAAGTGTGAGTAGGTGTTAAGAATTGAACCACGAGTTGTGCCAAAACTATATTTTAGATAGTAGCAGGGCATGAGATGCGAGTGCAGTATAGTACGGGTAAAACAGTAAGTTTTGAGCCATGTGTAATTTGGTAAATAGATATATGGGCTGGTTTTAGTAGGTGCGAATTAGTACAAAACGGAGTGAAATGTAGGAGTTAAGTGGCGGTTTGGTGGGAAGGAGCAGATTGTTAGCCTTCAAGGGATAGGGGTTATTAATTTACAAGAAACAGATCTACATTAGGATTTAGAGTGGCAGGTAATTTTTTTTTTTTTTTTTTTTTTTTTTTTTTTTTTTTTTTTGCGCATGCAGGCTAGACAGGTAATCGCCTTGGAGGTAAAAATGTATATTGGGATTCCGTAGCTAGCAGTTAGGTGTTTGTTCCAGTTACAAGAACTGGTTCATGGTGGATCGGAATTCCGTATTTCGTATTTATAGGAAGACTTTAAAGTAACGCACAGAGCATAGCATCCACTCAGGAAGAACAGCTCTAGTATCACAGCTAAGATACTGCATATTAAGGTAACGAATACTAAAAGTTAAATTAGGTGGCCCTTTTTTTTTTTTTGCACCTTACCATGGCTGTAACTATTAAGTATTGTACTTAAATAAAGTTCTTCTGTCATCTAAATAAGCTAAATAGGGATTCCCCCCTCCGCATTACTACGTCGATGTGACATGGTAAAAAAGAAATTAGTCAGGAATTTGTTTTTAAAATAAGTGAATCAAGAAGGGTCAAGATGTCAGAGAAATAAGATAAAAATTACATCGAGAAAAAACAAAAAAAATAAATAACAAAATAAATAAATAAAATAAAATAAAATAGAAGGGTTAGATTTGTTTGGTTTAAAAAGGATAGAATAAAATATAAGATAAAGTGTGCAAAGAAAATACAAAAAAAAAAAAAAAAAAATGTACTTAGCTAAAAATTAGATTTCGGTGTGGTGGAAAATGGATCTCTTCGACCACCATGCAGGTGCCGCTAAGCGAATTTTAACCTTACTGTGCCGGGTCATTGGGGTAGGGGGGCACACCTTACATTTGTGGTCGTTTAGTGAGAGCTTTCTCTTCTTTTTTAAGGAGAAGGAAAGGAAAGAGAACCAATATTCTGCTTATATATTTTGAATAGATCCTGAACTTCGTAACATTTAGATTTTACAACAGTAACTTGGCCAGGCATGAATTAAATTAAAAAACTGGGCAATTAAGCTGAAAAGAAATATAGAAGCGAATACGCAATCAAGACAATTTCTTGTCTAAGATCTTTACCAGTAAAGAAAGTCCGTGCGCCTTTTTTTTCGTCTACGACTCATTTTTAGGCACAGTTAATAATTCGGGTGTTTATATGTCAAGCGGTCGACTTCATATTTAAATTAATCTATTTCAATGAGAGTAGATTATGCATAAAAAAGGAAAAAAGTTCTTCTGTCATCTAAATAAGCTAAATAGGGATTCCCCCCTCCGCATTACTACGTCGATGTGACATGGTAAAAAAGAAATTAGTCAGGAATTTGTTTTTAAAATAAGTGAATCAAGAAGGGTCAAGATGTCAGAGAAATAAGATAAAAATTACATCGAGAAAAAACAAAAAAAATAAATAACAAAATAAATAAATAAAATAAAATAAAATAGAAGGGTTAGATTTGTTTGGTTTAAAAAGGATAGAATAAAATATAAGATAAAGTGTGCAAAGAAAATACAAAAAAAAAAAAAAAAAAATGTACTTAGCTAAAAATTAGATTTCGGTGTGGTGGAAAATGGATCTCTTCGACCACCATGCAGGTGCCGCTAAGCGAATTTTAACCTTACTGTGCCGGGTCATTGGGGTAGGGGGGCACACCTTACATTTGTGGTCGTTTAGTGAGAGCTTTCTCTTCTTTTTTAAGGAGAAGGAAAGGAAAGAGAACCAATATTCTGCTTATATATTTTGAATAGATCCTGAACTTCGTAACATTTAGATTTTACAACAGTAACTTGGCCAGGCATGAATTAAATTAAAAAACTGGGCAATTAAGCTGAAAAGAAATATAGAAGCGAATACGCAATCAAGACAATTTCTTGTCTAAGATCTTTACCAGTAAAGAAAGTCCGTGCGCCTTTTTTTTCGTCTACGACTCATTTTTAGGCACAGTTAATAATTCGGGTGTTTATATGTCAAGCGGTCGACTTCATATTTAAATTAATCTATTTCAATGAGAGTAGATTATGCATAAAAAAGGAAAAAAGTTCTTCTGTCATCTAAATAAGCTAAATAGGGATTCCCCCCTCCGCATTACTACGTCGATGTGACATGGTAAAAAAGAAATTAGTCAGGAATTTGTTTTTAAAATAAGTGAATCAAGAAGGGTCAAGATGTCAGAGAAATAAGATAAAAATTACATCGAGAAAAAACAAAAAAAATAAATAACAAAATAAATAAATAAAATAAAATAAAATAGAAGGGTTAGATTTGTTTGGTTTAAAAAGGATAGAATAAAATATAAGATAAAGTGTGCAAAGAAAATACAAAAAAAAAAAAAAAAAAATGTACTTAGCTAAAAATTAGATTTCGGTGTGGTGGAAAATGGATCTCTTCGACCACCATGCAGGTGCCGCTAAGCGAATTTTAACCTTACTGTGCCGGGTCATTGGGGTAGGGGGGCACACCTTACATTTGTGGTCGTTTAGTGAGAGCTTTCTCTTCTTTTTTAAGGAGAAGGAAAGGAAAGAGAACCAATATTCTGCTTATATATTTTGAATAGATCCTGAACTTCGTAACATTTAGATTTTACAACAGTAACTTGGCCAGGCATGAATTAAATTAAAAAACTGGGCAATTAAGCTGAAAAGAAATATAGAAGCGAATACGCAATCAAGACAATTTCTTGTCTAAGATCTTTACCAGTAAAGAAAGTCCGTGCGCCTTTTTTTTCGTCTACGACTCATTTTTAGGCACAGTTAATAATTCGGGTGTTTATATGTCAAGCGGTCGACTTCATATTTAAATTAATCTATTTCAATGAGAGTAGATTATGCATAAAAAAGGAAAAAAGTTCTTCTGTCATCTAAATAAGCTAAATAGGGATTCCCCCCTCCGCATTACTACGTCGATGTGACATGGTAAAAAAGAAATTAGTCAGGAATTTGTTTTTAAAATAAGTGAATCAAGAAGGGTCAAGATGTCAGAGAAATAAGATAAAAATTACATCGAGAAAAAACAAAAAAAATAAATAACAAAATAAATAAATAAAATAAAATAAAATAGAAGGGTTAGATTTGTTTGGTTTAAAAAGGATAGAATAAAATATAAGATAAAGTGTGCAAAGAAAATACAAAAAAAAAAAAAAAAAAATGTACTTAGCTAAAAATTAGATTTCGGTGTGGTGGAAAATGGATCTCTTCGACCACCATGCAGGTGCCGCTAAGCGAATTTTAACCTTACTGTGCCGGGTCATTGGGGTAGGGGGGCACACCTTACATTTGTGGTCGTTTAGTGAGAGCTTTCTCTTCTTTTTTAAGGAGAAGGAAAGGAAAGAGAACCAATATTCTGCTTATATATTTTGAATAGATCCTGAACTTCGTAACATTTAGATTTTACAACAGTAACTTGGCCAGGCATGAATTAAATTAAAAAACTGGGCAATTAAGCTGAAAAGAAATATAGAAGCGAATACGCAATCAAGACAATTTCTTGTCTAAGATCTTTACCAGTAAAGAAAGTCCGTGCGCCTTTTTTTTCGTCTACGACTCATTTTTAGGCACAGTTAATAATTCGGGTGTTTATATGTCAAGCGGTCGACTTCATATTTAAATTAATCTATTTCAATGAGAGTAGATTATGCATAAAAAAGGAAAAAAGTTCTTCTGTCATCTAAATAAGCTAAATAGGGATTCCCCCCTCCGCATTACTACGTCGATGTGACATGGTAAAAAAGAAATTAGTCAGGAATTTGTTTTTAAAATAAGTGAATCAAGAAGGGTCAAGATGTCAGAGAAATAAGATAAAAATTACATCGAGAAAAAACAAAAAAAATAAATAACAAAATAAATAAATAAAATAAAATAAAATAGAAGGGTTAGATTTGTTTGGTTTAAAAAGGATAGAATAAAATATAAGATAAAGTGTGCAAAGAAAATACAAAAAAAAAAAAAAAAAAATGTACTTAGCTAAAAATTAGATTTCGGTGTGGTGGAAAATGGATCTCTTCGACCACCATGCAGGTGCCGCTAAGCGAATTTTAACCTTACTGTGCCGGGTCATTGGGGTAGGGGGGCACACCTTACATTTGTGGTCGTTTAGTGAGAGCTTTCTCTTCTTTTTTAAGGAGAAGGAAAGGAAAGAGAACCAATATTCTGCTTATATATTTTGAATAGATCCTGAACTTCGTAACATTTAGATTTTACAACAGTAACTTGGCCAGGCATGAATTAAATTAAAAAACTGGGCAATTAAGCTGAAAAGAAATATAGAAGCGAATACGCAATCAAGACAATTTCTTGTCTAAGATCTTTACCAGTAAAGAAAGTCCGTGCGCCTTTTTTTTCGTCTACGACTCATTTTTAGGCACAGTTAATAATTCGGGTGTTTATATGTCAAGCGGTCGACTTCATATTTAAATTAATCTATTTCAATGAGAGTAGATTATGCATAAAAAAGGAAAAAAGTTCTTCTGTCATCTAAATAAGCTAAATAGGGATTCCCCCCTCCGCATTACTACGTCGATGTGACATGGTAAAAAAGAAATTAGTCAGGAATTTGTTTTTAAAATAAGTGAATCAAGAAGGGTCAAGATGTCAGAGAAATAAGATAAAAATTACATCGAGAAAAAACAAAAAAAATAAATAACAAAATAAATAAATAAAATAAAATAAAATAGAAGGGTTAGATTTGTTTGGTTTAAAAAGGATAGAATAAAATATAAGATAAAGTGTGCAAAGAAAATACAAAAAAAAAAAAAAAAAAATGTACTTAGCTAAAAATTAGATTTCGGTGTGGTGGAAAATGGATCTCTTCGACCACCATGCAGGTGCCGCTAAGCGAATTTTAACCTTACTGTGCCGGGTCATTGGGGTAGGGGGGCACACCTTACATTTGTGGTCGTTTAGTGAGAGCTTTCTCTTCTTTTTTAAGGAGAAGGAAAGGAAAGAGAACCAATATTCTGCTTATATATTTTGAATAGATCCTGAACTTCGTAACATTTAGATTTTACAACAGTAACTTGGCCAGGCATGAATTAAATTAAAAAACTGGGCAATTAAGCTGAAAAGAAATATAGAAGCGAATACGCAATCAAGACAATTTCTTGTCTAAGATCTTTACCAGTAAAGAAAGTCCGTGCGCCTTTTTTTTCGTCTACGACTCATTTTTAGGCACAGTTAATAATTCGGGTGTTTATATGTCAAGCGGTCGACTTCATATTTAAATTAATCTATTTCAATGAGAGTAGATTATGCATAAAAAAGGAAAAAAGTTCTTCTGTCATCTAAATAAGCTAAATAGGGATTCCCCCCTCCGCATTACTACGTCGATGTGACATGGTAAAAAAGAAATTAGTCAGGAATTTGTTTTTAAAATAAGTGAATCAAGAAGGGTCAAGATGTCAGAGAAATAAGATAAAAATTACATCGAGAAAAAACAAAAAAAATAAATAACAAAATAAATAAATAAAATAAAATAAAATAGAAGGGTTAGATTTGTTTGGTTTAAAAAGGATAGAATAAAATATAAGATAAAGTGTGCAAAGAAAATACAAAAAAAAAAAAAAAAAATGTACTTAGCTAAAAATTAGATTTCGGTGTGGTGGAAAATGGATCTCTTCGACCACCATGCAGGTGCCGCTAAGCGAATTTTAACCTTACTGTGCCGGGTCATTGGGGTAGGGGGGCACACCTTACATTTGTGGTCGTTTAGTGAGAGCTTTCTCTTCTTTTTTAAGGAGAAGGAAAGGAAAGAGAACCAATATTCTGCTTATATATTTTGAATAGATCCTGAACTTCGTAACATTTAGATTTTACAACAGTAACTTGGCCAGGCATGAATTAAATTAAAAAACTGGGCAATTAAGCTGAAAAGAAATATAGAAGCGAATACGCAATCAAGACAATTTCTTGTCTAAGATCTTTACCAGTAAAGAAAGTCCGTGCGCCTTTTTTTTCGTCTACGACTCATTTTTAGGCACAGTTAATAATTCGGGTGTTTATATGTCAAGCGGTCGACTTCATATTTAAATTAATCTATTTCAATGAGAGTAGATTATGCATAAAAAAGGAAAAAAGTTCTTCTGTCATCTAAATAAGCTAAATAGGGATTCCCCCCTCCGCATTACTACGTCGATGTGACATGGTAAAAAAGAAATTAGTCAGGAATTTGTTTTTAAAATAAGTGAATCAAGAAGGGTCAAGATGTCAGAGAAATAAGATAAAAATTACATCGAGAAAAAACAAAAAAAATAAATAACAAAATAAATAAATAAAATAAAATAAAATAGAAGGGTTAGATTTGTTTGGTTTAAAAAGGATAGAATAAAATATAAGATAAAGTGTGCAAAGAAAATACAAAAAAAAAAAAAAAAAAATGTACTTAGCTAAAAATTAGATTTCGGTGTGGTGGAAAATGGATCTCTTCGACCACCATGCAGGTGCCGCTAAGCGAATTTTAACCTTACTGTGCCGGGTCATTGGGGTAGGGGGGCACACCTTACATTTGTGGTCGTTTAGTGAGAGCTTTCTCTTCTTTTTTAAGGAGAAGGAAAGGAAAGAGAACCAATATTCTGCTTATATATTTTGAATAGATCCTGAACTTCGTAACATTTAGATTTTACAACAGTAACTTGGCCAGGCATGAATTAAATTAAAAAACTGGGCAATTAAGCTGAAAAGAAATATAGAAGCGAATACGCAATCAAGACAATTTCTTGTCTAAGATCTTTACCAGTAAAGAAAGTCCGTGCGCCTTTTTTTTCGTCTACGACTCATTTTTAGGCACAGTTAATAATTCGGGTGTTTATATGTCAAGCGGTCGACTTCATATTTAAATTAATCTATTTCAATGAGAGTAGATTATGCATAAAAAAGGAAAAAAGTTCTTCTGTCATCTAAATAAGCTAAATAGGGATTCCCCCCTCCGCATTACTACGTCGATGTGACATGGTAAAAAAGAAATTAGTCAGGAATTTGTTTTTAAAATAAGTGAATCAAGAAGGGTCAAGATGTCAGAGAAATAAGATAAAAATTACATCGAGAAAAAACAAAAAAAATAAATAACAAAATAAATAAATAAAATAAAATAAAATAGAAGGGTTAGATTTGTTTGGTTTAAAAAGGATAGAATAAAATATAAGATAAAGTGTGCAAAGAAAATACAAAAAAAAAAAAAAAAAAATGTACTTAGCTAAAAATTAGATTTCGGTGTGGTGGAAAATGGATCTCTTCGACCACCATGCAGGTGCCGCTAAGCGAATTTTAACCTTACTGTGCCGGGTCATTGGGGTAGGGGGGCACACCTTACATTTGTGGTCGTTTAGTGAGAGCTTTCTCTTCTTTTTTAAGGAGAAGGAAAGGAAAGAGAACCAATATTCTGCTTATATATTTTGAATAGATCCTGAACTTCGTAACATTTAGATTTTACAACAGTAACTTGGCCAGGCATGAATTAAATTAAAAAACTGGGCAATTAAGCTGAAAAGAAATATAGAAGCGAATACGCAATCAAGACAATTTCTTGTCTAAGATCTTTACCAGTAAAGAAAGTCCGTGCGCCTTTTTTTTCGTCTACGACTCATTTTTAGGCACAGTTAATAATTCGGGTGTTTATATGTCAAGCGGTCGACTTCATATTTAAATTAATCTATTTCAATGAGAGTAGATTATGCATAAAAAAGGAAAAAAGTTCTTCTGTCATCTAAATAAGCTAAATAGGGATTCCCCCCTCCGCATTACTACGTCGATGTGACATGGTAAAAAAGAAATTAGTCAGGAATTTGTTTTTAAAATAAGTGAATCAAGAAGGGTCAAGATGTCAGAGAAATAAGATAAAAATTACATCGAGAAAAAACAAAAAAAATAAATAACAAAATAAATAAATAAAATAAAATAAAATAGAAGGGTTAGATTTGTTTGGTTTAAAAAGGATAGAATAAAATATAAGATAAAGTGTGCAAAGAAAATACAAAAAAAAAAAAAAAAAAATGTACTTAGCTAAAAATTAGATTTCGGTGTGGTGGAAAATGGATCTCTTCGACCACCATGCAGGTGCCGCTAAGCGAATTTTAACCTTACTGTGCCGGGTCATTGGGGTAGGGGGGCACACCTTACATTTGTGGTCGTTTAGTGAGAGCTTTCTCTTCTTTTTTAAGGAGAAGGAAAGGAAAGAGAACCAATATTCTGCTTATATATTTTGAATAGATCCTGAACTTCGTAACATTTAGATTTTACAACAGTAACTTGGCCAGGCATGAATTAAATTAAAAAACTGGGCAATTAAGCTGAAAAGAAATATAGAAGCGAATACGCAATCAAGACAATTTCTTGTCTAAGATCTTTACCAGTAAAGAAAGTCCGTGCGCCTTTTTTTTCGTCTACGACTCATTTTTAGGCACAGTTAATAATTCGGGTGTTTATATGTCAAGCGGTCGACTTCATATTTAAATTAATCTATTTCAATGAGAGTAGATTATGCATAAAAAAGGAAAAAAGTTCTTCTGTCATCTAAATAAGCTAAATAGGGATTCCCCCCTCCGCATTACTACGTCGATGTGACATGGTAAAAAAGAAATTAGTCAGGAATTTGTTTTTAAAATAAGTGAATCAAGAAGGGTCAAGATGTCAGAGAAATAAGATAAAAATTACATCGAGAAAAAACAAAAAAAATAAATAACAAAATAAATAAATAAAATAAAATAAAATAGAAGGGTTAGATTTGTTTGGTTTAAAAAGGATAGAATAAAATATAAGATAAAGTGTGCAAAGAAAATACAAAAAAAAAAAAAAAAAAATGTACTTAGCTAAAAATTAGATTTCGGTGTGGTGGAAAATGGATCTCTTCGACCACCATGCAGGTGCCGCTAAGCGAATTTTAACCTTACTGTGCCGGGTCATTGGGGTAGGGGGGCACACCTTACATTTGTGGTCGTTTAGTGAGAGCTTTCTCTTCTTTTTTAAGGAGAAGGAAAGGAAAGAGAACCAATATTCTGCTTATATATTTTGAATAGATCCTGAACTTCGTAACATTTAGATTTTACAACAGTAACTTGGCCAGGCATGAATTAAATTAAAAAACTGGGCAATTAAGCTGAAAAGAAATATAGAAGCGAATACGCAATCAAGACAATTTCTTGTCTAAGATCTTTACCAGTAAAGAAAGTCCGTGCGCCTTTTTTTTCGTCTACGACTCATTTTTAGGCACAGTTAATAATTCGGGTGTTTATATGTCAAGCGGTCGACTTCATATTTAAATTAATCTATTTCAATGAGAGTAGATTATGCATAAAAAAGGAAAAAAGTTCTTCTGTCATCTAAATAAGCTAAATAGGGATTCCCCCCTCCGCATTACTACGTCGATGTGACATGGTAAAAAAGAAATTAGTCAGGAATTTGTTTTTAAAATAAGTGAATCAAGAAGGGTCAAGATGTCAGAGAAATAAGATAAAAATTACATCGAGAAAAAACAAAAAAAATAAATAACAAAATAAATAAATAAAATAAAATAAAATAGAAGGGTTAGATTTGTTTGGTTTAAAAAGGATAGAATAAAATATAAGATAAAGTGTGCAAAGAAAATACAAAAAAAAAAAAAAAAAAATGTACTTAGCTAAAAATTAGATTTCGGTGTGGTGGAAAATGGATCTCTTCGACCACCATGCAGGTGCCGCTAAGCGAATTTTAACCTTACTGTGCCGGGTCATTGGGGTAGGGGGGCACACCTTACATTTGTGGTCGTTTAGTGAGAGCTTTCTCTTCTTTTTTAAGGAGAAGGAAAGGAAAGAGAACCAATATTCTGCTTATATATTTTGAATAGATCCTGAACTTCGTAACATTTAGATTTTACAACAGTAACTTGGCCAGGCATGAATTAAATTAAAAAACTGGGCAATTAAGCTGAAAAGAAATATAGAAGCGAATACGCAATCAAGACAATTTCTTGTCTAAGATCTTTACCAGTAAAGAAAGTCCGTGCGCCTTTTTTTTCGTCTACGACTCATTTTTAGGCACAGTTAATAATTCGGGTGTTTATATGTCAAGCGGTCGACTTCATATTTAAATTAATCTATTTCAATGAGAGTAGATTATGCATAAAAAAGGAAAAAAGTTCTTCTGTCATCTAAATAAGCTAAATAGGGATTCCCCCCTCCGCATTACTACGTCGATGTGACATGGTAAAAAAGAAATTAGTCAGGAATTTGTTTTTAAAATAAGTGAATCAAGAAGGGTCAAGATGTCAGAGAAATAAGATAAAAATTACATCGAGAAAAAACAAAAAAAATAAATAACAAAATAAATAAATAAAATAAAATAAAATAGAAGGGTTAGATTTGTTTGGTTTAAAAAGGATAGAATAAAATATAAGATAAAGTGTGCAAAGAAAATACAAAAAAAAAAAAAAAAAAATGTACTTAGCTAAAAATTAGATTTCGGTGTGGTGGAAAATGGATCTCTTCGACCACCATGCAGGTGCCGCTAAGCGAATTTTAACCTTACTGTGCCGGGTCATTGGGGTAGGGGGGCACACCTTACATTTGTGGTCGTTTAGTGAGAGCTTTCTCTTCTTTTTTAAGGAGAAGGAAAGGAAAGAGAACCAATATTCTGCTTATATATTTTGAATAGATCCTGAACTTCGTAACATTTAGATTTTACAACAGTAACTTGGCCAGGCATGAATTAAATTAAAAAACTGGGCAATTAAGCTGAAAAGAAATATAGAAGCGAATACGCAATCAAGACAATTTCTTGTCTAAGATCTTTACCAGTAAAGAAAGTCCGTGCGCCTTTTTTTTCGTCTACGACTCATTTTTAGGCACAGTTAATAATTCGGGTGTTTATATGTCAAGCGGTCGACTTCATATTTAAATTAATCTATTTCAATGAGAGTAGATTATGCATAAAAAAGGAAAAAAGTTCTTCTGTCATCTAAATAAGCTAAATAGGGATTCCCCCCTCCGCATTACTACGTCGATGTGACATGGTAAAAAAGAAATTAGTCAGGAATTTGTTTTTAAAATAAGTGAATCAAGAAGGGTCAAGATGTCAGAGAAATAAGATAAAAATTACATCGAGAAAAAACAAAAAAAATAAATAACAAAATAAATAAATAAAATAAAATAAAATAGAAGGGTTAGATTTGTTTGGTTTAAAAAGGATAGAATAAAATATAAGATAAAGTGTGCAAAGAAAATACAAAAAAAAAAAAAAAAAAATGTACTTAGCTAAAAATTAGATTTCGGTGTGGTGGAAAATGGATCTCTTCGACCACCATGCAGGTGCCGCTAAGCGAATTTTAACCTTACTGTGCCGGGTCATTGGGGTAGGGGGGCACACCTTACATTTGTGGTCGTTTAGTGAGAGCTTTCTCTTCTTTTTTAAGGAGAAGGAAAGGAAAGAGAACCAATATTCTGCTTATATATTTTGAATAGATCCTGAACTTCGTAACATTTAGATTTTACAACAGTAACTTGGCCAGGCATGAATTAAATTAAAAAACTGGGCAATTAAGCTGAAAAGAAATATAGAAGCGAATACGCAATCAAGACAATTTCTTGTCTAAGATCTTTACCAGTAAAGAAAGTCCGTGCGCCTTTTTTTTCGTCTACGACTCATTTTTAGGCACAGTTAATAATTCGGGTGTTTATATGTCAAGCGGTCGACTTCATATTTAAATTAATCTATTTCAATGAGAGTAGATTATGCATAAAAAAGGAAAAAAGTTCTTCTGTCATCTAAATAAGCTAAATAGGGATTCCCCCCTCCGCATTACTACGTCGATGTGACATGGTAAAAAAGAAATTAGTCAGGAATTTGTTTTTAAAATAAGTGAATCAAGAAGGGTCAAGATGTCAGAGAAATAAGATAAAAATTACATCGAGAAAAAACAAAAAAAATAAATAACAAAATAAATAAATAAAATAAAATAAAATAGAAGGGTTAGATTTGTTTGGTTTAAAAAGGATAGAATAAAATATAAGATAAAGTGTGCAAAGAAAATACAAAAAAAAAAAAAAAAAAATGTACTTAGCTAAAAATTAGATTTCGGTGTGGTGGAAAATGGATCTCTTCGACCACCATGCAGGTGCCGCTAAGCGAATTTTAACCTTACTGTGCCGGGTCATTGGGGTAGGGGGGCACACCTTACATTTGTGGTCGTTTAGTGAGAGCTTTCTCTTCTTTTTTAAGGAGAAGGAAAGGAAAGAGAACCAATATTCTGCTTATATATTTTGAATAGATCCTGAACTTCGTAACATTTAGATTTTACAACAGTAACTTGGCCAGGCATGAATTAAATTAAAAAACTGGGCAATTAAGCTGAAAAGAAATATAGAAGCGAATACGCAATCAAGACAATTTCTTGTCTAAGATCTTTACCAGTAAAGAAAGTCCGTGCGCCTTTTTTTTCGTCTACGACTCATTTTTAGGCACAGTTAATAATTCGGGTGTTTATATGTCAAGCGGTCGACTTCATATTTAAATTAATCTATTTCAATGAGAGTAGATTATGCATAAAAAAGGAAAAAAGTTCTTCTGTCATCTAAATAAGCTAAATAGGGATTCCCCCCTCCGCATTACTACGTCGATGTGACATGGTAAAAAAGAAATTAGTCAGGAATTTGTTTTTAAAATAAGTGAATCAAGAAGGGTCAAGATGTCAGAGAAATAAGATAAAAATTACATCGAGAAAAAACAAAAAAAATAAATAACAAAATAAATAAATAAAATAAAATAAAATAGAAGGGTTAGATTTGTTTGGTTTAAAAAGGATAGAATAAAATATAAGATAAAGTGTGCAAAGAAAATACAAAAAAAAAAAAAAAAAAAAAAAAAAATGTACTTAGCTAAAAATTAGATTTCGGTGTGGTGGAAAATGGATCTCTTCGACCACCATGCAGGTGCCGCTAAGCGAATTTTAACCTTACTGTGCCGGGTCATTGGGGTAGGGGGGCACACCTTACATTTGTGGTCGTTTAGTGAGAGCTTTCTCTTCTTTTTTAAGGAGAAGGAAAGGAAAGAGAACCAATATTCTGCTTATATATTTTGAATAGATCCTGAACTTCGTAACATTTAGATTTTACAACAGTAACTTGGCCAGGCATGAATTAAATTAAAAAACTGGGCAATTAAGCTGAAAAGAAATATAGAAGCGAATACGCAATCAAGACAATTTCTTGTCTAAGATCTTTACCAGTAAAGAAAGTCCGTGCGCCTTTTTTTTCGTCTACGACTCATTTTTAGGCACAGTTAATAATTCGGGTGTTTATATGTCAAGCGGTCGACTTCATATTTAAATTAATCTATTTCAATGAGAGTAGATTATGCATAAAAAAGGAAAAAAGTTCTTCTGTCATCTAAATAAGCTAAATAGGGATTCCCCCCTCCGCATTACTACGTCGATGTGACATGGTAAAAAAGAAATTAGTCAGGAATTTGTTTTTAAAATAAGTGAATCAAGAAGGGTCAAGATGTCAGAGAAATAAGATAAAAATTACATCGAGAAAAAACAAAAAAAATAAATAACAAAATAAATAAATAAAATAAAATAAAATAGAAGGGTTAGATTTGTTTGGTTTAAAAAGGATAGAATAAAATATAAGATAAAGTGTGCAAAGAAAATACAAAAAAAAAAAAAAAAAAAAAAAAATGTACTTAGCTAAAAATTAGATTTCGGTGTGGTGGAAAATGGATCTCTTCGACCACCATGCAGGTGCCGCTAAGCGAATTTTAACCTTACTGTGCCGGGTCATTGGGGTAGGGGGGCACACCTTACATTTGTGGTCGTTTAGTGAGAGCTTTCTCTTCTTTTTTAAGGAGAAGGAAAGGAAAGAGAACCAATATTCTGCTTATATATTTTGAATAGATCCTGAACTTCGTAACATTTAGATTTTACAACAGTAACTTGGCCAGGCATGAATTAAATTAAAAAACTGGGCAATTAAGCTGAAAAGAAATATAGAAGCGAATACGCAATCAAGACAATTTCTTGTCTAAGATCTTTACCAGTAAAGAAAGTCCGTGCGCCTTTTTTTTCGTCTACGACTCATTTTTAGGCACAGTTAATAATTCGGGTGTTTATATGTCAAGCGGTCGACTTCATATTTAAATTAATCTATTTCAATGAGAGTAGATTATGCATAAAAAAGGAAAAAAGTTCTTCTGTCATCTAAATAAGCTAAATAGGGATTCCCCCCTCCGCATTACTACGTCGATGTGACATGGTAAAAAAGAAATTAGTCAGGAATTTGTTTTTAAAATAAGTGAATCAAGAAGGGTCAAGATGTCAGAGAAATAAGATAAAAATTACATCGAGAAAAAACAAAAAAAATAAATAACAAAATAAATAAATAAAATAAAATAAAATAGAAGGGTTAGATTTGTTTGGTTTAAAAAGGATAGAATAAAATATAAGATAAAGTGTGCAAAGAAAATACAAAAAAAAAAAAAAAATGTACTTAGCTAAAAATTAGATTTCGGTGTGGTGGAAAATGGATCTCTTCGACCACCATGCAGGTGCCGCTAAGCGAATTTTAACCTTACTGTGCCGGGTCATTGGGGTAGGGGGGCACACCTTACATTTGTGGTCGTTTAGTGAGAGCTTTCTCTTCTTTTTTAAGGAGAAGGAAAGGAAAGAGAACCAATATTCTGCTTATATATTTTGAATAGATCCTGAACTTCGTAACATTTAGATTTTACAACAGTAACTTGGCCAGGCATGAATTAAATTAAAAAACTGGGCAATTAAGCTGAAAAGAAATATAGAAGCGAATACGCAATCTGAAATCAAGACAATTTCTTGTCTAAGATCTTTACCAGTAAAGAAAGTCCGTGCGCCTTTTTTTTCGTCTACGACTCATTTTTAGGCACAGTTAATAATTCGGGTGTTTATATGTCAAGCGGTCGACTTCATATTTAAATTAATCTATTTCAATGAGAGTAGATTATGCATAAAAAAGGAAAAAAGTTCTTCTGTCATCTAAATAAGCTAAATAGGGATTCCCCCCTCCGCATTACTACGTCGATGTGACATGGTAAAAAAGAAATTAGTCAGGAATTTGTTTTTAAAATAAGTGAATCAAGAAGGGTCAAGATGTCAGAGAAATAAGATAAAAATTACATCGAGAAAAAACAAAAAAAAAATAAATAAAATAAATAAATAAAATAAAATAAAATAGAAGGGTTAGATTTGTTTGGTTTAAAAAGGATAGAATAAAATATAAGATAAAGTGTGCAAAGAAAATACAAAAAAAAAAAAAAAAAATGTACTTAGCTAAAAATTAGATTTCGGTGTGGTGGAAAATGGATCTCTTCGACCACCATGCAGGTGCCGCTAAGCGAATTTTAACCTTACTGATTATTATTATTGATTTTAACCTTATTGATTAATTTCTAACCTATTTTTAACAATATTTTTAAACTCTCACTGTGCATTCTTTTCATTTCTAAAAGAATGGATTATCGACACATTTTCTGGCATTAAAAATATTTAACTATTACTAATAAAATTAACAATGCGTATAGCCGCTACACATGATGATCTGAAAACCACTTGCTCTCAAAATTCCTCCGCTGAGGTTGCGCCTGTCCTCTCCAAACTATACAACAAATGCCTTAACGAATCTTGCTTTACTAACTGCTGGAGACCAGCTTCTCTCGAACCAGTTTACTAGATTATGGCGAAAGAACTGACTCATTACATTATCGCCTCATTAGCCTCCTCCCACTTTTAGCCAAAATATTTGAGCCCATAATTAATGAAGCATTAGTCCATAACTGTACAGCTGCAAAACTTCTGACTGACCAAAATTACGGATTTAGACAAGCTGGTTCTACAAGAGATATCCTTTCTGTAATCTCTGAACGTATATATACCATTCACTGGATAAAGCAAGTGAGGGTGGAGCGGTAGCCCTAGATATATCTAAGACCTTTGACAGGGTTTGATATGATGGCCTTCTCAGGAAAATCAGATCTTACGGTATAACTGGACGAGTACTTAACATAATAAGATCTTCCATATTTTTTTTTAAAAATCCAGGTTGTCATCGACGATCGTACTTCTAAACAATATGACATAAAAGCGGGTGTATCTCAGGGCTCGATCCTACAATCTTTATTATTCTTAATATTAATAAATGACCTTCCTGATAAAATTGTTCCTGATAGGGGTATATTTGCTGATGACATCTCGCTTTACAACAGGAACAAGGGGAAAACAAATGAACACATATCTAAGAGAAAGGCAAAAATATAAGTGGAAGACGCCAAATCTGTGGTTGAATTGGAACGAACAAGGTTACATTCAATGCTGCCAAACCTAAGCTTGTTTCCTTCAATAATTAAAAGGATCCTTCTCAAACACGAATATCTATGACTAAAGACACATTACTTGAATGCCCATCTTTCAAACTCCTTGGCCTAACGTCCACAGGTAACATGAGCTGGAACAGACACATTGGGAATATTGTCAAGGCTGCTGCGAATAAGGTGGGCTCCCTCTACTGTGCTAGAAAGCTACTTACGCCTGAAAACATCCTTTACCTTTACAAAGCCACTATTCGCCCATGTATGGAGTTCTTATATCATATTTGGGTCGGTGCATCTGCTACTAGTCTCTAGCTCCTGGATAGCGTACAAAAGAGAGTCGCCAAACCTTTAGGTCCCGAACTCTTATCTAAAATTTAGCCGCTGTCCCAGTGACGAAATGTTGCCTCCCTACGCCTATTCTAAAAATAGTTTAATGGTTGATGCTCCGACGAGCTACAAACCCTTGTACTCCCTCAACGTAAATATCACCGACAAATACGATAAGCAGCAAACATCCGCCCCTACACAGTGGCTACCCCCTAGATTTTAGATAGCCTTCTACTCTAATATTTTCCTCCTTAGAACTGCTAAATTTTGGAACTCTTTTCCAAGTTCTTGCTTTCCCAACTGTACTATATTCAGAAGTTCAAGTTTAATGTAAACTTATATCTCGCTGCTCAACTACCTACATAGTATCCCTGAAAATTATGTCCCTGATAGTAGCCCCCTCGATCAAAGTGGCGCTGTGCCTTGTTTGGAGTGAAAATTGAATAATATATATATATATATATATATATATATATACACATATATATATATATATATATTATAAAGTGCAATGACCTAAAAGCAATGTGTTATCTCCCCTAGATCGAAAAGGGCAAGAATTTCAAGATGGCTGACAAAACATTTCACATAATCTGTTGCTCTAACATTTTACTATTTTTTCTGCTTAAATTAATAAATAATGTGATTCCAAAACAATGTCTTCTTGTAATTCCGACATTTAATAACTAGTTATATTTCGTGACGACATAACAGATTTGGCGACGAGGTGTGATAAACTTGGATGTACAATCATCTACTTGGGTTAGACATACCAATCAGCTTCGTCAGTCATCCCTTCCATAGTGGCGTCCAAATGATGCAGCCGTCTCTTTACATGTGTTACTGGACACATTTGAATTACCCCAAAGTGTTCCAGTTATAAATAATAAACAAAGCACGTCTCACATCAAAGCCCCAATGAGAAGTACCCAGCGAATTTGTAAGCTAACGCCAACCTTACAAATAGATCCACATAAAACCTCTTAAAAGGATCACTTTTCAAAGGGGAGGTGTTATAAAGGAAAATAACCGAGAAGTAAAGAGTTATCTCCCTGGACCGAAAAGGGCAAACCTTTAAAGATAGCTGACACAACATTTCATATAATCTGTTGCTCTAACGTTTTACTAATTTTCTGTTAAAAAAAAATAATTTAGTGCCAAAATGATGTCATCTTGTAATTCCAACATTCATTAACAACTTATATTCCCTGACGACAGAACAATATATATATATATATATATATATAAATATATATATATATATATATATATGCGAGCATAAACAGTAATATGGTTAAGCTTAAACATGGAAAATAAAGTTGTTAAAACTGGAAATGTAAAGGACAAAACATTATAGGAAAAATATAATAAATGTATAACTTAAACATTGCAGCATTAAAATTGACTATATAATATTATAAAATGAATTTACAAAAATATTAATGCTGTAATATTTTAAGTTATAATGTTACTATATTTTTACAAGACTATCTTGTTATTTTCTATACCAGGTTTAACAATTACACCATTTATTTTCCCTGCTTAAGCTTAACCATATTACTTTTCATGCTCGCATTTTTTATTGTAATCCATGATGCTTTCAGTTTCCACTAAATTAACCACATCTTTGTATAATTTCAGTCTTATTTTCTTCTCCCATAAACACATACGTAATAACAATGTACGATACCTATCTGCTTTCTGTAAAATATATACAATATTGTTTTCATGTTTTCATTTTCTCTGTTTCATTTGTTACTTCTGTTTTCGCGACAGCAGTGAATTAGAAGCAATTGTGCTTGCTATGAAAACCAGTCATAAAAAAGCGTCGCCCACTTCCTTACATATTTTTACGATTTTGAACACGAGAAAATCCATGATAACTTTTGTTTCATTGAACGAATATATATATATATTTTTCTTTTACACAGTGATCACCACTTATGAAGGCCCGGAAGCCACTCAGGGATAAGGGTTATTGCAAGTACATTACGTTAGTGTGGAGATTTGATGAAGTGTTTACTTAAGGGGCGGTTCATTAGGAATTTGTTAACGTTGGACTTGAACGCATCCAAGTTGTAGTCCGGAGGGAAGCAGGCAGATGGAACAGAGTTCCACATGCGTGCTGTTCTAAGAAAGAAGCTTTGTTCATGGAATCCGCGTTTTGATTTAGGCACAGATAAAGAGTGGAGGAAACTTTTGACATTGGCTTCAGCTAGACGGGTGTTTTTCGTGAAGGATTAGCGAGGGGGGACCAGAGATTGGAGTCCAGACGAGCACCTGCCATGGAAATAACGATAAAACAAGGATAGGCGCACAACGTCTCTTCTTTGGGAGAGAGGTTGCAGGGTAGAGAAAAGGGCATCCCCCACTAAGCCACGAAGTCTATTTTGTACTCTGTCAAGGCAGGATATGCTTTTTTAGCAGCTCCTGCCCAGATACGGCAACAATATTCCATCCTATATGGGAATGTGATCTATATACTATATTAATTGTTGGAAATTATGTCAATAAAATAAGTGAGCAGCAAAGTTCTAAAGCAGGTCTTAATGACTAAAATTGCTACTTAACTATATATTCAAACACGGTTGTGTTTGAATGACAATATATATATATATATATATATATATATATATATATATATATATATAAATATATATATATATATATAAATATATATATATATAAATATATATATATATATATAAAGTAATCTATTAAATAAGGATTGATATTTATCATAGGAAAATATATCTTTACAGAAATATATATATACATATAAATATACGTATATATATACACATATATATGTATATATATGTGTGTGTGTGTGTGTGTATAATTTTCATTTAATTAGACACTTGAATATAATTACTTCGTTTTGTCCTGTGTCTAGGAGCTTACACACAAAGGCTGATCTTGATTTAATGAAAGTGTATCAGTGAAACAAAATTGTTAAACTAGGATTCAGTTCGACTCCCTTTGGACTAAGCTGCCTTCATCGAAAAATTGATTTACTTTTTAACGCAATAAGTAGATCAAGGAAAACACCTTCAACTATATTTGTTTTCTTTTATAAACTAATATATGTGGTATTTAACCGAAATTATTAATAATCAGAAGCATGAAATGTTTTCAACATACAATTCACGGCTTTAAAAATCATAAAAAAACAGAAACATAACATGTGGCTGCAGCCGTGATTGAACTCACTACACGTGTGTGTAGTGTACTTCAAATCTTGTCCGTAGCTGAATACTTGATGGTTTGCCAGGGTATCAAGGGTATTTTTAACGTGGCACCATCAATAGGGGGGTTTCCTATCACAGCTTTGTTTTTGCAAAGGTAAAAAGAGTACACAAAATCTCAGCTAACTGCAGTAGCGTTGTCCGTCAGTACTTTCCGTAGACTTGTTTTCACGTCTCTCGTATCTGCTCCAGTGGCCTGTTTTTATAAAAGACAGAACCCTCCAAATTTGCATATTTGCATGTGTGCGAGAGAGCACACGAGATTATGCGAGCCTCCACTGTTATATAAGGATGCAGGCGCCGTCTTGGATTCTTTTCAGCCTCATGACGCATCTTCGGCAAAGCGCACACAGAGGCCGTGTAAGAGGTAAGCCTGTGTTACCAAAATTTTCGTCCGAGAGGCCCATCTACCCTCGAGAGAAGAATGGGCCATGCCAGTTTTTTAATCTGGTATTTTACTTCGCGGAACATACAGCGCCTCGCCTTCCCAAAATAGTCACACATCCGTGCACTGGCCAGGATCAACGTTGCTTAGCTCTTTTATCTTATGAGAACCGGTGTGTCAACCTGATACCGCTGTATATTCATAGCAATTCATAAGTATATATGAAATATCAAAATCTTATAATAACTGTATCGAGATGCAACATAAAATACTTTACAAAAATAGTATTTTGTAAGTTTAATGAGTTACAATAATTTAATGATTAAAGATTCTGGAATTGTATTGTGAAAGGTTATATTTAAATTACTATGACAAAATTATAGTTTAGTAAAATTAAGCCTAAATTATGTAAATATAAAGAATGAAATCTTTTAAAATGAAAATAGAACTATTTTAAGGCAGCACTGTCTATTTACAGTTACTAAATAATAAAAGCAAATACACCAAGATATTGAAATAATAATAGTGAGTGAGATGGACGTGATAAATGACTTTCCCATCGCCAAAGAAATGTCCAGAGAATTTTCTGAAAAATAACTATTGGAATGTCGGATTAATTTAGTGTCCGAGAGGTTAATCATATTTCCCATCGAGCACGCATGCGCTAACCTTCGACTAATACCGAAACAAATGAGAAAAATTATATATCCGCGGGGATTTTCAACTTTTGATTCTCCAAGATATAATCACATTCTATCAGAATATGTTTTTATTCGCAACTGAATACTGGCTAAAAAGATAGATTTCAGCTTTTCTCCTAGAGCTCCTCAAACAAACGAAAGAAGACACTGATAAGATTTCTTATGACTATACAAATTGAGAATAAAAACTCGAGGAATATTCCTCAGTGTATTTACCGCCTCCAGGTGTGACATTACGTAGAGACGCGATTATAGTGAAACTTGATTAGATCACGTGTTGCTGTGATGTCACACATACGGAGAATGAAACAGTGTGATGGCTGCAAGTTCTAGTTCGTGAAAGCAAGACGTGTAACACATTCCATTAATTCTGTGATTTTAAAGATTATTCTTACAAAGATATTTTCTTTCCCAAAATACAAGTCTAGTGTACGTCCTAGATAATCAGTCCAAAAAGACTGGCTATTTCAGTATCTCTTTAAGCGTCGGATTGATATATATATATATATATATATATATATATATATATATATATATATATATTTATATATTTATATATATATATATATTTTTTTACAAAGGCGTCACCACATTATCAAGGCCCAGAGGCCACTCAAGGATAAGGGTTAAAGAGTGTACAGTAGAAATTGGTCAATATAGTAATCATTAGTAATGAAAATTTGGTAAATTTAATAACTTATATGGAACGGCTCATCAAGAACTTATTTACTTTAGACTTGAACACAACCATATTGTAGTCAGCCGGAAAGCAGGAAAACGGAAGACAATTCCACAGGCGTGCAGTTCTAAGAAAGAAGCTTTGTTCATGGAATCTACGTTTAGGTTTAGGCACAGATAAAGAGTGGGGGAAATTATTGATAGTGTTTACAGCTAGACGAGTGTTTCTTGTGAAAGTTTGGCGAGGGGGGACCATAGATTGAAGCTCAGTCGAACACTTTCCATGAAAATAACGATACATCAGAGACAAACTCGCAACATCTCTTCTGTGAGATAGAGGTTTCAAGGAGGAGAAAAGGACATCTCCTACGAGGCTACGAAGTCTATTTTGAACTCTATCAAGGCAGGACAAGTCCTTTCTAGCAGCTCCTGCCCAGATGTGGCAACAGTATTCCATCCTTGGACGTACCTGGCTCTTATATAGGTAGAGAATAGCATCAGCAGTGAGATATCTACTGGATCGATAGAAAGTTCCCACCATTTTTCCAGCGGCCTTGGCAACAGATTTGATATACGTGTTCCATTTAAGATCAGGAGTAAAGGTCAAGCCCAGAAGCTTTTCAAAACTTGAGGCCTCCTGAAGACGAGAGCCATTCATTTCAATTGATGACAAATGTGAATTAGAATGTTGATGATGTAAAGAGAGAAGCTTGGTTTTAGATGCATTAAAAGTAACCAGCCACTCCTTTCCCCATTGTACTACGTGCTCAAGATCAGAGGAGAGAGAATTGGAGAGAACTTGGTCGTTTACTGTCTTAGATGTGCTACCATAAATGGTAGTGTCGTAAGCATAAATGTCTGCAAATGATGTAAGGATATGATTTGGAAGATCATTAATGTAGATCAGGAAAAGAGTTGGGCCCAGGATGGATCCCTGAGGGACACCGGCATTAATACTGTGAGCTTCTGATTTTTGCCCCTCAACTACTACTCTTATGAACCTATCAGAAAGAAATGATTTAATAATTGAGAAGACTTTTCCAGCTATACCATAGCTAGCGATCTTATGAAGTAAACCTTTATGGCATACCCTATCAAAGGCTTTAGATATGTCAAGAGCAATTGCCCTAGAAAGATTGCCACCGTCGAGAGATTTGCTAATCCTATGCGATATAACTGTAAGGACATCTGCTGTAGATCTAGCAGAACGGAAACCATATTGAGTGTCACTAAGAAGGTTATTTTTGTTGAGATGTTTGATTACTTCTGTATTTAACACATATTCTAGCAACTTACTCATGACGCACAGGAGACTTATTGGCCTGTACTGAGAGGGGGATGAGCGATCACCTGAATTCTTAAATACAGGGCATACGTATGAGATTTTCCAGGGAGATGGGAAACTATTCTCCTTAAGACAACGTTTAAACAGTTTTGTAAGTATGGGCGCTAATTCAGGTTGACGTTTTTTGAGTACTATAATTGGAATACCGTCAGAGCCAGTTGCTTTACTCGAATCAAGGTTTTTGATTAGCTTCGCAACATCACATACAGATATACGTATATCACATAGCGTGTTTTCTGATACAGGAGGAAATATTGGGGGTTGGCGGTCTTGGTCGCAAAGGGTAGAATTAGCTGCAAAGTTCTTGACAAAGAGTTTGGCTTTGTCTGATGCTGACGAGATTACCTCAGGTCCATTGATAATAGTTGGGATGGAGCACACGCTTCTGTTTAGGATTCTGTTTGCTATTTGCCGAAACTGGTGGGAACCAAGCCGCTGCTCAGCTACTTTGGACTTAACAGATTGAGCATACAACACTCTTGCGTTCCTTATTACTTTCTTACAATGGTTGCTGGCAGTCCTGAAAACGGCTTTAGTTTCCATACATCTATTACGTTTGAAGCAGTGGAAAAAGTGATTTCTGTGCGCAATGGCAGCAGCACATTCTGGAGAGAACCATGGCTAGCTGTTAGGTTTTTGCTGAAACTTTTTAGAGGGTATGAAATGGTCAATACCTACAATTAACCATTCTGTTAGGTCTAATACTATAGAGGACACATCCTTTTTAAACATGGAATGCAGAGGTAGATCAGATATAAATGTACGGAAGCTATCCCAGTCAGCCTTAGTGTATCGATATACTGTACGATGAAGAGGTACGTCTGGGGACTTATTACATTTCATTTTTATCTTGATTGATACAACAGAGTGGTCGGGGGATCCAAGAGGCGACAGAACAGAAACTGAACATAGTTCAGGGCAAGTTGTGAGAAAAAGGTCTAGTAGGCTCGCATACTGGCCGTCATTATCGGGCACACGGGTAGGTTCCTGAACAATCTGAGTGAGGTCATAGGCAATGGAGAAATCATGACAGAACCTCCCCTCATCATCGGTCTTATTTGAGTGGGTCAACCATTCGACGTTGTGAACATTGAAGTCTCCACATATGTGAATGTTAGCTGAAGGATAAGTAGAAAGGACTTGGTCAATTTTCTCAGATATACTTTTAAAGATAGTAACTCCGCTGTTGTGGGGGCGATAGAGAGTAAATATAAATGCAGTAGTGTGAGCTAAAGCAACCCGGAAGCACATATAGGGTAAGTTAGGATCTTCGCTGGAGATGTCCCTCCCACATGGAAAGCTATCTTTAATATAGGCACATATTCCATGCCCATGGCGATCTTGGGGGTCAGTTTTAGAAGTAAAGTTAGAGTATCCTGAAATTGCAAACTCATCTAGAGAAATAGCCTGTCCAATATATTTATATATATATATTATATATATATATATATATATATATATATATATATATATATATATATATATATATATATATATAAAAGATGTATAACATCTTCTTTGGGGAAAACTGTTTTATTGTCACATGCATGAGGATCCGTTCCAGAACTTAATACAAAAGTCGCAAGGCTATTTCAGACGGTAGCTTCTGCGGCAGCATTCCAATTCATTTTGTGGCGCTTTGTATTTCAAACGGGTGTATGTAGATGCTAAACATCTAAGTAATCATATTGCAAGAATCACCAACAGCATTAATTTGAATAATTTTAGCCCACTATTCCACTATAAGCATAGCAATGCGATTAATTTATCTCAGAACTTGCCAATATAATTAAAAATACCATATAGTAATAAAATAGCATATATGGTTTACCCGTTGTTCGAGTATGTATTTGTCGATTTAGCCCGATCTGTAAGATATTACGTTCACTGCTATAGAGATTAGCATCTTATGTAAATTGTAATAATTATTTAACTCATTCAAATCTTGGATAATGTACGCTGAAATGAATGTGTCAAATCTTGGATCAAGTACGCTGAAATGAATGACCAAGCAACTACTTGAAACGATTTGATTGATCCAATAATATTGTATAAACATCTAAAACTTCATTTACTGTTAACTATTTTGACTAGTGTAATCTAACATGATCTAAATAGAAAAAATAATGTAACGTATTTGCTGCTCAAACACTAAAACTTCTCACCCGGATGTTTTCTTGTTAATGCAGGTTAATTGATTCCTAAGCAAACAATTACATTTTATACCACCTGCCACCATAAGACTTAACGTCCATTTTATATAGATAGTCGTGCCGAGATCAGTACTTACATATCTATACCGTCTTAAATAATTCAGAAAATTATAAACAACATATATATGAATTCCATCTCTATTAGTAAGCTCATCCTTTTGGTATTA
This sequence comes from Euprymna scolopes, assembly GCF_053919585.1. Classification (NCBI taxonomy): domain Eukaryota; kingdom Metazoa; phylum Mollusca; class Cephalopoda; order Sepiida; family Sepiolidae; genus Euprymna; species Euprymna scolopes. The sequence continues at coordinate 26,510,445 of NC_136500.1, forward strand.
CTTTAAGGCTTTCGTCCAAAACAGTACTGTAGATTCTAATAGTGTCTATAGAAAATTAAATATAGCTCTGTATGTGGTATGGATTTTTGTGCAAATACTATTAAGCTATACCGTTTGCGGTCCTGGATATGATCTTAAACCCTATCCGATGGGGAGGACCCAGGTTGCGGATTTTCGGGTGTGTGGAGCCACCCTTTGATTGTCATTGCTCCCAGGTCTTTAAAAAATATTCTATTAACATTTTTTCATCAAAATAAATGGATTCGACTTTAATTAAGCTGAAAAAGGTTGATATGCCGTAAAACAAAAACAACAAAACAACCATATACAGTTGCAGCTATTTTTACGTCAGTAAATTAGTCGCGCAATTTCGAGAAAATTCGCTACAAAGGAAGGAATCTACCCACAGCTTTGGAAAATATATATTTAGCTCGATGAGGTTTATATGCTGTAACATTCATCAAACCATGCCCTCCAGTGTGTAGATAGTGTTTGTATAAATTACTATTCATATATATATATATATATATATATATATATATATATATATATATGTGTGTGTGTGTGTGTGTGTGTATGTGTGTGTGTGTGTGTGTACTTAACTTTTTTATTTTCTTTACATAAAAAATATTATTATACTGCTACGATGTGACAGCCGTTATTGTCATTATTTATCTCGTCAGGCAAGAGAAAGTTTTGAAAATGTAAAAAAAAATGAAATATTTTTTCATAATTTTAGAGGAAGAAATATTTTACCATGTCTAACATATAACACGATTTTATATATATATATATATATATATATATATATATATATACGTGTGTGTGTGTGCGCGCGCGTGTGTGTGTGTGTTTGTGTGCGTGTGCGTGTGTGTGTGTACTTAACTTTTTTATTTTCTTTGCATAAAAAAAATATTATTATACTGCTACGATGTGACAGCCGTTATTATCATTATTTATCTCGTCAGGCAAGAGAAAGTTTTGAAAATTAAAAAAAAAATGAAATATTTTTTCATAATTTTAGAGGAAGAAATATTTTACCATGTTTAACATATAACACGTTTATATATATATATATATATATATATATATATAAATATATGTGTGTGTGTGCGCGCGTGTGTGTGTGTGTTTGTGTTTGTGTGTGTGTGCGTGTGGTGTGTGTGGGTGCGTGTGTGGGTGTGTGTGTAATGGTTGCAACGTCTTGTCAGAACGAGTGCCACTCCTTCAGTCACTAAAAGTCCATATGCCCGAAGATGACTTTTCGGCCCTGGCAGCGACTTGCACACCCTCAAGCAGACATGACTGTGAACACGTTCATTGGTTTGGATTAAACTAACAGCAGCGGGACCTGTATTCTGCGTTTTCATGTAATTAAAAAAAAAACCTGCGTCCGACAACAGAGCCGGATCAGAAAACTCACATATACAAAGATCTCTATGATTGGGTGGCAGGATTTGGTATTTCCTACATGCTGTCGAGCTTCGCTCGATCTATTTTGGCTGCTCCAAAGTGTTCTGCGCTCCTGTATATTAGGCACCGCCAAAAATGGCCGCAAAATCAAGTTGTTGTTGTTTTTTAAAACGAAATTACATTTATTAAAATCCATTATTTCTGAGTAACTTTTTTTTTTCCAGAAAGATAAAACCCTGAATTTTATCATATAGAAAACAGAATAATGTAAAACTTTTTCTACTATTTTTAATTCAATTTTAAATGTTAAATTTTCCCAAAAAGTTAACAATTGACATTTTTTGTCTTGCACAAAAAACGTACTTAAATATTTAAAAAAAAGGGTTTTTGAAATAATTAATTAATTTATTTATTGTCTAACTAAGATTTAGGATGATTTTCTAAGAGAATATGCAAAAATATTATAATATAAGTACCTGAATTTCAAATAATTCCACTTATTCATATAGGTAACCAAATATTTCGCGTTTACGTAGAGTTCAGATCGACTCTGTTTACGTTTTCTTTTGATGATGAGAAAACTATGGAAGACCAAACAGGCCAAAAAAAACTTATTTTTCAGTGACGAAAATTTCAATGTATTATTAAGCTGAGGCTGGCCAGTACCAGATGGGTGACCATTTGTATGCGTTTGGTTTTTAATGTGTATGTGTGTGGGGGGCAGGCTCCCCAAAATGGGGGGGGCAATTTAAAGCTGAATAAAAAAAAATTATTTCAGCGCGTTTGGTCCACCGTAGTCGAAAGGCGGCAAACGTTTTCAAACGGGATCGAAAAAAATGATGCTATTTTTAACACAAAGGGCACAATATTTATCGAATTTTTTTTTTGGTATCGATTATTCAAAGCATGCCCTGTTTAATAATGGTCATGCATTATTCGGCTCGCTAAAAAAAAATTGTTAATTTATTTATCAAAAGTTTTAAAATAGCTTTTTTCGTATAAATATTAAAATTTTTTTTTTTTTGTTTTGCTTAACTTAAATTAATTATTTTACTTAACATATTCACCGAATTTCACACTTCAAAACTCAAAAGCGGGATAATTAAACACAATCGAAGTTCTGATATTCAGACGTCAAAATAAGGTATGCAAACAATTTTTTTTTTTTTTTTTTTTTTTTGAATCTATAATTCTGTCCCTTACAACAACACAATATGTTGATTTCAGTTTCAGATGATTATTTTAAGCATATTTGTTCCCACTTCAAAACAAGGGGGGGGTTTGTAAGCAAAAAAAAATATATATATAAATATCGTTTATGAAAAATAAGTACACTGTTATAAAGTTCATTCTTCTCCTAATAATCGCTGAAAATTTCGTATTGATCGGATAATTACCTGATTTTTGGTAGATTTTTAAAAAGACGGTCCGTCAAAAAGTACTGACCTGCCCCCCCAGTTTTGGCGGTGCCTACTGTATATCAGTGGCTTCCACTGCTTACGATCATACGCTAGGGACTCTCAACTGTCACAAGGAATATGAAAGCTCACCAGACTCCTTGATACTACTACGAAAACGTATTTTGGTCTCGTGCTGGGATCTTTTTCTAAGAAAGAGATAACCAAAGAACAACTGTACACACACACACACACACACACACACACACACACACACGCACACACACACACACACACACACACATATATATATATATCGAAAGAGAGAGCGTGATTTAACTATATATATATATATATATATATATATATATATATATATATATATATGGAGAGAGAGATAGAGAGAGAGAGAGACATATATATGTAATGGAAAAAAGGTTTTAATATATATCTATATATCTACAAAAGTGAACGTGTCTGTCTGTCTGTCTGTCTATGTGTCTGTGTGTCTGCCTGTCTGTGTACATTTCCCTACGCAATAACTCTGTCAATTTTTAGTCTATAGACTCGAAATTTGAAATACCGGGTACTGAGATTTGGGAAAATCGATCTAACGGGTGTCAGCCAGAAATTTGGCTGTTAAGGGGTCAAATTGCAACGATTTGACCTTTAAGAACTCTACCAAACTCCTCCGACAATTTTGGGTCTAGACACTTGAAATTTTAGATATAGGTTCCTTGAACCTGGTTCTAACTTAATAAAGAGATTTGAGCCCGAAACTATAAATTTTAAGGGGTCATAATAGGGGTCAAAGTTTTTAAAAATTAACCATTTTTTGGGTTTTTTTTGCTTTTTTGCATAGCATACACCTCCAAACACCCGAGCAACGCCGGGCACCCCTGCTAGTATATATATATATATATATATATATATATATAAGTGTCTGTGTCTGTGTGCATTTCCCTACGCAATAACTCTGTCAATTTTTAATCTACAGACTCGAAATTTGATATACAGGGTACTGAGATTTGGGAACATCGATGTGATTGGGTTTTTGCCAGACATTTCACTGTTAAGGGGTCAAAGATCGACGATTTTACTTTTCAGAACTCTACCAAACTCCTTCGACAATTTTGGGTTTAAACACTTGGCATTTTAGATATAGATTCCGTAGACATGGATCTAACTTAATAACTTGATTTGAGCCCAAAGCAATAAACATTAAGGGGTCATAATAGGGGTCAAAGTGAAAAAATTACCTATTTTTTGTTTTCTGTTTTTTTTTTTTTTGCTCTGCATACACTTCCAAAGACCCGGGCAACGCCGGGCGAAATGCTAGTATATATATATATATATATATATATATTAAAACCTTGTTCCATTTTATATATGTATCTCTCACTCTCTCTCAATATATGTATATATATACATACATACACACACACATATATATATATATATATATATATATATATATATATATATATATATATATAGTAACACGGTTTATATTTATATATTGATGAGTGGATGAGTTAACGGAAGTGAATAATCTCATGTATGACCAAGAATTACGCTTAGAAAAATTATAGCATTACTTGAATCAATTGGCGATGTGCAAACTGAAATCAGGAATATCTTCATCATCAACCTAGGGCCTGTATATTTTTACTCCAAACATATGAAACTTGGAATCAAAAACATCAACCTGAATTTGTTCAATCACATTTTTACCCCAAACAAGGCACGTTGTCACTTTGATGTAGCGGGAAACTATCAAGGGTCTAAGTTGCAGGGGTACTATGTATGTAGTTTAGCAGAAAGATGTATGTTCACTTCACACTTGAACTTCAGCAGGTCAGTACAGTTGGAGAACCAGGAAACCGGAAGAAATTGCAAGTCCTGCAGTTCTGGGGAAGAAGCTACTAGAGTAAAAGGTTTTCTCACATCTAGGGATCTCAACTGTGTAGAGGCGGGATATTCCTGCTTGTCGGATTTTTTGTAGGTGTTTTCTGCGAGGGGATACAATAGCGTGTAGTTCGTCAGCGCATCCACCATTTAAATACTTGTAAAACAGTCAAAGGGATTCAACATTTCGTCGCTGGGACAGCGGCTGAAGCTTAGATGACAGTTCAAGACCTATTATGTTGGCGACTCTCTTTTGGACCCTGTCCAGGAGCGAGAGACTAGTAGCCCAAATGTAACAGCAGTATCCCATATATGGACGAATGGTTGCTTTGTAGAGGTAAAGGATACTTTTAGGCGTATGTAAATTTCTAGCATGATAGAAAGAGCCGACCTTCTTTGAAGCAGCCTTAGCAATGATCCCGATGTATCTATTCCAACTCATGCTTCTAGTTAATGTAACGCAAAGGAGCTTGAAGAAAGTGTTCTCAGATAAAGTATCTCTAGCCATAGCTATTGGTGATCGGTAAGGGTTCATGCAATTATTAACAGAAACGAGATTTGCCTTTGTAGTGTTGAACATTCCATCCATTTTTTAACCCATTTCATTACAGAATTAAGGTCTTCCTCTGAGGTTTTGTCCATTACCTTAGATATGTGCTCATTATTTTTCACCACGCTCCTGCTATAGAGCGTGGTGACGTTCCAAAATATACCCAGCTCAGAGTCAGTTTTATCAGTCATGTCAATTAATTGCACTTTCAAATCTTCTTCCCCTGCAAATTATGGCCATTCATTATATTCTTATTCCAGCTTTGATATCCAGATTTAATAGACATTTTTCAACAACCGACCACAACACGTTTCTTTGAATCATCGCTTTAACTGGACAGAGACTATATTCCTCACAAAGGAACTTATATTTACTTTTTTTTCTTTTATAAATACTATTCCCTCCTTGCACTCAACAAAGAGCTAAACCACTTTACAAAAAATCGTCATCTCTCAACCTTAAAGGATGTTTTCTCATTGTATAATGTCTCTGTTTTCGTATTTTCATTTTATTTCTGTTTTTTTTTCTTCACTTAGCCGTTTATGTCGTTTTTATTTCACTATTCTTATCATAAATGACTCTGTATTTCTTATAACTATGCCTTTATTATATATTATATTTTATTATATATTTTCACTGTATATTTCTTATCTTTTTATATCAGTTTACCCCATAGACTTTTGTATTTTCTCTCCTGATTCTATCATCTATTTATCCTCTTATTCATTTAAATAAAATAACTATTTTTAATTTTTTTTTATATTGCATCCCTTACGGTTTATCCCCTAACATTTATTATCACACTATTTCCTCTAATAATTTATATATCTTTTAAGTACTGTTATTATTTCAGATACACCTTCTTAAAATATAATGACATAGGATAACTCCTCTATTTTATTGACACCTATTTCATAGATACAACCCATAAATACATATGATTAAATAAGCACTCTATCTCAATTAACTAACTCAACATCCGACCCGATATGGTAATCACTCATTTTTCCACATATATTACACCCACTATGATAGATGACAGCTATACGATACCCCTATTTAAATTATTAAAAAATACTCCTCCTATATCACCGAAATGAATGTAGTTCCCCTAATCAGCGCCACGTTATTGTTTCGCTCATAATGTAGCTACCACTAGATGCCGTATACCTATTATCTTCTCACATCTCCTCATGGCAAGCATTGGACTTAAAAATGCAATAGTATAAATAGTTCTTACTTACGCTACTCCCCTGATTGATGTATCCTCTCATTGAATAAATGAATAAATAACTCTCTTACTCTCCTTCTCTCTCTTTCTCTCTCTCCCTATATATATATATATATATATATATATATATATATATATATATATATTATCATATTGTTTTATATTGTATGTTTCCTTTATATATATATATATATATATATATATATATATATATATATATATATATATATATATATATATATATATATATATACCGTGCATGTTTTTACGATAGCAGATATGTTACCTTTAAATTTGCATTATGCCGGCTTTGTCTACCGTTCTGAAAGAAGCATTGAGTTACAAAATGCCAAAGCTGAAATTTGTCTCACTCTTATTCCTATTTATGTAGATCGTTCTTACTTCAGTATCCCATAGTTTATTATGTAAACTTTATCTTGATATTTTTAACTTATATATATATATATATATATATATATATATATATATATATATATATATATATATATATATATATATATATACTAGCATTTCAGCCCGGCGTTGCCCGGGTGTTTGGAGGTGTATGCTGAGTAAAAAAAAAAAAAGAGTAATTTTTTTTAATTTGACCCCTATTATGGCCCCTTAAAATTTATAGTTTCGGGCTCAAATCACTTTATTAAGTTAGATCCAGGTTCAAGGAACCTATATCTAAAATTTCAAGTGTCTAGACCCAAAATTGTCGGAGGAGTTTGGTAGAGTTCTTAAAGGTCAAATCGTTGAAATTTGACCCCTTAACAGCCAAATTTCTGGCTGACACCCGTCATATCGATTTTCCCCAATCTCAGTACCCGGTATTTCAAATTTCGAGTCTATAGACTAAAAATTGACAGAGTTATTGCGTAGGGAAATGTACACAGACAGACAGACAGACAGACAGACACGTTCACTTATATATATATATATATATATATATATATATATATGTGTGTGTGTGTGTGTGTGTGTGTGAATATATCTATATATATGGGTATATATGTGTGAATATATATATACGCACACATGACCACGTTGGCATATCGTTTTGCGGTGGATCATTTAAGTTAAGCAACGTTGAACCTGTTCAATAGGTCATACTTTTGTTAGTCGTTCCCACCCCCTTTAACGTGATGTTGGCCCTTTTTTATGTATACCATGTAAAAAAAAGCATCCATTAAATAATTACTAATGTTACAAACACATTCGAAACAATGAGATCCAGATCTTTCTAAACAAGAAAAAAAACTTTTAGAATTGTCCAAATAAATGTTATTTGTAGGTTTCTAATAACAATTGGACTGAAATCGAAAATCGAAAAAATGTATAATAACCAACACTATTCCACAAGGCAAACTTGTTCCACGTTTCAGTACGGACATAATATCTACTCAACTTGTATTTGCTTCAGCAGTAATTTAGCACTAGTTCTTCTATTCCCTTGCATAAAACCAATATACGCTGATAAAAAATAACAGTTTCATCTGATAACGATTATAGAGTGATTACGAGACCGTTAAACAGATAACAACCAACCAAACAAACAAACAAACGAAGGATAACTGTTGTAATATTTGTTTTGGTACAGAGATAATATTATTCAATTTTTGTTTGTGGCTTCATCCTCTTATCAAATTGAATGTTTATTTTTAAAGTTTACATTTATTTCTATCTTTCTCTTCTCATTTTTTTACAAGGGAATCACCATTAATCAAGGCACAGAAGCCACACATGAATAAGTCTTAACGAGTGAAAAGTTGTCAAAAAGAAAAAAAATTGTAATCGTTAGAAATGTAAATTTGGTAAATTATGTTACTAAAAGGGCACGGTTCGTGAAGAATTTGTTTAGGTTGGACATAGAGCCAGCCATATTGGAGTCAGCGAGTGTTTCTCGTCAACGTTTGGCGAGGAGGGGCCATCGATTGGAGCTCAAACGAACACTTTCCACGTGAGAGAGAGGTTGCAGGGAATAGAAAAAGGGCTTCTCCTACAAGGTTATGAAGTCTATTCTGAATTATATCAAGGCAGGATGAGGTCTTACTAGGCGTTCCTGCTCAGATGTGACAGTAATACTCCATCCCTAGACATACCTAACTTTTATATTGGTAGACAATTGCATCAGCAGGTACATATCTAATGGATAGATAGAAGGATCCCACCAGCATTTGATTCACGTGTTCTATTTTAAATCAGGAGTAAACGCCAAGAACAGAAGCTTGTGCAAACATGGAGCCTCCCAAAGATTAGCGCCATTTATTTCAATTGATGTCAGATGAATATCAGGACGATGAAGATGTAAGGATAGAAGCTTGGTTTGAGATGCATTTAAAGTAAGCAGCAATTTTTTCTCCCATTGTACCATACGCTCAAGATCGAAGAGAGAATGAAGAAGATTTTGGTCGTTTATGACCTTTGATGTACTGCCATGAAGCTTTTCGAGCACTTAAATTGCAATGCTGTCAAGGTCAGCTGCTTTACTGAAATCAAGGTTTTTAATTAGCTTGGCAACGTAACGTACAGATATTTGTATGCCGCACAGTGTATTTATTAATATAGGAGGAAATTCGGGGGGGCGGCCATCATCGCATAGTCGAATTAGTTGCAAAATTATAAGGAAAATGATTGGCGTTTTGATGTTGTCGAGATCACTCCATGTCCATCAATGGTAGTTGAGATAGATTACCCGCTTCTTTTCAGGATCTTGTTTGCTATTTGCCAAAACTGATGGGAACCAACCCGCTGCTCAGCCTTGTTTGACCTGACGGACTAAGCATGCATCTTTCTCGCGTTTTTCATTACTCGTTTCGAGTTGTTGGCAATCCTGAAAGCGGCTATAGTCTCAGTACATCTATTATATTCGAACCAAGAGAAAAAGTTATTTCTGTGCGCAATGACAGCAGCACATTCCAGAGAGAACCAAGGCTAACAGTTAGGGTTTTGCTGGAACTTTGGCGAGGGTATGAAACGGTCTACACCTATAATTTATCATTCCACCAAATCTGATACGATAGAAGACACATCCTTGTTCAACATGGGATGCAGATTAAAATATGATATAAATGAACGGAATTTATCCCAGTAAGCCATAGAGTATCTATATACTGTACGAATTTCGTTTTTATTTTAACTGATACAGCAGATTGGTCGGAAGATTCCAGTGGAGGCAAAATAGAGATGAACATAGCTGAAGGCAAATTGTGAGGAAAAGATATAGGAGACTTGTATGCTGATCGTCATTATCGGGCACACAGTGGGGTTCGCTAACAATCTGAGTGAGGTCAAAAGAAATGGAGAAATTGTGGCAGAACCTCCCCCGCATCATATGTCTTGTTGGAGTGGGTTAAACATTTCACCTTGTGAACAATTCCGCCTCCAAAGACGTGAATATAAGCCGAAGGATGAGCAGCCAGGATATGGTCAGTTTCTCTCGGATATGCTCTAAAAGATAGTAACTCCGCTGCTATATGGGGTGATAGAGGATAAATATAAACGCAGTCCTGTGAGCAAGTGCAACCCGGAAGCACATATTGTGTAATTTAGTATCTTTTCATGGCAATTCTTCTTTGATGTAAGCACATATTTCATGCCCATGACGAGTAAGATTTGAATGTTAAGTTAGAGTATCTTTTAATTCAAAACTCATTAAGGGAAATACTCTGTCCAGTGCCAGTTCCGTTTAGGAATAATAGATCTGACTTAATCTCCTGTAATTGGGCTTAAACCTCCAAAAGGTTAGAACATAGACCCCTGATGGAAAAAAAGACATGATAGTAGGAGTCTCCGTTGGAAGTTGAAGCTCTGGGTTTAATCGTGTGTGTTTTTCTGAATGCTTTCCATAATGTTTTTGGGGGTTTGTGGAAAACGTGGACAGAATTGTTTAGAGCAGGGCAAAGAGATAAAATGAGGTAAAAAGAAATGAAGAAATATATTTGCTTTGTAGCGCATTATATGGTAAAGCCGTAACAATTACCCACTAATACGGCATCCGGAAGCCCAACCAGAAGCTACTGTATGGTTTAGAATCCATTACTTAACACCTGTATAGGCAGCCTCCTTAGCGGTTAAACCGAAGTTCGGATCCCTGAATATCAAGCAAGTCATGTCAACCCAGATGAAACGTTTACCTCCAGCACTCTTACTAGTGACCTGATCACAAGGATAAACATAGTAGAAGAAAATTTCGGACATCTCTGGGGACTATTCACGCAAAATACTGCTAACCTACGATACAATTTTCTACGATTTTTCTTGTGTTACAGTTGTTAGAAGTGTTTCGCATTTCCTAGATTAAATTGGGTTCCTATATGTATGCGTATATGATAATAATGTATATTTAACTTTTGGACATTTTATATTATTGTTTACGCTTATATTATTGTTTCAAATTATGCGTTTAGTTTTTTTAGCAGTTTTTACTGCATGATCGTATTTAAATAATTCAATTTGAAGATACGTATTTTCAATTCCTTTCCAAAAATAAATACATAAAATAATCTAGTTTTAATCATGTGTAATTAAGAAAATCATTTACAATTCCAAAGTTATGTAGTTATTTTTAATTACATTACGAAATATTTGTTTTGGAGATTAAGTTAAAGAAAGGTGTCCTTAATATCGGGTATGCATATTTGTTGGAAATATGATTTTCTGAATAGGTGAATATCTATGTAGCGATTGTGTCAAAAATTACTTTTTGAGTAAACAGTCCACGTGTTTATATAACTTATTGCTCTTTATGTTTCAATAAAACACGTCTTATTACACAGACCCTATATATATATATATATATATATATATATATATATATATATATATATATATATATATGTATATGTATTTATATATGTATATGTATATATGTATATATATGCATTAGTATATATATATATATACATATATATATATATATATATATATTTGTGCAAAAATGAAATAAAACTCAAGTAAATTAAACTAATGAATAATCTAGAAATATGTTTACATATGCTTCTATACGAGTTAGTGTTGATTAACCTATACCTGGCAACCTCATAGGAAACAATAAATACATACTTTATATAAAAAGATAGATACAAAGATTATTACATCGGGGAAAGTTGAACTCTATACGACTTAGTATGGAAGTCGGCAGTGCCTGTCTAATTGTTTAGGAATCGCAAAGAAATTGGAGATTGCGGTTTATCAGTAGAAAAATCCGCTGCTTAGACAGACATGTAAGCCGATTGACGTCGAAGCGATACTTACTGTCATTTCTTACAAGAACTGAAATGGAATACTTATAAAGGTTGTCAGTTCGTGTAGGCGTTTTAAATGCTCACTTTGGTCTGTTCTGGCTTCCAGACTGAACTCATCTGATCAGAAATTGCGTCGAACGGCATCGGCTGTGTGCCTCGGCAATATTAATCTAACGAAATGAAATTAAGCATCGATCTCTTTCAGCAGTGTTTTCTTGCGTGTATGCATTTATATATATATATATATATATATATATATATATATATATATATATATAATATAATATAAAGCGGAATGGCTGTGTGGGTATGTGTGAGTGTCTGTCACGAATAGGCTCCTATATGGTTGACTATTTTTAACAACTGAGTACATATAATGATAGAAGATGTATCGAGACACAGGAATGTGTAGGTTTGTTCTGGTAGAACGGTGGTTCATTAAAATTGTTGGGTCTGCGTTCGCGCCTGGTCCACAAGGTATTGAAATAAAAAAATTTAAAAGTAAGAAAAAAAACGTTTACAAGTGTTTTTGATATAGATGTACATAAGAATATTTTGATAAGTGTGTTTTAACTTAAATGGGGATGATATAATAAAATTGTGGGGTCTGCGTTAGCGCCTGGCCTCCATAGGCACAAACTTTAATAAAGGCTTTTCATATCTATCTGCGTAAGTATACTTTGATAATTATGTTTCAGTTTGAAGAATTATGGTATAATAAAATTATGGCGTGTTCGTTCGCGCCGGACCTTCATAGAATGGAAATGTGTCACAAAGTTTAAGAAGGTTTTTTTAATATAGATCCACAGAATATTGTGATAAGTGTTTTAGTGTGAAAAGGTATGGTATAATAAATTATGGGGGTTATCTATTTTATTTTTACTTTCATCATATTTTGTCTTTGGTTTCATATAGGAGTATATATATATATATATATATATATATATATATATATATATATATATATATATATATATATATATATATATATATATATATATATATTTAAATAAGGGATAGTCACTAACAATGTGTATTTTTTAACATTATTTTATTATTCCGTGTTTTGGTTTTTCATTGAGAATTATGTTTGGATCATTGTAATAATGTTTTTAAGTCATTGAACTCGTTTACGCGCGTTTCAGACGGTCTGTGATGCGCCTTCGTCAGAAATTATTTTCAAATGTGTAAATATGGCGATTTTCGTAGTTAGTTTGAAGTTTTTCCAAGGGGCGGAGGCTTGTAAGTGGTTATTATACATTGGTATGCTGAATTTTTATTGCTTTTTTATTTGGTTTGTCCAGGGAGATTTTGACCTCGCTGTAGTCAGTCGCTATCTCTTTACACATTTGAAAATAATTTCTGACGAAGACGCATCACAAACCATCTATATCAATGATGTTAAAATATACACATTGTTGGTGACTACTCCCTTATTTAAATATACATCTTTCTTTCGTTGGAATTTATTAACCCATTATATATATATATATATATATATATATATATATATATATATATATATATATATATATATATATATATATATAGCCAGTAGAGGTTAGTTTCCTAGAAGTACATCCAATGAAACAACATGTGTCTACCAGAATAGTGCTCAATGAGTGAACAGAGCAGGTATACTCAATTTATTTATACAAACATTAATGGCTACATATGTGCATACATGTTCTGTAATCACCCACGTTGGGGGATTACGTCTTCAGGCCAAGAATTACCGTCGAAAGGTAATTCCGACGGTAATTCTTGGCCTGAAGACGTAATCCCCCAACGTGGGTGATTACAGAAACATGTATGCACCTATGTAGCCATTAATGTTTGTATAAATAAAATTAATATATATATATGTATGTATATATATGTATATATATGTATATATATGTATATATATATGTATATATGTATATATATGTATATATATGTATATATATGTATATATGTATATATATGTATATATATATGTATATATGTATATATATATGTATATATATATATATATATATATATATATATATATATATATATATATATCACTTCGGATTTCCTTGTCACGATAGATATCACCGTCTCGAATGCTAATGTCATAAAATTATTGTTAGCACACGCTTCGTTTTGAAATAACATCGAGAAGTATTTTGCGCTAATTTTTATTTGTGTTTTTTTGTAATGCAATTACCTGGAGAGAGTATACTTACTTTAATCGTGAGGCATTCTTAATTATCATTACTCCTTTTAGTAGTTCTCTCCTAGCTTTCTGGTTGTTTCACTTATTACTCAAAGACTTGTTAGAGGATGGGTTAAAGAAACTTCCCCCGAATTTACAAAGTTGCTCAATAACCTTGATAGTATTATCATGTAAAGTGCTTAACATCCTGAACCGATCAGGATCCTTCACATACATATGTTTATATGGATGTACTTTTAACGGGCATTTATGTTTGTAAATTCGTTATCACCTCTCGCACATATATTTTGGTACGTACGCTATAAACTTCGAAACACATTGCACTTTGTTCTTACACATATGTTTTGTGCGTACGTTTTCATCTTGCAAGCACATTTATATTGTACGTTCGAACACACATATTCGTTTCCACATACATTATTACCTTTCATATACTTTTATTTTTGTGTGTACGTAATCACATTTCACATGAGTTATGTCTCTACGTAAGTTATCATCTTTCACTGACATTTAGTATGTTTACATACGTTATCATATTTCACACGTGTATATTCGTACGTGCGTTTACACTTAACAAACATATTTATCTTCGTGTCTATAATATAAGTGTTTCAACACACTTGTGTATACGTTTTCATAATTCGCATATTTATCTAAGTACAATCAGTGACATGCATTTTTTTTGCTCGCGTATGTTTTCACAGTTCACAGATATGTTTGTATGTACGATACAACCTTTTGTTTTGACATGTGTTACCAACTATAATACATTTCTGTTCGCAGGTAGGTTATCAGTTAACACAAGCATTATATTAGTACAAGGTTGAAACATCCCGCCCCCTCAAAGTAAGGGTGGAAGAACACCGAAAAGCGGTAACAAAAAGGGAGACGGAAAAATCGGGTATAGCCAACCATGTCTGGATGGAGAGGGGGGGACCATCGCCCCCTATTGGATGAAGTAAAAATAATAAACAGAGAGACCCACTGGAAAGTGAGAAAACTTAAAGAAAAACTCTCATGCTTGGACATAACAACCTACTGAGCAAACCAAGCGTAGAGCTGAATGCAATTTGGACACCTCTGTTAGAGAAAGAAAACCTTGAATAACAACATAGGTTTAACATTAACAAAAACCAACTAATAATCGTCCTAGTGACATAGGGCCGAGTGGTCCTAGACGTTGTATCAAAGTTTACGGTTACCCAAAGGTGCTGAGTTCAATCCTGGATGAAGGCAGTGAAAAGTAACATTCAAAACAGAGAATACGCAACTATGTCCCAGAGCCTAGCTGGAGTCCGAACACGGCGTCCCTCGTAATAATAATAAACAGTTGGGTTCGAGACTCCTAACAAACGATTCCCCAATTTGATACGAACCACCTGATGAAGGCAGGAGGGAAAAACGGCTGAAACGTTGTGACTATAACAACCAAAATGAGGAAGTCAGTCCGACAAACTCAATAAATGAAAGCACCTCATCTCAAACATACATGCAAGTATTATATCTGTACGAACGTTATCACTTTTCACACTCACTCCTTAACGTACTTTAAGTTAAGTTATTCCTAAAAGTGTTATTCAAATTCATGCAATATTTACGAAGGTATGATTTTTATCTTTTATCGAAGAATTTCCACTGCCCCTCGCTTTATTGCAGGTATATTAAAATGTTGTTTTAGAGCAAAAATACATATCAACATGATAACCGGGATTCAAACTGTTAAAATATCCTGAACAAGCAGATAACTATATTTACAACATAAAAAAATATAAACAGTTCTTTGTTTAATGTGGGTGGAAAAGAACCCCATGGAACTAACACTGTTTGCAACACCCAGGTGATTAACGCAGGGTTAAATAATCAAAGACTATACATCAATCGATGATAGTATTCCCACGTCGCTCTCCATATCTTTAAGCTGAAAATGATTTCGAATTTCATGAACCCTTCTAATCGAGTGCCTTCTAGTATTGTTAACAGGGTGTTTAATCGGAAAAATGCATAGTATTTTTTTTTGTTTTTACATAGGCGGCACCACTTATCAAGGCCGATAGACAACTCAAGTATAATGGTTAAAGAGTGTAGAGTAGTCAAAATGGCAATATAGTAATCGATAGTAATGGAAGTTCGGTAAATTTGTTAACTTAAGTGGAACGGCTAATCAGAAACTTGCTCACGTTGGACTTGAAGCCAACCATATTACAGACAGCTGGAAAGCAGGAAAACGGAAGACAATTCCACAGGCATGCAGTTCTAAGAAAGAAGCTTTGATCATGGAATCTATGTTTAGGTTTAGGCACAGATAAAGAGTGGGAAAAATTATTGATAATGTTTTCAGCTAGTCGAGTGTTTCTTGTGAAAGTTTGGCGAGAGCGGACCATAGATTGAAGCTCAGTCGAACACTTTCCATGAAAATAACGATAAAGCAGAGACAAACACGCAACATCTCTTCTGTGAGATAGAGGTTGCAGCGAAGAGAAAAGGACATCTCCCACCAGGCCACGAAGTCTATTTTGAACCCTATCAAGGCAGGGCAAGTCTTTTCTAGCAGCTCCTGCCCATATGTGGCAACAGTATTCAATCCTTAGACGTATCTGGCTCTTATATAGATAGAGAATTGCATCAGCAGTGAGATATCTACTGGATCGATAGAAGGATCCGATCATTTTTCCAGCGGTCTTGGCAACAGATTTGATGTACGTATTCCATATAAGATCAGGAGTAAAGGTCAAGCCCAGAAGCCTGTTAAAACTTGAGGCCTCCCCAAGTCGAGAGCCATTCATTTTAATTGATGCCAGATGGGGATCAGAGCGTTGATGATGTAAAGATAGAAGCTTTCCCCATTGTACAACGTGATCAAGATAAGTGGAGAGAGAATCGGAGAGAATTTGGTCGTTTACTGTCGTAGATGTGCTACCATAGATGGTAGTGTCTTCAGCAAAAATTTCTACGAATGATGTAAGGATGTGATTTGGAAGATTGTTAATTTAGATCAGGAAAAGAGTTGGGCCCTGGATGGACCCCTGAGGGACTCCAGCATTTAAATGATTTAATAACTGAGAAGACATTTAGCTGGAGATCTTATGAAGTAAACCTTTATGCCATACCCTATCTATACAAGAGCAATTTATCTAGAAAGGTTGCTTCTGTCGAGAGATTCGCTAATCCTATGAGATATAACTGTAAGCACATCTGCTGTAGATCTAGCTAAACAGAAACCATATTGTGTGTCACTAAGAAGGTTATTTTTGCTGAGATTGTTGATTACTTCTCTATTTAATACACTTTCCAGCAACTTACTCATGACGCACAGGAGACTTACTGGCTTGTACTGAGAGTGCGATGAACGATCACCTGAATTCTAAAATACAGGGCATACTGATGAGATTTTTCAGGGTGATGGGAAGCAATTCTCCTCAAGACAACGTTTAAACAGTTTTGTAAGTATGGGTGCTAATTCTGGTTGAAGTTTATTGAGTACTATAATTGGAATACCGTCAGGGTAGGTTGCTTTACTGGAATCAAGGTTTTTGAGTAGCTTGGCAACATCACGTACAGATATTTGTATATCACATAGTGTGTTTTCTGACACAGGAGGAAATATTGTGGGTTGGCGTCCTTGGTCGCAAAGGGTAGAATTGGCTGCCAAGTTCTTGGCAAAGTGTTTGTCTTTGTCTGATGCTGACGAGTTTAACTCAGGTCCATTTATGATAGTTGGGATAGAGCACCCACTTCTGTTCAGGATTCTGCTAGCTATTTGCCAAAACTGGTGGGAACCAAGCTGCTGCATAGCTAATTTGGACTTGACGGACTGAGCATACAACTCTCTTGCGTTCTGTATTACTTTCTTACAATGGTGCCGGTAGTCCTGAAAGCGGCTTTAGTTTCCATACATCTATTACGTTGGAAGCAGTGGAAAAAGTGATTTCTGTACGCAATAGCAGCAGCACATTCTGGAAAAACAATTGCTGGTTGTTAGGTTTTTGCTGGAACTTTTCGAGGGTATGAAATTGTCTATACCTACAATTAACCATTCTGTCAGGTCTGATACTATAGACGGCATATCCTTTTTAAACATGGAACGCAGAGGAAGATCCGATATAAATGTACGGTAACTATCCAAGTCAGCCATAGTGTATCGATATACCGTACGATGGAGAATTACGTCTGAGGACTTATTACATTTCATTTTTATCTTAATTTATACAACTGAGCGGTCGGAAGATCCAAGAGGAGACAGAACAGAAACTGAACATAGTTCAGGGCAAGTTGTGAGAAAAAGGTCTAGGACACTTGCATACTGGCAGTCATTGTCGGGCACACGGGTGGGTTCCTGAACAATCTGAGTAAGGTCATAAGCAATGGAGAAATCATGACAGAATCTCCCCTACACATCGGTCTTGTTTGAGTGGGTCAACCATTCCACATTGTGAACATTGAAGTCTCCACATACGTGAATGTTAGATGAAGGATATGCTGATAGAACTTGGTCAATTTTCTCAGATATGCTTTTAAAGATAGTAACTCCGCTGTTATAGGGGCGACAGAGAGTAAAAAAAATTACGTAGTGTGAGCTAGTGCTACTCGGAAGCACATATAGGGTAAGTTAGAATCTTCTCTGGAGATGTCCCTACCACATGGAAAGAATCTTATATATAGGCACATATTCCATGCCCATGGTGATCTTGGGGGTCAGATTTGGAAGCTAGGTTAGAGTATCCTTTAATTACGAATTCATTTAGGGAAATAGTCTGTCCAATTCCAGTTTCGCTTAAAAATAAAAGGTCTGGTTTAGTCTCCTGTAATTGGGTTTCAACCTCTGGAAGGTTAGAACGTATACACCTGATGTTAGAGAAGACATGGTAATGCGGGTCTACGTTGGAAGTTTCAGATCCGGGTTTAATCGTGTATTTTTTATTGAAACTTGTCATGATGGAATTTTGGAGTTTGTGGACTAGGTCGTTAGACTCGCTTATAGCAGGACAAAAAGTATGCGAACTTTACTTGTTATTATATTTTTCTACCAAAGAATAATAAACAAACACATATCCTAGATATTGGCACCATATGAATTAATTATTTATCGACATATCCACCATTTTTTAAATAATTTTAAACAATATTTCCTCCCCCGAGGGAGTAAATTTTTTTATCAAAAATGGAGTTATGGCTCTAGCAACATAAACTATGTTCCTCCAAAAGATATCCTTTGAAGTAAATTGCGCTACTCCCTCATATACTCCTCTTTTTAAAATTGATCAGAGATATTCAATAGGGTTAAGCTCTGCAGAACACTGTAGTCAGTTCATGAGAGGTTCTCCATTGATTCAAGGAAGGACGCAGTCCCCCCAACAAGAATGGTATGGCACATTACCATGTATAAAAATCATCTGAAAACGACGTGACAATAGTAAGTCATCTAGCCATATTGACAAATGCTTATCCCAAAAGGCCGTGCACGCATTCATGATAATCTTTACATCCTCTTGCGCTCAGAATGGTCCAACTAAAATATTCTCAATGATTCCCGGACAAAATATGATGCCTCCACCTCCTTGTTGACGATGAGCTCTTTAACGGGTCGGAGTTGCGTTCGGGTTTCTAACTTTGGCCCATCTATCCGGGCCGTGAAGAGTAACATGGGCCTCATCTCTAAATAGGATCTGTAGGAAATTCATTTCCATGTAATTCTGTGTCCATGTCATTCGTTTTCCCTATGTTGTTTTCTCAATGGAGGCATTGGAAAAGGTTTTATGTTCCTTGCCATCTCCTTTAACACATTGTATCGTGTATGCCTGGATCTTGGTGCAATACCAGCTTTTGTAAAGTCGAAAGCACTGGTGTTGTTTGTGTTCTACCAATTTTCCGAATATCACCATCTAAATGGTTTCTCTTGATGCCCTTATTTTTCTGGGTTTGGTGGTCGGGTTGTTCAAGAATGCAGTCAAAGTTTTGGGATGCCATTCCAGGTCCATGGCTATTTTTTTTTGTATGTAAAATCTTTCTGCGAGTCCAGCAACTACATTTTGCTTTTTGAATATCTGTATTCGCCTGATTTTTCGCATTCTTAGGGATTTGCAATAAAGCTATGGATAGTAGCATTTCTTTGATAATAAGAAAAATGCCTTACCTCCGTAAATATGGCATGAATTTGACAAAAACTTTGGGAAATAACTAAACGTTAAAACAAATCCCTAATGGTAATTTTTTTTTTTTTTGTAAAGTACATTTAGGGAAATATTGATATTTTACTAATCCGAAATAAAGAAATTGATACAGTTTACACACACACATACACACATACACCCACACACAGACACACACACACACACATATATATATATATATATATATATATATCTTCCTTTATGGCGTCGATAGGTTACGAGTCCCCTGAGAAAGTCTCATTGACTGAAACAGATGGCTGTTTTTAGCAACCATATGCAACTGTTTCCTCTCATATATATATATATATATATATATATATATATATATATATATATATATATATATATATATATATATATAGTTTTTTATAAGAGTATGTCTCACTGTCCTATGAGCTCTCTCTAAAAATGTACTTCCTGATTGTTACTTTTTGGTGATACGGTACGACGGTGATTTACAAACAATATATGGTTATGTCAGCAGCGTTCTTTTTTAGTTGATCACTATAATAAGTAGCCTCATTTACATTTGTGGTGCACACTACGCGATATTATTTTATCAGTGCGATTACTAACAACACGTTGACCGTCCCCAGAATGATGGTAAAGTATTTAACTAGAAATATTTAATACTAGCATCTGCAAATTTTGGAAGAATCTATTAATTAAAGATTTAAAGAATGTTCCGAATAAAACCCATGCACTCCCTCCCCAATTTAATTCATCCTTTTTACACAGACAAATAAAACTATTATTCCAATATATGGCTTCGTTTATGTCTAATGAAATATAAATATATATATATATATATATACACTCACACACACACACACACATATATATATACATACTCACACACACATACACATACACACACATATATATATATATATATATATATATATATATATATATATATATATATATATATATATATTGTAAATATATTTACTTGGGGCGAATCGAGATATGAAACGTATTAGCTTCGGCTTCGTTTATTTCTAATGATATATAAATATATACATATATATATATACACTCACACACACATATATATACACTCACACACACATACGCACACACATATATATATATATATATATGCATATATATATATATCTATATATATATATATATATGTATATATATATTGTAAATATATTTACTTAGGGTGAATCGAGATATGAAAGGTATTAGCCATTTTGTTATGTGTCTGTCATTCTATTGCTGATGTATTTGTGTTGTCTTTATCGCGAGAGAAACACATAGGCATTCATCTAGATTAATTCGTTCCGGTTTCTGTGGGAAACGGAGATAAAATACGCTAATTGAACGTAACCGAAATAGGAAGTATATAATCAGATTACCGGATGTTGACGAACAGTTATTTTCTTTAGTGGGCTATGATCAGACGAAAAAAAAAAGGTATAATATCCTGACAGCTTATATGAATCAATTCTTTATCGACTTGTTCTGTATTTTCTGATCACCAGCAGCAAAAATCTATAATTAAAAGAAGAGTTACCTTACCGTGAATCAATAAATATTATTAAAACATTGTTGTAATACCAGTAATCTGGTAATGTCAACCATTTGGTCTAGAATATTAAATATGCAAATTCCTCTTATAATACTATAATTGATCAAAGTTGAGAATACTCTCAGGATAGCGGACGTAAATAATATATTAAATTAATCATTCTTATTATACACTAGAGAGTGGAGGCCGCCTGGCTTTGTCCGGTGTTAAAATACGCTTAATATCATATTTTAATTTGTCTCACTTTCGGATATATTATGATATAGTCGTGATTTCCAAAGAAAAAAAAAACAGTATATGGGGTCCATTAATTGCATCGAAACTCACAGAAAAAATGTAGCAATTAAATCTGGTGACGTTACCACCGTATCAATGTGGCACGCATAGAAACCGAATGTTATCATTGAATATAGCTTCTGCTTCATTATTTATATGAATATTTAGATACACAGTATTTTAGGCAGTAGCTTCTGGTGCTAATATGTATAGACATTGTGCGCGGGTCTATCAGTGAACATTCACATATAACAGCCTATGGATAAAGAAATTCGAAGCTAAGATGAGATCAGTCACTGGTAGGGATGTCTTTGGGACTTTTTTGTTATCATTGTAAAAATGTTAATTTAAAACAGAAACCATTAAAGTCAATTGTTTAGTCCAATAGAATAATGAAATGAATGGCAAGTCGTCATTAGTCACACTAGTGCATATGACAGCTCATTTCTAATAAGTTTCATATGTGTAACGAACTGTTGCATTATATGTCATAGTCATTGGGCATCATGAACTTGGAGCAACATCAGTCGGCACAAACAGTCCAGCTTGAATTTTTGTATTGATATACAAATTAATTCTGATAAGTTAAAACACACTATATACTATTCTACAGCAGGATCATTATCGTGAGTAGAATATACAGAAATGAAAAATGTTATTCCTCAATTGTAATGTCGTTAAGTAGTTTTTAATTGAGACATGTATCTTGCCAATTTTGGAGCGAAAATACCTCATTGAGAATGTACATAGTTTTATATATATATATATATATATTTATATATAGTTAAACTTATTTAATACATTATGTGAATAATGAAACAATAGATTCAACACCTGTAGTAATAAGAATATTGCAATGTTTTAATATTGGAATATTGGCATCAGAAGTAGTATAGAAGCAAAATCGCCATCATTATTAAGATGGATTATGCTTTGAGTAAAAATGTTCATGATACAATTCTACTTCCCAAACAAAGCAAGAAAACTCTAGTTACATATCCAGAAAAGGTATTTTAATGTGTACTTTTGTTTAACAATTAAATAAACAGAAATTTAAATTAGTTATCAATAGAAATGGTATTGTGTCCTTAAACATTTTTAAGGAAGTATGCGGCCCGCCTAAAGCATAGAGTGTATTTAATTTCATTGGTAATGAGTATGAAATTATTTACAAAAAGTAAATAAGTAAGCTAACCGAGTAACCCAACAACTTTGAAATTTTATTATAACCCTCCAGCTGCAGGATTTGAACACTTTCACGTCATAGAAAAATTAGTTAAGTTTCTGATATCTATAATACCGATCTAGTCTGTTTGTTTAAATGTATGTATGTATGTATGCTTGTATGTCTGCCTAAAACTTCTGACAGAGGTAAAGGATTTTCACGAGATCGATATCATTTTGAAGCTGGACATTTCGGACAACAAATATCACAAATAAGCTAAATACATTAATTCCTTCACCCTCAAGTGGGCACTTTTCCACAACGCTTTTTTGCCGATATTTTCGAAAGTCATCCTTTCTTTTGGATTAACTAGCATTGATTTAAATCTCTCTCACTTCCGGTTTGGCGATGAACACAGGGGCATAGATGTCATGTCTTTCACGTTCTTTTCCTTGTTCGCAGAAGGAGTCGCCTGCCTGTCTACTGCCACTTGTTTTTCATCGAAACGCCCGGGCAACGCCGGACACACATGCCCATGATTAGAAAAATAGGATTTACAATGAATTTAGGATAAGCATGCATATTTTCACATTCCCAATATGTACCAATCAACATCGAAAATGTACGTGTATGAGTTACTCCCCAAACAAATGGAATAATTTGATTGAATGGCAGTAACATATTATAGCATTGTAAGTTATAATGTTTAGTCGAAAGTGAAAGAAAACAATAAAATCATTCGGTCATTTCATCTAACTCAGCACTATAGCAGATATAAACATGAAAATAGTATGCCCCGTGAAATAAATAAAAATATGATTACCATAAAAATAGTGGCTATGATGTACTTATTTCCCACCTATTTCTATTTCAGTCTATTCTCGGTCACGTGATCCTATTCAGATTTCGTAACAGTTGGTCAGCATTAATGTTTTTTTTTCTTTTACTAACACTGACATGAATACAGTTCGTTGTAATTGTAACCTATTTATCACTGATATAAATTATTGCACAGTAAAATTATCTAATCAAACGACATTACTTAAATACTAAATAAAAACAGTTAATCTACCAAATGTGTATGTTATAAAAACAAAATAGCGTCAGGGTTGCGTTTAACCTGAAAATACTATGGTAACATATAAATGATTGACATTTTTATTTATTCGAACACTTTACTCCAGTAGATTTTTTATACAAAAGTCAATAAGAATATTCAAATTTGCAAAGTGTACTTCATATAGTTAAGTAAGCAAGAAAAGATATGGAATTTTTACTTAATATTTCGAAATACGGAAAATCATTTTTTCTTTAAAGTTAAATCGTTTTTAACATGCAATACGGTATCAATATGAAATAGATTCAACCAAAGAGGAAAAACATTGTTTGTGTTCGTTTATGAACAAAAATATAAAAACGAAATATTGATGCCGATCTGCTGCTACGGATTCGAACAATCTGCAAGCGAAGAAGCAGGAAAAACAGATTTCAAACGATCTTAAATAAAATGTATATGATTATGACTGCTATGAATCGTGTGTGTATGAAATTTACCGAATCTGGAAACGCAGAAGATCTTCACTATAGTAAGTGCACGTATTTTAAAACATTGACAATAAACAGTTTAATATTTAATTAATTGTGGATGTGGACGTGCATTAAAACTGCAAAAATGAAGAGAAACTGCAAGAAGAAGTGAACAAAAATAAGAAGGAATAAAAGAAGATAATGTACCAAGATTTCACGTAAGAGTATACAAAAACTATTCCGTGCTTGTGCCTAACAACAGAATCAACTGGAGATTTCGTATCGCGGAAATTTCTATAATATACCCGCTTATAAAATTAAAAAAAATATTAGAAAAGTAAACCTTAAGACTACGTTGTGTATAATGCATGCGATATACTCTGTAATGTGAATGTATGCAGGATAATGTGCAAGTACTCTTGCATCAATTTACACGGATGAATCTAATGTATGTAATTAAGTGAAACGCAAAAAGTTCGAAATGCGTTTGCTTAACGAAGAAAAAAGTGCAAAACTTGATCAGGTTAGGCGGACACAAAAAAGGAAAAGAAGAAAAATAAGAGGACATGTAAAAGAAGAAAACATGTATTAATTAAATGTATATGTACTCATAAAGAAGCGTGCTGTCACGTAGGTTGAGAATGCGGTAAGATGGGGGAAAGATACGTGTAGGTTTTGAAGGGTGATCTAATTTTTGTAAAGTGAGTGTACGCATTTGTAATATTATATTGAAAAATGCGCGCATGAAAAGTAATATTCTTAAGATTTTATTAAACCTGGAAAAGTAAAGGACAACATTTTTTGCATATATTGTTATTATTTGTTGTTGAGTTAGAAAGGATGTCAGTCGCTGGATTGAACTTATTTCCCCCCTATTATTTGCATATATTTATGTAGTAAAAATTGTTTGAATAAAATTAATTCATTAGTTAGTTAGTTAGTAGATAGAATTAATAATTTTAAAATTTACATAAAAATTATTAATTTTATTATATCATAATTAGGATCATTTAATTCTTTCTAACTCAACAATAAACAACAAACAACATATGCAAATAATAAATAAAATATTTATCAATATTCAAATTTTATTTTTAGCTGCAATATTTTAAGTCTAAAAAATTATTATTTTTTACTTTACTAGAATATCTTGTTCTTTACTTTTCCAGGTTGAATTTTTTGTCCTTTACTTTTCCAGGTTTAATATAATCTTAAGAATATTACTTTTCATGCGCGCATTTTTCCATATAATCCATGATTTTTCCAGGCATTGCTATTGTATTAATATATAAATTTATAATATTTATTATTGATTGTCCAAAAAAATTAGCTCTCAAACACACAAGTATGCAATATTTATTATTCAATCACAGTAGTTCCGAGCCAGGGTCTCTACCGAGACTGCGGTTCATGAATTCGTGATCTGTATAGAGCGTAAACTAACAAAAAAGAAGATGGCACTTGGTGTCTTTTTAGATATCGTTGGAGCTTTTGACAACATACCCTTCAGTAGTATGTTCCAGTCGATACGAGAACTCAATTTGCCACCAGTACTCATCCGATGGATTGAGTATATGGTGAGGCACAGAACAGTTCAAGTAAAACTACTGAGGGCAACTGTTAAAAGGGAAGTAGTTAAATGAAACCCCCAAAGTGGGATTTTATCAGCTTTACTATGGAACTGTATGCTGAATCCTCTTTTAAAGGAGTTTAAAAATAGGAATATTTATGCCCAGGCTGCTGCTGATGACATCGCAGTGCAGGTCGCGGGTTCAAAAGCATCATTGGTCAGATGCATTGCTAAAATGGGAGTACATTTTTCATCAAATGTGATAGCGAAAAATTTGATTTCATTCAAAGAATATGTATATCATAGAATTCACTAATATTTTTAATCGATAAATTCACCATTTTCTGCTATAAAATCATAAGGAGAGTTAAAAAAAAAATTAGTTATTAAAAAAAAGTTCGGTTTTTTAATTATAAAAAAAACGATACACGGGATTGAACGAACCCCGGTACTCTAACCGTTAGGCTAACATGTCATATTGGACAATCGAGGTAAAAAGTATTTATATACAAAGAAAGTTATGCAAAATAAAAAAAAGCGTTAGTCACTTATGTACTTACTCTCCTGTTTGTGTAACCCACTTATTTTGTTGTAACTTTTTTTCTACTGAACCAATTTTCGACATTTTTTCAAAACGTAGCTAATGAGGTGTTCTATCCAACTATATAACGTGTTTGAAATTTGGTTGGGAACGGAATTAGTGGTGGGGGTTTGAATGTGTCTCGATTCATTCAATTTCGGACTTAATATATATATATATATATATATATATATATATATATATATATATATATATATATATATATATATATACTGGAAAGATATGTTCGATGTAAACCTTTATTCCAGTGAATGTGTCAGAATAAGGAACCATTCAGTAACTGCAATTGTAATCGTAAATAATAGTGTATTAAAAATAAATATGTGGGAAGATAAATACTGAACAGGCTATACACGAAAATGTAACCGGTCAAAACAAAAATCACCAGCTATTTAGGGTAGAGGAGAAAGAGTAATGTGCATCGGAGTAAAAATCTTACCTACTTTCCCAGTGCGATTCCGTATTTGAGAGGGTTCGGCGAGTTTGAAAAAATATCTAATAATTTAAAAGCTAGGACATTATGTATTGGTTGGGCAAGAAACAGCATTTAGTAGTAACTGAAGGTTGTGCATAGCATGTGTTTACTCATAGTCTTACACTATCAAAATGTCAGGAAAATGCATGTTCCTACTTTATTATATTGGATATATAATCTTTGTCTAATGGAAAAAGCGTTTGAAAGCTTATTTTTCTTCATAATATAACAGAGTGAAACTTTATATCTTTAATTATGTTCGAACTTCGTCGATTTATGGTGTTATTTGTTCAAAGAATTTCGTACTGTACTTATCGTCTTTTGCAATAATACTAATACGTAAAGATTAAAAATATCAAAACACAAGCCCTAGTCCAGCACCTGACAGCTGTCAAACTCCTGATTGACAAACAATATGAATTCAGGCAATCCCGTTCAACAGCAGGTATCTTAACTGTAGTTTCTCAACGTATATACCGTTTACTGGACAAAACAGGGGAGGGTAGAGCGGTGGTCCTTGATATATCTAAGGCTTTTGACAGGGTATGGCACGATGGTCTACTAAGGAAAATGAGATCATATGGAATCACTGGAAGAATTCATAATGTAATTAAATCCTTCTTAGGTATTAGAAAAATCAAAGTTGTCCTCGACGGTCGTATATCCAAACAATATGACATAAATGCGGGAGTACCTCAGGGGTCTATCCTTGGACCTCTATTATTCCTGATATTCAAGAATGACCTCCCTGATAATATTGGTTCAGGGATGGGTATATTTGCCGATGACACCACTCTCTATAGCAGATATGAGGGGAAAACAAATGAACACATATCCAAGGAAATGGCAGACACTAGAGGGTGACCTCCAATCTGTAGTGGAATTGGGACAAAAATGGTTGGGCACAGTCAATGCTGCTAAGACTAAGCTTGTTTCCTTCAATAACTACAAGAAACCCTATCTACCACCAATAGCAGTGACCAAGAAAACATTGCCTGAAAGTATTTCTTTTAAACTCCTCGGCCTAACGTTTACAGGGAATATGAACTGGAATAGATACATTGAGAGTATTGCCAAGGCTGCTGCAAGGTAGGTTGGCTCCCTCTACCGTGCTAGAAAACTATCCTATACCTC
>NC_136500.1:26543850-26691350 GCF_053919585.1 Euprymna scolopes
AAGGCTTCTTAATTTTGAGATTATTAATCTAATAATATTGAGAATATTATACTTATTATTTTTGAGAATAGTATAGTTTTTAATTTTATTGAGAATATAATAATTATTATTATTGAGATTGTTAAACTTATTATTTTGGGGAATATCATAATAATTATTATTTAGGAGATTATATTTATTATTAAGGAGAATATTATGACTATTATTATTGAGATTATAATTATTGTTATTATTATTAAGAATATAATATATATTCTTATTTAGAATACAATAATTATTATTTATGAAATGTTATTATTCAGAATGTAATACTAATTATTATTGACAATAATGTTTTCATTATTATTGAGAATATAATAATTATTATTACTGACATTATAATAATTATTATTATTATTGAGAATATTATAATGATTATTACTGACAATATTACAATTATTATTGTTAATATTATAATTATTATAATTGTGAATATTATAATTAATATCAAACTTATTATTATCGAGAATAATATAATTATGTTTATTGAGAATATTATAATTATTATTATTTAGAATATTATAACTTTTTTAATTGGGAATATTATTATTAATATTTCTGATATCATAATTATAATTCTGGAGAATATGAATATTATTATTTTCATGCATATTATTATTATTATTATTATTATTATTTTTATTTTTATTAATATTATTATTCCTATTATTATTATAATTATTGAGAATAACATAATTATAATTATTGAGACTAATTTAATTATTATTATTAAAGAATGATATAATTATTATTATAATAAGTAAAATATTCTCAAAACTAATAATTTTAATATATATTATAGTAGTTTGAATTATTAATTATTTAGAATATTATAACTATTATTATTGAGATTATTATAATTATAATTTTTTAGTGTATTATAATTAATATTATTGAGAATATTAACATGTTTATTATTGTGAGTATTGGAATGATAATTATTGAGAATATTACAATTATTATTATTGATAATATAATAATTATTATTATTGAGAATATTAAAATTATCAATTTTGTAAAATATTAAAATTAATATTATTGGGAATATTGTAATTTTTTATTGAGAATATTATAATTATTATTATTTAGAATATGAAAATTATTAATATGGAAAATATTAAAATTATTATTATTGAGAATATTATAGTTATTGAGTATATTAATGATTATTTTTTAGAATATAAAAAAATACTGCTGAGAATACAATAATTATTTTTATAATTCAGAATATTATAATTATTATTATTGAGTATATCATAATTATTATTGTTGGGAATATATGCTCATTATTATTTCGATTATTATTATTATTATTATTATTATTATTATTATTATTATTATTATTATTATTATTATTATTATTATTATTATTATTGAGAATATTTTATATTATAATATTGTCAATAATACTAATGTTGGTATGCATATTAATAATATTTTTTTATATTCTAAGTAATACTGATTTAAATATTCTCAATAATAAGATTTATAATATTCTCAATAATAATAATTATAATATTCACTAAGATAACAATTATAATATGCTCAATAATAATAATTATACTATTCTCAATAATTATATTTATTATACGCTCAATAATAATAAAAATAATATTAAAAATAATATTGTTGAGAATATTATCATTATTATTATTATTGAGAATATTATAACTATTGTTATTGAGAATTGTAATAGTATGTTTATTTAGAATACTATAGTTGTATTATTGGGCATATTATAATTATTGCTATTGAG
Source organism: Euprymna scolopes (assembly GCF_053919585.1). Taxonomy (NCBI): domain Eukaryota; kingdom Metazoa; phylum Mollusca; class Cephalopoda; order Sepiida; family Sepiolidae; genus Euprymna; species Euprymna scolopes. Next base: position 26,545,646 of record NC_136500.1, read on the forward strand.
AATATTATAATTATTGTTGAGAACAATATAATTATTATTATTCTTAATATTATAATTATTTTAATGAGAATATTAAAATTATTATTATTCAGAATATTTTAATTATTATTTTTGTTAATATTAAAGTTATTATTTTTGGCAATATTATAATTAGTATCATTGCGAATATAATAATTATTATTATTGAGAATATTATAGTTTTAATTGGAGAATATTATCATTGTTCTTATTGAGAATATTAAACTTATTATCATTGAGAATGTTACAATTATTTCTATTGGGAATATTATACTTATTATCATTGCGAATATTATAATTATTGTCATTGAGAATATTAATAATTATTGTCATTGGAATATTATAATATATTAATATTTTAAAGAACGGTTTTCCTTGTGCTTACGTGCCATCTATTATAGTCTTTTTGAAAAAAAAACTTCACAAAACTAACGAGGAATTGTGTATATCCTCAACTTTTTACCCACACAGTCGATATAGAAAAATTTCAGTCATTTTATCATCATGATACTTCATATAAGTTGTCCTTAGCGATTTCCCCTGCTCATTATGTGTTATGGCTTTTGCACGAACATTCGAGTCAAACTTTAACATTTTTTGTCAGGTTTCTTTCTTTATACACTTCCACCCGTATATATTTATTGAAATTGACCATGAATATTCTTCTCAATGCATTTGTGTTTAGCTTCTTCTTCTTCTTCCTCTACTTCTTCTTCTTCTTCTTCTTCTTCTTCTTCTTCTTCTTCTTGTATTGAATTAAATATCTTCTTCCTTACTTGTTCGGTCTCCTTGAATTTTTCAAGTTTTGACACACCTTTTCAAGATTTTCCTTACAGTTGAAAAAGCAACCGTTCAAAATAATTTTTATACATTGTGCTATACTTATTATGTTTCGCCCAATATACCCCTTTCATATTTAACACACCGACATTACTCTTCAGCGTAATGATCTATGCATCTTCATGTTTTTAGTTTTTTTCATATATTTCAGCTCATTTTCTTTGCATTAAATAATACTCACTGTAGTTAAATGATTTAATTCATGACAAAATTGTTTTTTGCCATCCTGTAAGACCCCGTGCTGACAGAAGTAGTAAAGATAACAGTAGGAAACAATCAGATAAAAATAACTCCCTGTTTATATACTTGCTCAATATGCAAATGAGACGCTTCCGGTTAAGTAGAAAACGGAGCCTTATATTTCAGCAGGGTTGGATATTTGTTTAAGTGGCGAGCTGTGTCAGAAAAGGACTAATTCTCGTCCACGACAACGCCCAACCACATATTGCTAAACTGCCTCTGCAGTAATAAGGATACTCTGCCTCAGCCGCCATACTCTCCAGAACTATCCTATATCGAGCACCACTTTTTAATCAACATCAACTACTTTCTGCGCAAAAAATGCTTCAAAAACAGAAAACAGTATAAAATAAAATCGCTTTCGGCGACATCATTGCCCTCAAATGCACGGTTGTTACGTTACTGGCGTAAATACGATTGTATCACATTTGCCAAAGTAGGTTGATTCTGATAGTACTTATTTGTATCAATAAATGTTTGTTTTAGCCGAGATATGTTCATGTGAATTTTAAAGTTAAAAACCACAATTACTTTTTCGTCAACCATATATATATATTACATGAGGGTCACCACTTATCAAGGCCCGGGTCCACTTAGGTATAAAGGTTATTGCATGTACAGTAATCACTGATATAATATTGTAATAACTTTTGAACTGCAAAAACTTATATAGTCGTTCAAAAGTAATACACACATTATCCCCAGGAAACCCTTTCACTAACAATCTCATGAGAAGTTAACAGTGGATATTACACCTAAATACAATAACGAATTAAATTATAAGGAAAAGGGAAATATTCAGTGATATAAAAGAAAAAAAAAACGAATTAGGAATTCGTGTAAAGTAATATATATTAATTATATAAAACATATGTACAAGTAAGATGGAAGGTATGAAGCCGATTATAATATATCCCCAAGCAAGTCCAATGATTTAATAAAATCTTTCTGTTGACAGAGAAGGTTTACGCAAAATAATCGAGATTGACAACGACATCTCTAAATAATTTGATAGTCAGTCCGGTGAAGATTATGAAACAATCCATTTCATATGCTTTAGTCCAAACAGAATTTTCGATCAGGTTTTGGCCAATGGCAGATTCTAAGATGAAAAACAGGCGAGAGCAATGTGGTTTGCTTAGTCCAATATCTGCTGGGATATAATGATTAATGCATGTCTGCAGATTTAAGGAGGCAGAATACTGCCAATTGAATTCATAAATAATATTGCTTTGTGTAACGTAAATAAAACTATCCTTATTTACCACGTAGATGCAAATTTTACACCAAAAACAAAACGTAACACAACAAACGGGAAATAAATAGATACAAACTTGATAATCCGTTTTCCCAAACACTGCTTATCATTTCTCTCCAAGGAAGGGTTAAATAAGCAGGGCACTTGTAGGCGCGCAGCGCTATACGAGTCTTGTATTTTTCTACTTAATCATTAATAGTATAATTAATAAATTCTCATCGTAACCATTAAGAATGAAAATGCATTTGACAGTGTTTAATTTATGTTCAAGGTTTTTCGAAGAACAAATTCTGAGGGCTCTATAATTTAATGACTGAATAATCCCTATTTTCTTGGACGTAGGCACAAATCAGCACCAATTCATATAAACACTGGGCAAGGTGTGTTTGCGATAAACTATAGTTGGAAGAGAACTCTTCATATACTATTCAGGAAAGTAAAGTAGCCGCCATTCTCTTTCCCCTAATAAATGATAACGCCGTCTGGAGAGAATTGAGATTCTTGAAATAGATGTTTGCTTCATGCCTAGAAGTGACGTGGGTTCAATAAGAATATTCTTGAGGAAAAGTGAGGAAAAGTTAGGTTGCCATTATAAAGTGAGTGGGCACAACTACCAATGATCTACTGTAGCGGGGCATTATGAAAATATTCACAGCTCTGCGTTGCAATTTATGTTAACATTCAACCAATCTGAATAAATCATTAATAAAATATTTAGTTTATAGAGCATTAACTGCCTCTGTATTAGTTCATCGCTACTAGGCTAGGGACAGGTTGGCAGACCCCGCCATAGACAAAATGCGTCCAAGCGGGATATCTTAATTGTATATCTTAGGAAGGCCATACAATAGGCATTAGTACGCAGAAGGTCTTGCTTTATCATAATTCTCTTTGGAAGTGTATCCTTTCTTTTAAAAGTATAAAATACGTTTCTGGATGTTAATTTCATTCTTTTAAGCGCTGTCGTTTATTTCAGCAGAGCACATGCGAACAAACTCATCAGGATCATTCAAAATAACTACTATTTTCTTGAGATAATCTGCAGTATACAGGAGATAATATACCATATTAAGGATTATAACACCGGCACTTATGTCCGGTTTACATATATTCATATCTTCATTTAATTTCAATATCTTATTGGTATTAAAATGCGTGGAGGGCCGAACAAAATCATCTGAATTAATGACTGAACAGGAAATACCAAATCTCTTAGACTAACCATAGCAGCTGTTACATGATCAGACGAGGTGGGATCATGATGCTTAAGTTGGAATAATAAGACTTCAAATGCTGCAAGAATTTATTCTTTTTCAATATAAGTAGGAGCAACACAAAGAATCTAAACATTTAGAAAGCATTGTAGGCTCAACTTTTGAAAGCACAAGATTAGAATAATTAAAAAATTCGAGCCCGGATCTAGAGGAAGATGCTCATCAAGCTTACGGGAAATACATTAGCCAGAAAAGTCTTCATGGTATGCCAAATATTTAGAGAACCGAAATGAATCATAAAAATATTAATTTGTTTTTTTTTATTCGAAATGGAGCCATACAAAGAATTAATGTAAGAATCAAGTTGTGAGCGGAATTTATTTATTTCATCATGGATGAAAGTATGTTCAATTGTAAGATTAGGTGCAACCTTGGAAGCAAACATTTCGTTTAATAATATGAAATAAAAAAAAATGTTCTTTAAAAGGAATCAAATAGATAATCTACTAAATCTAATTTTGCTCTTAAAACACAAGACGCAATTGATTTATTTGATCTGAGCATCGCTGTACTGAATCTTCAGGAATGTAAGTTACTTTTTAACATTACAAAACTAATATAGCACGTTTGAAATATTGGACTAACACTTTCGCGCACGTTGATATAAGAGATAAGTTAAAAATAAAAAAAAACACGAACATAATTCTCACTAATGAGCGAACACTAGGGGGTATATAAATAAAAACACGAATAGGAATTAATGTAAAATACTATATATATATATATATATATATATATATATATATATATATATATATATATATATATATATATTATTACATTTTCGCCCCAAACAAGGCTCATTGCCACTTTGTTATAGGGGCTACTATCAGGGTCATAAGCATCAGTGGTTCTGCGTAGGGAGTTGGCCAAGAAGATGTCAGTTCACGTTACACTTGAACTTCTGCATGTCAGTTCAGTTGGGGAAGCAGGGACTCGGCTGGGAATTCAAAATCTAGCTGTTCTGGGGAAGAAACTACTGGAGTAGAAGGCTCTCTTACATCTAGGAATCTCAACCGTCAAGGGGTGGTATTTAGCTGCTTGTCATATTTGCCGGAGGTATTTACGTCGAGGGTGCATAAGTGCTTGCAGTTCTTCAGAGAATTCATCGTTAAAGTACTTGTATAACAGGCAGAGGTATACAATATTTCGTCGATAGGAGAGATGCTGAAGTTTAGCTGACAGTCAGTACCTATCAGATTTGCGACTCTCTTTTGAACCTTGTCTAGGAGCGAGAGACTAGTGGCAGATGCACTAGGCCAAATATGACAACAGTTCACCATATATGGGAGAATGGTGGTCTTATAGAGGTATAGGCTACTTTCGGGCGTTAGTAGCTTTCTAGCACGGTGGATAGCACCTACCTTCTTCGCAGTGGCCCTGCCAATACTCTCAATGTAATTGTTCCAGATCATGTTTTTATGAACGTTAGGCCGAGGAGTTTGAAGTTGTGCTTTCAGAAAACGAGTCATTGGTTTTTTCTATTGGTGTTAGGGGAGGTTTCTTGTGACCTGGATTTTTTTCTTATCTAAGGAGTTAATTATATTATGTATTCTTCCAGTAATACCGTATGATCTGATTTTCTTGAGAAGACCCTCATGCCATACCCTGTCATAGGTTTTAGATATGTCTAGAGATACGGCTCTTCCCTCCCCCGCTTTGTCCAGTGAATGGTATATACGTTCTGAGATTACAGTTATGACGTCTGCTGTGGAACGGGCTTGCCTAAATCCATATTGCTGGTCAGTCAGACGTTTAGCACTGTAAGGTGATATATATATATATATATATATATATATATATATATATATATATATATATATATATGTACAATTATATAAAATGTATGTACAATTGGAGTGTGTATGTGAATGGTTGGATAATATCTCCGCATAAGTCCAATAATTTAATACAGTGCAGTGTTTAGCGATGTATTGGAAAATTCAAAATAGCGCCCGATTCTCTCTTTAACACGGCACGCTGGGAAAAGCGTGTTATAAATAATAAACTAGACAAAATACTATTTAAAAACACCGTATATATGTCAAGTTATGGCATGGTAACATATATTGAACGAATTTCTAACAGTATTTTGTCTAGTTTATTATTTATAACACCCTTTCTCAAACTTACCGTGTTAAAGAGAGAGTCGAACACCATTTTGAATTTTCCAATACATCGGTAAACACTACATGTATTTCGAGCTGAATAATTATGTTATATTTAATAAAAACACAAAAAATATATCCAGTTTGGTAGAAAAGTAACTTATCTTGCCTTTAATAACATTTATTAGTTATATATTTGTTTTTGACAACTTTTTTGAATCCCTGTGTCAGTAATCCAAACCTATATATATATATATATATATATATATATATATATATATATATATATATATATATATATATATATATATATATATATATATATATATAGGTTTGGATTACTGACACAGAGATTCAAAAAAGTTGTCAAAAACAAATATATAACTAATAAATGTATATATATATATATATATATATATATATATATATATATATATAATAACCTATTAACATTGGACTGGAAAACAACTGTTATATATTTAGTGAGGAATCAGCTGTGTGATATATTTTTCATAAATGTATCGTTCTAGAAAAAAACTTGCTATTTAATTACTCATCAAGATTAAGCCACTGATTGTGAGTATAAGCAATTATGTCAGCGGTTGTAGCTGGATGGGCGTACTCGCAGAATTCCTTACAGACATGGGGACCATAAACTAAACTTCAGTTTGCACAGGTCCTGCAAATAACGATTAAGTAGAGATAGCCCAACAACGTCTCTTCTATCAGAAAAAAAAATATTGAAAAGAGGAGAATGCGTATTGCGAACCACATTTCACCGTCCAATTCCTATCCTGTCGAGATGAAAAGGCTGCTCTGAGCAGCTCTTCCTCAGATCTTGCAATAGTATATCATGTTGAGACTATTTGCCTCTTCTACATGAAAAGAACAGCATTGTGTGTGAAATACCGATTAGAAACGTTTTATTTACTAAGGATGTTCTCGTCTAGCGAGGAATCGGTTGTGGTCTATATTTTCCATTTCAGATAGAGAGTAGAGACCATCACAGGATCTATCCAAAATGATTTATCCCCAGAAAGATAGCCATTCTTTTAAACTGGGGATAAATATGAAAAGAAAAACAAAACAGTTGTAATCGAGAAAGAGGTGTTTGGGTTTTAGTTGCATTACAATTATGTTAACTTTTTCACATCGCATTATGCCGGAAACATTTTAGTCCTTGCTGGCCTTTGCTGTGTTACATAAATTATAGTGCCATCAGGCGAAATGTCTACGAACGATCTAAGAATGTAATATTATTACAATATTTTAGTCGTCGGATGACCCCTTAACATTTTTACTATTGATAGAGTTGTTTTCTCGGAACAGATCGATAGTAAAATATCGATTTAAATGTTTAGTTTAAAGTAGATAATAATTTATTCTAACCCCGCACCCACATGGTAACACTAATTATTTCATTTCCCTGTATTTTTACATGGCCACGTCTTATATTGCATTTTCTGATCAACAGGCTATTTCTGTCTGCAACTAAACTTTTTGTTTATCATAGATTTTGCAGATAATGTGTAATCAATCAACAGGTAGTTTAATGACGATAGGTTGCCGTGATATCTTTACAAGGTTGTGCCTGTGTCAAGTCTGTATATACCTATCGGGATACCATCAATGGAAGCCTTGATTCGAAATTCCTGGAAATACGGTGAAATGTGTAATACCACTATTAGAATTCTCTGATAGAACATTCAAATTTCAAGGTCGGTAATATATTAGAATATTGCAGTTTTCATGTTAGTTTTACTTTTCTGAGAGTTGAACGATTTTCGTAATAAACTTCATGTAAATAACAATTGATGGATTATGAATTAACTTACTAATGCAAATTATAAATTTACTCCAAATTATATGGCTTTGTCTGTATTCGATGTGGTTTTTATTGTCGTTGCACATTTTATATTTGCATTTAGTTATGAATAGTATTTTATGTAAAAAATGTGTAATGAATATCATTATTAGCATAATATTTTGAGTACTATTCTCACTATAATTACTTTCCGTTATCGACATTGAGTATCGACATTGAGTAATAATAACAAACCAACCCCGGAAAAGAACAACCATACCATGAATAAAAATACTAATAACGAACAAGATAAATGCAACTGTAGGCACCGCACACTTTGCCCAGTCCAAAATAAATGTCTAACAAAAAGCGTAGTTTATCAAGCAACAATATTTGCGACAGAAACCCGAATAACAAGAAATATTACGTAGGCATGCCTTCCTTAGATTTCAAAACCCGATACTATGACCACAAAAGTACATTCAAAAATAAAAAAACACCGTATAAAAACAACACTAGCAAATACATACTGGGAACTCAAAGAAAGCGGACATTCGCCGGTAGTCGAATGGAAAATAATAAGACAAGCTACCACGTGCAGACATTTAGACGGCCCATGTAAATTATGCCTCCATGAAAAATGTTCTATCCTGTACTTTAAAGAACCCCAAAATCTATTAAAATGTAGACGAGAAATAGCAAACAACTGTGTTCACAAAATAAAACTTGCTCTAGAATAGCAATACGAAATAACTTTAAAACTAACAATAACAATAGAAAACAAACAAATAAATAAATTAAATAAACATGAATATACATAAACGATCACACATATATGTATATATATGTATGTGTGCATGTATGTGTGTACACATATATATTTATATATATATATATATATATATATATATATATAAAAGGAAAATGTCTACCTTAAACCACTAACATAGTTCAAAAACAGGTCCTTTGTTCGATGAAATGCATGTCCATTGCCTGATAGGAAGGGGCGCGGTGGATACTAGAAAGCTGATTGGGTAACTAAAATCCTCAACATATATAAAAACAAGAAACAACCACAGAATTCGCGCATAAGCCTTACGAATCCTATAGTGGATGAAACGCAGAATATTCAGTGTAGCTTAATCGCCATATATATTTTATAAATTACAATATATATGTTTATATATATATATATATATACATATATATTAATATGATATATTATCACATAGAAAGAAAAAATAAACATATTCTTTTGAACGTGTATCGATAATATTGAGTAGAAATTAATTGGGGTGCTGCATTTCCACAGCTTCAGGCACGAGCCGCCACTCTCCTTGAATGAAGACTAGTGAATCTAAGCTAATGAGGTAAGAGCTCAAAGTGTCGAGAACACGTGCTTGTTTTGAGGAACCTGTTATCTAGCAACACGGGTGAACTATTCCAATAGTGATTGTTCCTAGTTTTTATTTCGCAGGAATAAATCAGAAGGAAATAGCAAATTGCATTTTTATGATGATTGAACTTAATCGTTCATAAGTTATAGTTTCGTCTCTCTCTTGTAGATATTGCCAATGTAAGTCTCTCAGAAAAAACACCCTTTTCATGGACGTTCGTCTCCAGCAGGGAATTGTTATTGTATTTATTCATGCAGACGAATATTGAATCGATCAACATGTATCGGCGTCTGATGACCGGCTACCAAGCAATGTGGTTATGCCAAGACAGTTGCCCTTCAGTACTAATCGGCAGATAACGGTGAATGTAATGCGTGTAGAGTTGACCACGGCTGGCAGTGTACTGAAAACGATGTTGCCATTGCTTGGATATAGCAAAGTGTGTGCTAAATTAATTTGACGAATGCTCACACAGGACTACATAAACAGATGGGCTGGTGTCAGTTATTGGACCGCATCACCACTGATGTAAACATTACCAGCCAGAGTCTAAACAGCAGTCAATGAAATGACACCACTTAGGCTTCACTACAAATTAGTTTAGAACGTAGAATTATTCAGGTAAAGTTCTGTTTCTGGAACAAGAAAAGCATATTCATCTTAGATTTCTAGAGACCAGAATTTACCATCAACTCCCATAATTACGTTAAAACTCTGGCAATGCTGACCGCTAGGATCTCTCGTGTAACACATGAGAAAAAAGAAAATATTTCGGTTGCAATACGACATGTCAGGCCTCACAAACTTTTGAAGAATAGGAGACCTGTGACTAAGTTCGGCTAGGTTGTGTACACCTCAAATGATAGCCTCGATCTCGCAAACAAAATACACTTTCACTTCTTTGAAACGCATTACATATGCAAGACTTCGCCAACAACATCATCAAGGCTCTCGTTCATCGTTAGGCAAAGTTCATTGATAATTAATAAAAAACAAATTCTGGAGACTAGGATGTCGCCTGTTTTAATGTTACCACCATCTTCATTGTCGCTCTTTTACAGTTTAGTTGAAAACCTAAGAAGCATTGCTTTTGGATCGATCATGTGAATAAGCAAATAAGCATAATAAAAACACAACAGAAGCGTTGATTTAATTTAAATAAAATAAAATACGCATCAGGTACGATTGAAAGCCAAATTACAACGCAATATTATGAAAATAAACAAATATTTTACTTGATTTAAATTTATAATTAAAATACATTTCGGCATCAAGACAGACCATGCGCGGATCTTAAACGGCTGGCTTTTCTTTATCGAACTTTATACCATGGCAAAAAGAAGAAAAATGAAGAAAGAGATGTACAAAAATACTGAGAATGGAGTTTGACTCCGAAATATCTTTAAATTATATATTTCAAACAAACAAGATATTTATTTTCGTAATATTGCGTTGTACATTGGCTTTAAAGCGCACCTGATGCATATTTCATTTTATTCAAATTAAATCAACGCTTCTATTACAGAACACCAACCTCTGACGTTAATCTCGTGTTGCCAACGCATCATTCTGGACATAAAATACAACTGCTGAGAGACAACGCACGTATCTTTACTAACTGATTTTTTTCTCCAAATGTAAGACGTGGCTAGAAAGAAGGAGACAAAAAGATGTACACAATGCTGAGGATGGAAGTTGACTCCGAAATATATTTAAATGATAAAGTTAGACATAAGTTAAATATTACATTTTCGTAATATTCCGTTGTTAATTGAGTTTGAAACGCACTGGTGCGTATTTCATTTTATAATAAAAAACATTTATTTTTAATAGACTAAATTTCCGCATCCATCGACGAATGAGGAAGCCACAGACAGGGTCACAGCGTCTATCCATTTTTCCATATAATTAAATGTGTCTCCATTGTTTGTCCTTAGTGTATCTCTAGTCTTTCTTTTCTTTTCCAAAAAGGAATCTATTGAAGCATTATGTTTACACTCCTCTTGTGGGTTAATCCTAGGGAATTCTCGAGCCAGCTTAGCCATTGCGGATTTTTAACGATATTACCTGTTAGTTAGTGCAATCTGTTAATTTTTATTTAGTAATTTATTTATTTTATCTGATTTCATTCAATATTCTGTCGTGTAAAATATATCTTAATCTGAATTAAAAACAATGTGATTCTCGCATAAAACGTATTCTATCATAAAAAGGTATGAAAATGCCGTAATGGGTACTACAGCTATATACAGGTCTTTCAGCGGGGAAAAATTGCTTAAATGTATGTATATGAGGATTGTTAAGCTACGATTCAGCTCTTCGACCGTACCTTACATTAGCTCTTTTACATTACTATCATACTTAGCTATAATACTGCTTGTTCTGACTGTATTCGGCACATTTCCATTCATAGAATACGCACACACGGTTTCAAAAGTGCAAGACTTTCTGAGACAACATGAACAGGATATTACACTGTAGTAGTGGGAAGGTCAGAGCAAGAATAAAATTCAAAGTTTTTCTATACACAAATACATTAAATTTTATTGACTATTGACAACGAATGTGGAGAAACAGTTCAACGGTATCCACGTTTACACACAGACTCCGCACGTTGTATCAGTCTACGTTGCAAATAAGACCAAAGCAAAGAATTACTTACACTCACTTTTTCCTGCAATAGCGTCATTTATCCCCTCATTATCCCGACACGCGTGACTTCTCATTACGGTTTTGGCGTCTCTTACGTGACCATCCTCTCTAACGTGCTCCCTTTTTTAGATGTTTTCCTTAGAGTGAGGTCATTTCGCGTGTATTTGTACACGCGGCTCGAGTTCTCTTACAATAGGCGAATATTTCATTACGCTTAAGTAAATACCCTGTACGAATACTGGAAGAAAAAAATGTGTTTGTATCGGTAACAACTTTTTTTTATATATTTTTGTCTAATATTATAATTTAGTTAGCACTTAGTAAGTCGCACTAATATATCAATGTTCTTTGTTAATTTGTTAATTTATGTATTTTTAACATTTAGATTAGTTGAAAGAAATTCCTATTTAGCCTAAAATTCGTATTTTATATGGATCAAAAATGATATTCATTTCCGTATTTATTGTATGCTTTTATATTTCATTAGTACAGATATCACAAAAATGTCGTAATTATAGTTAATTTTTATATATAAATCTTTTAAGTAATTAGTGTGATGATACTCGAGAAGAATTCATCTACAGAACGCTTAAAGTATATTTAATATCGCATGAATGAAGAACTGTCAACGTGCATGTCATTTATAATAATACTAGCGGGTTTACTGGCGTTGTTCGGGTATGGAGAGGTTGGGGGGACATCCGGGTGGAGACAGGTAATAAAAAAGTGGTAGTAGCGGTGGAGATCAAAATAACAGTAGACAAACCGGATGGAAAAAGGGGTAAACATGGTAGTAGCGGGGGAAGGCGTTTCCCGGGTGTGTAGGTGGTGTAGTAAGGAAACCCATGTGAAGAGAGGTGGTTAAAAAACGTGATATTAGTGGAGGGAGAGAATCAAAACAACAGTTCACAGCAAGGCTGGAGAGGTGTTAAAAAGTCGTAGTAGGCAGGCAGGCTAGACCCCCTGACGTGAAGACGTAAATGAAAGTTAAAGCAAATCTCACGTCCATCCGATGCTCCATGACGCACCAGGAACTCGAACGCGATCAAATTAAGTCAAGTCCATTCAACCGATAATGTGATTTGATAAAATTGCGACTAAAGACACTGCCTACGTAAGGGTGTAGAAATGAATGTTTTTGGCCAATTTTTCAATATTTATCGTCCGCAGGGTCGATCTTCAAAATGACACCAATCTTGTAAGGATCCGTCGCTTCTCTCGAAAGTCTTTGCGAGAAGAGCCTTGACTGTCGTACAGACGATCGAGTTTCAATCCTGGTTTAAGTTAGTTTGTGGTACGATATCTTCACGAACCCGAGTTGGCCGATGGTTTCGTGATTACCACATATTTCGACTGGTGTTTCACTGTTTCCTTCCACGCACACGTTGCTTTAAGATCCGTAGAAGGAAGAGATGAGTACCGTCCAGTCGACGAAGGTTGGGTTGTTGCTGGAGGGAAGAAAAGTTGCGAAGCACACAAAAGACAATGTCGGAAAGCGCTTGTTATAAACAATAACAACGTTTATTAACACAATCTTTAAAAACACCACGGAATGGGAGAGATTGTGGTTGACTGGCGGGATAAAGTTTTTTTTAGAAAGTCTTAACTGCAATTAGGCAGCGTTAATGATGTAGAACGGAGTGCCAACGGATTTGGTTCTTTAAGCGGCGACAAAAACGAACCAACTCGATTTTTCGCTTTGGGTATCCTCTATTTATTGGCCCCAATCCTTGAACAATCAGTGTCTGATTGGTCAGCCAATGGGGATTGCCGACTAATGGTTATCGTCGTAACAATCCCCCTGGCTAGCCCCTGATTGGTTTTAGATAATCGGCCAATTAGTTGCAGTCATTGGGAGGGGCTATACGGAGCAATTCTGTGATGAGCTAATTAACAATGTATAGCCGCCCAGCCTTGCGCCAAACTTGTGCTAGGCCAACCCACAATGTTTGCCAAGTTTAGAAATATATTTATTGTTTATAATTTTGAAAATTATGATTTTTCAGCAAGTGCAAACACCTGCACTTTGTTTTAGTTTTATATGCCATTGCTCAAGTCACAATCTCCTTGCACTAAAAATGTTGGATTCCCAAAACGAATTTATTGTAATGTTTTTATAATTTTGAAAGGTCGATACACCTGCAGATGGTTTTTGTTTTATTGACAGTTCTATAGGTCAGTCCTGTTCTTTCTCGGGTCATCATCTCTTTGCACTCGATGACAGTTTATTACACCTGGTTGTTAAAAAGTGTTTGCTACTCAAACGAATTTTATACTGTTCAATAAAACAATTATTATTATAATTTGATTAATTATTATTTAATTAACTTCGCCAGTCAACCTTTTGACACTTAATTAAAAAGTGTCATAAGTTGCCTGTCTATTCGCACTGATGAGCTGTGAAACAGCGAAACAGTACTGTATGTGGATTAATATATATATATATATATATATATATATATATATATATATATATAATGGCATGGGTTCTTGACTTTGCCCGGGTGTTTGGAGGTGTATGTTGAGCAAAATAAAAAAGTGGTAGTAGGAAGGCAGGCAGGAACCCGTACCGCAAAGGAGGAAAAGAACGTGTAAAAACCTAACGTCTTTGCTGTTACTACCACCGCCAAACCAGAAGTGTCATAACGTTTTATTTATGCTAAACAATCAAAAGGAGAGGATGACTATCGAAAATATCGGCGAAACAAATCGACCCCCCCTATTGAAGCTGAAGATAATAATGTTTTCAGACAATTTTTCGATATTGATCGTCTGAAAGGTCAAACGTCAAAACGCCTCTGTCGAAACTTTTTTAGGCAGACAAAAACAAAACAAAACAAAAACAAAAGTACATGTATACATTTATATATTTGTAACTCAAATTTTCGACCCAAAGCGATTAAAAGGCTTGTCCCATCTCTGAATACCCTTTATGTAACATTTCAAATATTTAGGCCATAAATTGTATGAGTAATTTGGTAGAGTCCGAAGCGGGCAAATTTTGTTAAACTTTGACTCCAATTATGACCCCTTAAAATTTATTGTTTTCAGATCGAATCAAGTTGTTAAGTTATAGCCATGTCCAAGGAAACTATATCTCAAATTTCAAGTGTTTAGACACACAATTAACGAAGGAGTTGTGTAGCGTTCTCAAAGGTCAAATCGTTGACTTTTGAACACTTAATAGCCAAATTTCTGGCTGAAAACCAATTACAAAGATTTTCCCACATATCAATGCACTGTATATTAAATTTTGAGTCTGTAGACTGACAATTGACAGGGTTATTGTGTAGGAAAATGTACAGAGACAGTAAGATACACAGACCGACATAAATACATTTTAATTTTTATAGATATTTAGATATATGCGCTGGCGATAAAAATTAAGACAACTTAAAAATCTTTTTAAAAAAAAAACAATTTTTTTTTTAGGATACATTTTAAACTTTTCCGATTTAAGGTTACAAACACTATAATCTAAAAGGTTATGGAAACAAACAGCTTCGTCCCAAATATTTTAGTCTTTTTATACATGATCAAAAGTATAAGACCAGAGACAAATATTCTATTAAATTGTACATTGTATGAAAAGTGTACGACAATATTCATCAATCAAACTTTATGATGAATGCTTCCTCCACTGCTTTTGATGATTTCAAAAATTCTTTGGGGCGTGATAGAAATAAAGGTTACCATTAAGGTGCGGGGGACCCTGCTCCAGTTTCTGAAGATGGTTTCACGAAGTTCATTTTTGTTGAATATTGTTTGCCATTTCGATAAACCTCTCTTGTCACACACCCCCAAACATTTTCACTTGGTTTCAAGTCCGGTGAGAATGTATGATGTCCTAAGTGACGGACTCCATTTTCTTTGTAAAAAGCTCAAGGTCAGTTTTGCAGTGTGGACTACCGCATTATCCCATTGGAATAACCATTCATTGCATTGCCTCCATAATCACAGATGGTTTTTGTAGCATGCTAACATAACCAGCTGCTGTCTGACGACTCTGCACCACCGGGGGGGCATCGTTCCTCTGTAAGAAAAGACACCACGTACCATTACAGACCCTTCACCACTATGACGTCTGGAAAAAATTCCAAGGGGAAAGTTTGTGTCACGCCAATATCGCTGAAAGCCATCAGAACCACCTAAATGGATTTTTTTTTCTAATAAGAAAACATGACTTTCTTCCACTTCTCAACATCCCAGGTTTGGTATTCACCACCCAAATCTTAAGCGGTTCAGTTTGTGACGTGAAAACAATCAAGGAATGTGTTTACGTTTTTTATTTACCATGCCTTTTGTTGAAAGTGTCGTCTGATTGGACTGCAATCAGCATTTGTAACCGCCTTAATTTGACTAAAAGAAAGTCCTCTGTCATTCCTAACAACTCGTCTGATTCTCCTACTCAATGCAAAAGAAATTGGGGGGGGCTACCAAAGGATTTTGCTTTTCTATAATTCTCAGGGATCTTTACAAAGTTGCAAATAACAGTTTGCCAGCGATTTACCTTAGCTGCTATCGCTCGCTGTGACAAACCTTCTTTATAGAATCCTAAAATTCGAAAGCGCTCAACTTCGGTTAGTTGTCTTGCTTTTAGTCAGGGTAACACAGTGATTGATACTCTCTAACTGAACTAAAACATTAGAATCACCATAAATCTAACTATTACCTTGTTCTTATAAGTTTGATCATGTGTGAAAAACCTAATTTAAGAAAAATGCAAATTTTAAAATATAATTTTTAGAATGTACCTTTTTGTTCCCATAACATATAGATTGTAGTATTAGTAAGCTAAAGTGTAAAGAGATTAAAATATATCCTTTAAAAATCGTTCATTTTAAAGATGTGTAAGTGTTCCTAATTTTTTGAATAGCAGTGCATATATATATATATATATGTATATATATATATATGTATGTATATATGTATATACATATATATATATATATATATATATATATAAGCAGTAACATTTACAACGTATGAGCCAATATGTGACATTACGTAAACGTGTACAACTTTCATAGTAAAAGTATATTATAGCGAATATTCTGAGATGAGACCCACTATTACAGCGACTGTTAAGGCATTATGCCACAATTATTATTTACTCGTATATAATCAGTTTGCTTGAGTAAAAAACATACTATATATAAAAATCTTACTAAACTTAGTTTGAAATAATATTCTACGTCTCATTAATGTTGCGATGCGTGATATGGAAAGTAAATAAGAATGGGGGGAAAAGAAAATATATTTAATTACTTTTTCCCAACTTGTTTATTTGGCTATATTATTTTAAGGTTGCTATTAAGAGGATTTTTTGCTGCCTAAGGCGTAATAACCTGTAGTAATGAAGTTTTTGACCCGTGGTAAAATGCACTTTTCAAGCGACTATTCCGGCTGTTAACGATAGTATCCAACAGGACCAATTCCTTAAAATAACAATAAAATAAGTAAATAAAAAGAACAGTTACGGATATAATAATAACTATATCATTTTAGAACGTTTATAAATAGATACACATTATCAAGTTTTTACTTGCCGTGTTCAATTATATTTATTTTTTACATATCGAATTGATTACCATTATCCTCAATGAATCGTTTTTTGCTGTTGAAAAATGTGATGAATAGTATTCTTAATTCGGTTCGGTTGATGTGACTTTTATCCTTCTTCAAGTGTATCTAGTTGAACATGAACATATTTCTTAGAACTCCAGAATCTACACAGAATTCGAACAGAACACTTCATTCAATGCAACGGGAATAATTCTATCATTCTATCAGCCATGGCTAGGACACTCTCTAAGTAGATACCAACTCCATTTTAGTGTCGCGTGCACTGAGGGCTTACAATTGGATTTTACCAAGTGCTTCATTTTACAACACAACGGTTAATGATTAACGAACCGACTGTATTTTGTTCCCATAGACTAAATAAATGGTACTATTAGAAATTCTGTAATGTCCAAAGAACAATTCTAGTGTTCTGTAATGTGCACCTGAGAAAAGTGTTGGTTACATCGGCCGAAACGTTGTAGAAATAACACTCAGGAATAGAACAGTAATCCGTTTATTTAAATAATCCAAATTATGAATGCTGATCTGAAAATTGCAGAAACACAGTATTCATATCCTTTGTTCTCTTTCTATCAGTGATCCTATATATACCTCAGGTTGATTTCTCTCCTCTTCTAATTCAAATGCAATGACTATTATGGGTAAACACAGTATCGCTTTACCAGATGGACACGGAGTTTTATATTAATAGATTGCCCATCAATATCCTTATTTTGAACAATACTTCATATCAATTTCGGTTACTCACCTAATTATTGCAGAAAATTGATGTGGCCCTCAATTTAACTGAAATGTCCTAATGAATGAATTGTTATGGATTGCAGAAACTATGTCATTGTGACTAACCATTATAATATCTCCACCCCGCCAGTTAGATGAGCTGATTTATTCTTATTAGCTGAAATACAATCTAACGATGATCAATGTCAGGAATTTCCGAAAAAGAAATGTGATTTAGAATATAAAAGTAATTAATTGCTTAACGGTAATTACATTATGGGAGTAATCATTAGAGAGCGTGCTTTTGTAAAGAAAGTGATCTTTGTTCAATCCATGGATTACTCACACCGTAAAAATTTGAAAAAGAAAATGCCATTTGCTAAACAGCTAAGAATTTGAGAAAAAACAATGGGGAAATATTTTATATCTAACTGTATATCATTGAATAGAAGCCTTCGAGTTACTATCTAATTTGGGTTGTCCATATATTTCTAGAATGTAAAGAAAATAATAAAAACCTTAGATATCTCCCGGAAATTAATTTAAATACAATTTAGGTATTAAATAACACGTCGGTCGGCCTTGATTGACCATAAAACATTCATGAAAATTATATTATTATTTACGAAAGCTTCGTATTTATAATTATACATCTACTTCTCTATTAGTTATACAAATTTGCACAATATATAGTATTAATTTCAAACATAATAAAATATAACTTGAGCCCATTAGATATAATCGAAGCGTATAGCTGTCCATCGTAAATTGCTACCATCAACGCTAAGGCTATCGGCATAGAAAAACTGTTAAAAATAATGTAGTTAAACGTATGTTTTTCTTTATAGCTCGATAATAATGTTTAGTAAACTTACGTTTGGCAAGGAATTGTCTTTTACATTTTGACAATTTGGTTGTTATTTTTACCAGTTTATACCAAATCGAATTATTCAAGTTTCTAATCCCCTATATATCATGTTTCAAGTTTGTAAACCAAACATTTGCTGAAGTATTTGGTGGAGACTTTTTCTTTACACAATAAGACAATATATAACAGAGAATTAAAGTAACACATGGCTGAAATGCTATCAGCTGGAATCGAAACAAAACCACAGTGCCCTATTTTTATTTGTTACCGTTCCAGCATCCATAAGATGAATGAGGACATGCGTTGTCGACCCCCCCCCCATGCTCAGGTCAAGCAACTGACTTCTGACATCTTCGGAAACTGTGGCTGGTGATGTCAAATCTACCTGGAGCCCTCCACATTGAATTCTCAAAACATATATGTAGAGTTCTGCTAAAAAGAAAAAAACAGCTTTGCATGCGCCGAAAAGAAAGACAGACAAAATCAGGGGTTCTATCTACTAAAAGTTAATTTCACAAAAGTTCCAGATCTTTTTTACATATGTAATACGTTCAGTTACTAAAACATTTCAAGTTTCACAAATATCTCTTCTTCGTCATTGGATGCTGATCAGGATGTCTGAGAGGTTGTCGCAGGCGTTAGGAGCTGTGTCTTCTGAGATTTTTGCGCAACATCTCTCTGATTCGAGCGGTTATTGTGTTTTTATAGTAAGTTCACGGGTTGGGGCCTGGCGATCTGCTAAACCAATCAAAGCCAGCCACGTGTCTGGGGAAACCCCAGACACATTTGCGTGTGTGCACTTCCCCAATATTACCAGAGTTTTGTTATCTGAGACCAAAATGAAATAATCATCACACGACCTGGGCGTCAAAACCTATCATTCGGAAAGTCCTCGTCTGAAAACAGGTGACATCGAGTCCAAGATATGTCTAGTTTCATTTCCACATTGTTTTGATATTTCGGCCTATTCATTCTCAAACAACAAAACACATGTCTGGGGTTTACAATTATATATATATATATATATATATATATATATATATATATATATATATTGTTGCAATATTTTGGGATTAATGGGGTATGATCCCACGAATTCGGACGATTCTATTTATAAACGATGCTGCTAAGAACTGACGAATCAAATTAATTCACGTTCTGCTACAAACCAATCAGAAACCAGAATTGCTTCATAAATATTAAACCTTTTCTGGAGCAATTTCACAGTGTCTTTTCCCGGTTTTCGACACGGTAAGAATATTTTGTTCTGTGGAACTGCCTACTAGAAACAAGTCACCTCCCAGGACTTGTGTATAACAGCGAACCATCTGAAACTGTTCTGAAGCTCAAAATGGCTTACACTTCTAGAGGTTATGCGGTCTTTATTTCGATGGATCCGAATCAAAATCGAATTGTGGCAAGTAAAATTTCTAGGATATGTACGAATCCAAGAGCTACACAAAGTACTACAAACACAACCTGAAAACAGAAACGACCCCGACTTCATTGAAAAGAATGCAACTGTCTTTGCGGAATTAATACAGTGTTTAGATGACCGAAGTCTATCACTGGACATGAGAAAAAACCTGGACGCCGGCTGCAAAGCATTAAACATATTGAGAGAGCATTATTTATCGAAAGGAAGACACAAAATTAGTTCTTCATACACTGAACTGACCTCTCTAAAACGAATGGAAGCCGAAACTATTACTGATTATATTATAAGAGCCGAGACAACTGCAAATTCTTTAAAAATGTCTGGTGAAGTTATAAGTGACCGTCTGTTAATTTCCATGGTCCTTAAGGGATTACCGAGTGATTTCAAGCCATTTACCACCGTGATGACCCAGAAAAAAAAAAAACACGACTTTTAGCCAATTCAAGGTAGCACTCAGAAGTTAGGAAGAAACTGAAAAAATGATCACAGAAAAAAACGAATCAACAAATATCATGAAATTTTATTATACACACATACAAACACCAAAATCAAATTACACCCATGCCAGGAATAACATCTCAACTTTGCCAAAAGCAAGTTTTTTTCCTAAGAAAAGTACAAAAATTATTTGCTATAATTGTGGACGACCTAATCACAAGAGTTTCCAATGCAGATACAGGACTTAAAATGGCGACTACATTAAAAATGTAGAGAGCTCTGCTAGCGGATATACATTTTTATTTTCGTGTACATTTAATGCTTCAACAAACAATAATAATTTTCTTGTCGATTGTGGGGCCACGGCACATGTGATTACAAAGGTATCTGATTTTATCAATTTTGACCCCAACTTTTAGCCACAACATCATTTTGTAGAACTAGCTGACGGGAGTCGAGTCAGTGATATCATTTTGAAAAGAGGCAGTGTGAAAATCTCGCTAAAGAACAATAAAGGTGAACTGTGTTCCTGTATTTTAGAAAACGCTCTTCTAATCCCAAAATTTAAACAAAATATATTTTCTGTACAAGCTGCCACAAAACAAGGTGCAAATATAAACTTTAGTTCCAATAAATCAAAACTGGTATACCCGAATGGAACTGTATTCGACATTAAAGAAAATGGAAGACTATATTATTTAAATAGCGTAGTCCCATCAAAAACCGTCTGCCATGATCCACAGACATGGCATAAAATTATTGGACACTGCAATATTCCTGATATCAAAAAGTTGCCGACTGTAGTTGATGGAATGCAAATACAAACATCAACAACCTTTAACTGCGACGTCTGTACGCAAGGGAAAATGACAAACTATCAAAACAAGATACCAGACAAAAAGGCCAAAAAAATCCTATCAATCATGCATTGTGACTTAAACGGTCCTGTAGAACCGATGGCCAGAGAACATTATAGATAGGTGTTGAATTTCGTAGATGACAATTCAGGTTTAATAATGGTTTACTTTTTAAAGAATAAATCTGATACCCTGCTAGCAACTAAGAAATATCTAGCCCACATGGCCCCTACGGTGAAATCAAGTGTATTCGCTCTGACAACGGTACGGAATTCACCAATAAAGACTTTGAAATATTACTAATATACCATCATATCAGGCATAAAACATCAGCTCTTAGATCGCCACACTCAAACGGGACTGTTGAACGTGCGTAGCGGACACTTTTTGAAATGGCAAGATGCCTACTCATTGAATCAAAACTCCCTAAAAACCTCTGGCCGTATGCACTTATGGCAGCAGCTTATATACGCAACAGGTGCTTTAACAAAACACTATCTAAAACTCCATATGAATCTTT
Source organism: Euprymna scolopes (assembly GCF_053919585.1). Taxonomy (NCBI): domain Eukaryota; kingdom Metazoa; phylum Mollusca; class Cephalopoda; order Sepiida; family Sepiolidae; genus Euprymna; species Euprymna scolopes. Next base: position 26,567,664 of record NC_136500.1, read on the forward strand.
CTGCGCTAAAAAAAAAAAACAAGTTTAAGCAGAATGCATATATTTGGTTAAACTTGCTTCGCATATATAGAGAAAAAGAGTAAATTGAATATTAAAGCCGACAGAGGTATACGTCTTGGATACGATAAAAAACAGTCCAGCCAATTTTATATTTTTTCCCGAAAAAAATAAAATAAAAAGAATCCGGTGTGTAACATTCACAGACACGTTTAATTTTATAGACGAAAACCCGTCATATGATGAGGATGAAATTATATTCCCTCAAATAATTAGAACAAACGAAAACAATAAAAATGACGGAGACGAGAGTGCTGCTGCTGCTGCTGCTGATGATGATGATGATGATGATGATGATGATGATGATGATGATGATGATATAAAGTCGAAAGATATCCCAAAAGAAATAGCAGACGACCCAATTTTTTGTGGTCGACAATATAAAAGATTATCAAATCGACTATTGCAATTCAATGGAAAATGCGCCAAAAAAGCTTCAACGAAGCAATTAATTCAGAATATTGTGAGAAATGGAAAATTGCCATGAAAAAAGAAATAGATGGCTTAACCGAAAATGATACCTATCATACTGATCTCTTTGAACTTTGACCCCTGTCGAATGTTTTAGGCAGACATACAAACATACATTTAAATATATAGATATCTGTTGGGAGTAAGGGGTTATGATTTGTAGTATTACTGGTATGAGAGGACCCCCTATTCGTTTGTTTACATCTTATTTAAAGCATAGCCTCCAAAGTGTTTGCAGCTTATAGCCGATTCTACTTTTTAATAATTTTTCACGGTCCTTAAAACTAATATTGTGTTTCTCCGCTTAGCATAGATAACAGGGTGAAGTTAATGAATTACATGTTTTACTTTCGAAGTATTTTCCATTTGACTAAAGGTTGTTTGCCTCAATTAACTTGCGATAGTATATTGAGTGAGGTGTTCGTAGTGTATGCCCATATAATCTGTTTTTAATCCTCATTGAGGTGCTGCCTATGTAGAATCTTTCTATTTCTGTGTTTTCTATGGTGCATATTTTAGCCTGGTATGCCACTGAAGATGTGAGGCAATTATTGCATAGTGGTCATTCCGTTGGCCTTTAGCAATTGTAGGTCTTGCAGTTAAGAAAAAATTAAAGACTTTAAAAATATATTTTACACTAATTTATTGTTCGCCAGGATACTCAAAAAAGGTAGACTATTGAAATTTCCTTTATTCGTAGTTTCAAAGAAGTGCGTTCTACTCATCAGAGGAAAGATATTAGCAAATGAATATTATAGCGAAGCTATGAATTTTCTAGTACTGGAACTGTGTGTGTGTGTGTCCATAGACATAATTTTTATATTTTATGCACATAAATATAGTTTTTAAAATTATTTAAATAAATCTGTGTGCTCCATATATTGCGTGGAGCCTATTGGGAAGTGATATACAAACTACCATTAGTGTATTAAGCGATGCTCTTTGTGTAAACAAATCTAGCTTAGACATTTGGACGATGTCAAAACATCGTTAATTCACAGCAGCAGCCATATAGTGTAATGGTGAGAAGCCTTGACTGTCGTTAGAATTTTGATTCTTGCTTGAGATACTTACCTGTCTAGCTGCACTGATGAGCTGTGAAACAGTATTGTATGAGGATGACTGTATGTATTATGTATGTATGATATATATATATATATATATATATATATATATATATATATATATATATATATATATATATATATATATATATATTGTATTAACAAAACAAAGACTAAAAAAAAAAGGAATTGGTAGCAAGAAAAAGAGGATTTTATTGTAAGTTACAATTGTTTTAATACCGGTTGGACAATTTCAAGCAATATGGCGTTTGAAAATTTCCACATAACTAGCCTTTCTTCAGATTCTTGAATAAAAAAACACTTAATAATAAAACATTATTTAAAGAAATTTCCCTTAAAAGAAATGAAGCATGCGAAAACATTTATGCTGGACGCATCCTTTGTCAAGAGCTTATTTAAATATTAATATATCACCTAATTTTCGTATCCTTATTTAAAAACCTGTCAGAAGTTTCCACAAAAATCCGTAACCATTTAATATCTTTTCCTAAATTAGATTTCTATATTTCTTTATTTCATATAATTTATTTCCAAAAAATTTTTGAATTTTATTTTTATATTTATATGGCCAGAACAACCTAGCTATAACGTTCACTTTTATAGATGTATAGATATATATACTAGCGTTTCAGGCCGGCGTTGCCCGGGTGTTTGGATGTGTATATCGAGCATTAAAAAAAAAGTGGTAGTAGGAAGGCAGGCACGAAGCCGTACCGTAAAAGAGGAAAAGAACGGGGCAAAACCTAACGTTTATGCTGTTACGACCAACGCCAAACTGGAAGCGACACGTTTTAAAATTAAGGCTAGACAATCTAAAAGAAAGGATAATTTTCAAAATATCGGCGAAAAAAGTAACCCCCCTCTGTAGAAAAGTGCCTAGTTGAAGGGGAAGATATTAATGTTTTTAGCCAATTTTTCAATATTTGTCATACGAAAGGTCGAATTTTAAAACCATACTGACCTTGGTAAAATCCGTCGCCTCTATTGAAAGTTTAAGGCAGACGTGTAAACCAACATACATACATACATTTATATATTGGTAACTAAAAATTTTCGACTCAAACTAATGAAAGCGCTGCCCTATCTCTGAATACATGTTATGTAGAATTTCAAATATTTAGACGAGACATTGTCTGAGTAATTTGGAAGAGACCGCAGAGGTCAATTTTGTAGAACTTTAACCCCTATTATGAACCCTTAATAATAACAAGTTATTAAGTTAGATCCATGTCCAAGTAACCTATATCTAAAATTTCAAGTGTTTACACTCAAAATTGTCGGAGGAGTTTGCTAGAGTTGTCAAAGGTCAACTCGCTGAACTTTGATCACTTAACAGCCAAATTTCTGGCAGAAAACGGATCACGTAGATTTTCCCAAATCTCAGTACCCTGTATATCAAATTTCGAGTCTGTAGACTAAAAATTGACGGAGTTTTTGCGTAGAGAAATGTCCACAGACAGACAGACACAGACAGACAGACAGACAGGTTCACTTTTATAGATATACTAGCATCTCAGCCCGGTGTTGCCCGAGTATTTGCAGGTGTATGTTGAGCCAAAAAAAAAAAAACCAGTCAATTTTTTAAACTTTAACCCCTATTATGACCCCTTAAAATTTATTGTTTTGGGCTCAAATTAAGTTATGTTAGATCCATTTCCCAGAAATCTATATCTAAAATTTCAAGTGTTTAGACCAAAAATTGTCGGAGGAGTTTGGTAGAGTTCTCAAAGGTCAAATCGTTAAACTTAATTTCTGGTTGTAAACGGATCATAAAGATTTTCCCCAATACGTATATCAAATTTCGAGTCTGTAGACTAAAAATTGACAGTTATTGCGTATGGAAATGTACGCAGACACACACACACACACATACACTTTCACTTTTATAGATATATAGATAGACTAGCATTTCAGCCCGGCGTTGCCCGGGTGGTTGGAGGTGTATGCTGAGCAAAAAAAAGAAGGGGCATTTTCTTTTTTTAATTTGACACCTATTAAGGTGTCAAATTAAAAAGAAAATGCCTCATCCTTTTTCTTAACCCCTTAACATTTATTGTTTTGGGCTCAAATAAAGTTATTAAGTTAGATCCATGTCCAAGGAACCTATATCTAAAATATTAAGTATTTAGACCAAAAATTTCGAGTCTGTAGACTAAAAATTGACAGAGTTATCGCGTAGAGAAATGTACACAGACAGACAAACAGACAGACACACAGGCACGTTCACTTTTATAGATATACTAGCATGGGTGCCCGGCGTTGCTCTGGTATTTGGAGGTGTATGTAGAGCAAAAAAAAAGTCAATTTTTTAAACTTTGACCCCTATTATGACTCCTTGAATTTATTGTTTTGGGTTTTAATTCAGTTATTAAGTTAGATCCATGTTTCATGCACCTATATCTTAAATTTCAAGTGTTTCGACCACAAATTGTCTGTGGAGTTTGGTAGAGTTCTCAAAGGTCAAATCGTTGAACTTTCACCCCTTAGCAGCGAAATTTCTGGCCGACAACCGATCACATCGCGTTTCCCAAATCTCAGTAACCTGTATATCAAATTTCGAGTATGTAGACTAAAAATTGACAGAGTTATTGCGTAGAGAAATGTACACAGACAGACACAGACAGATACACAGACACGTTCATTTTTAAAGATATAGATTTTGCATGCATATATATATATATATATATATATATATATATATATATATATATTTGTTTAAAACATATTGCCTTCTAAATACCTCAGTCAGTTTTTGGACTACAGTCATGAAACTTAGTATATAGGGTATTCGGACCCATGTAAAATTTTATATTTTGGTTTTAGCCGGGGAAAATCGGTGCAAAAGTGTGAAAATTAAACAAATGAGGTGAAGGTTGAACGACGTTATTGCTAAAATAGCCATATTGGGAGAAAGTCAAGATTACATTTATTTTTTTATAAGATATTCGGGTGTAGTTTATGCTTTGGAAGAAAGTGGGGTGTGAACAGTAGGGGTTTTGAGGCATTGTTGTGAGGAAGGAATTAGGGGTAGGGGGTTAAAGGGAAGAGGAGGAAGTCCAATCTCATGTAGTCAAACTGTAACAGCTGGGAGGTATTGGTATTATTTAATTTGGCGGTTGTTTATTGGCCTAAGTTTTTGCTTTGATCTGAAATAATATTATACATTCAATACTGTTAACTTCCCTATCTTTAGTTTTTATGGTTGTTTTATTCTTTTCTGGTGGCGACTACATTATCCATCTGTTTTATTGTTAAGTTTTGTTTATTTATTTATTTTATTCCTCGCTTTTTTTTATCCGGTAATTTTCTTCTCGTTTTCGAGTTATTTATTTATTTGTTTATTTATAAGATATATATATATATTAATTTGTTTAAATTAACAACCAGTGAATAGATATACACGCTTATTTATATGATTTAAATAAAGGTGGTATACTGAGGGTTATTTTTACATTCTACTGCGGTGTCTGAAGTAATTACAGCAGCAAAGGTGTTCATATCTATATATAAACTTAATTTCGATGGTTTTCATCCTCTCAGTTGGGTTGTTTATCTTTTCCTTAATACTATATTTTATAGGTTTATATGTTTCGTTATGGAGATAGGTTTTCCACGCCATATACAGGCAAACGGGTACATAATAGTATATATTTGTCTATATTGGTTAAGTATTCCTCTCCTAAAGCCTCTAGTTAGAGTACTTAGTTATTGATTGGGATCAATTATATGGTTGGTTTCTTTATGCAACAATGCTTTACGCTATAATTTCCCATAGGTATATATCAACATTCCAATTACAAGCATGCTAAACTTTTAGATTATTTTAGTCAATAATTTTCGGGTGTTTAATTATTAATTATGCAAAGTGCACTCACTTTTATCCATTTAATGGCATATTGTGTTTCTGTTTTGTTTCGCTTGGTACTAAACGGTAGCGTTTGAGATGGTGTTCAGGGGTAACGAGAGGATGGATCCTTCCTTAATTTAACTAAGTTATTTATGCTAGCCTATTCTGTAAAGCTTTTAGGTGGATGTAGTTATTAATTAATTGCAGGTGTGTCACTTTTTTGTAAATATAGTTATTAATTTGCGGTGTATTGGGACTACTTGTATCCTTTCAACTTTTCCCTTGGTTCATTTATTAACTAACTAGCAGTAGTCGATAATATAACTTAAAAAATGTTTGAGAAAACTTTTTTAAATGATTTCATTTGCTTTTTTAGTCAATGTGTGCTGCTTACCCAACCCGCAAAGAGTGTTTATTTCGAAAACTGTTCTTTAACATGGGGGTTGGGGTTGGGGTTGGGGTAGTAATTTCGAAAGGTGTTTTCTTAGTTTCAACCTCCCAATGTTGAGAACGGTTTTCGGAATAAACGCCCTTTGCAGGTTGGACAAACAACGCTCATTTACCCCCCCTCTCTCTCGTTTTTAAATGAATGAGAGTCGCATTATAAAAAAACCGGAACTTTATACAATATTATTAAAAAAGAAAAAAGAAAAAGAAAAGAAAAAATTTGTTTTTAGATAATGGTTATTTACTTGTTTCCCCATGAGAGCAGTTAGACACTAATGTTTGAAATTCGGGGGAAACTAGCTCCCCTAAGAGAGGCACACCGGATTGGAAACATTGCTTCAGACTTCAGGGATTTATTCTACTTTTTAAAAAGATTTTCTTGTGTTAAGTTGCTATTGAGTTACAAAATTCAAATGTAAAAAAAGGTCACTTGTAAAATTTAATTTGAAAAAAAAAAACGCCAAAAACAAAAAACAGAACAAAAAACAAAAAAACTCTTTACTGAAAGTTGTGACTTATTTGAATTCGTTTTGCTTATTTATTTATTTATTTATTTATTTTACAGACATTAAAATTAAATAAACTGGCACACTGGGTTGAAAAAGAAAGTCTCAGTCTTCAGAATTTGCCAGAAATAATCGCGACTGTGATTAAATTTTTATGGTTTATTTTAATAACAACAGTTTTTGCGCTGCTGGACTTAATAGATTGCTCGTGTAAGAACAAATATTTAATAAAAATCGAGAGTTTTCTGTAGTAAATATCTTTTTAGGTATGGACTTAAAAAGATATTTGCCCAAAATAACCTCTCAAAACTTCTGAGTATTTTCGTTTTATTACTTATTACTTGATTAGTTTATGATATTTTTACGCTGACGGACCCAGTCGATTGCCTGCGTCGAAGTTGCCTTCAGTGGCAATTAGTCGTACAATGATCGTACATCATTTTTAGTCGTACATATGTAGATTTCCTGTAAATTTCAGTATTATGTGACCAATAGTTTAATAGTTTATTGGTTAAATATTGTGAGAAATTATCTCACAAACTCAGTACTCCCTGGCTGAGGCAAAAATAGTTCCACAATTACAAAACCATACCTTTTAAATTCAAATTTTATTCAGTTATAATATCAAAGGAAGTTAGTGGTCCGGGTACAGTAATTGCAAAACGGTGGGTCAGTTTTGCCTCCCAAATTAGGAGTCAGTAGTTAACTCCCTTTGTTTGAGTGATAGCGTGGTTTTCCTTCGAAAAGGATCCATGATAATTCATGGTGTTCTCGGCAAGAGTTCTGGTGCGTTTAATTAGGAATAAATCGAGTCCCTTGAGACCCCAATTAAATTGAGAAAAGTTCAAACATATAGGTGATATAAACATGATTAAAATATTCTAATGATGCCATCCTTTAATTGGGATATCTTCGGCACAATATAAAGGTGTCTCTATTTGTAAAGATTTCAAGTCCTTTTTCACCAAACAATTAGGTGATATAAATATTAAACTTTTGGTGAGTCTCAGTCTTGCCGGAGATTTTCGTAGACTGAAAAACAACATGGATGTTTACAAAAAAGGCGCCAAGTAATTATCTTGGCCCATACAAATTATCCAATGACAGGCTGCCTACAAGAAATGTGCGTAGGCGGCTTAAAACATGAAAATGGCGTTGTAACTGGAATTTCTCAAAATATTTACACACATATACACAAACACGCACCTGTTTTATTTATTCAATAGTAATTAAAAAATAAGATCAATGTGTATTTGTGATAGTTATAAACACAACGATGTTTGCAATGTCCGCGGGAATTTCGATTTTGATTTTGATGCCTTTAAACTGTCAATTGGAAAGTTTTTTAATTTGAGTTTTTTAAAATGAGTTTTTGTTTTGGCTTTTTTCTTCATAAAATCAGCTTGAATTCTATATTTTTGTGCACGCACGCGCGTGTATATGTGTAAATTCAGAAACGTTTGGGCTTTTCCTGAATAGTTAACGAAAAAAAAATGAACAAAATTAATACACAACAAATAGATGTTACCAAAGGCGAGATAAATTACTCTTACCTGGATAAGTACTTTTATGTTTTAGCTTATTTTAAAGTGTTTGTTTTTTTCAGTTAAAAATAAAACGTAATGTAAAACCTGTTGAGTTGGAATGAAAAACAAAATGGTGGCTTCGTTCGAGCCATAGTCAAGCTTCGATAATCACTCAAGAATCGAAATTCAAAAGAAATACTGTAGAACATTATATTTTCGCACGTTTGGTCTTCATCGGTTTATTCCGTTGCACTCGATCTTAGTTTTTGATCGCAAAGTCAAGGCTGTTACTTGCTCTACGAAACTGCGAGTGGCAGCCGTCTTGAATATTTTTCATGCAATGTATACACATTTTAATCGTGCATTTCCCGAGTTTAGATGGATAAAATAAATGAATTAATTTTTTCGAAATGAATCTTCACGTGATAATGTTTAAGTTAAGAAACATTTTAAATGTCTATACAGACTTATTTTCTCATATCATCCACAAACCCTGTTTAGTGACATTACCCATCATCGTTATCGTATCCGCAGATTCTTTTGTCTGCATTGGTTTACATGGAATTTTTCTGGTCAGAATTATTTCTAGAAAGACATTGGATACTTCCAAGAGGGACCACGTGAAGGTTACCAACGTCTTAAGTGAAAGTGAGTTTTATGGAACGATGTTGGATTCGAATTTGAGACACCCAGGTTATCAGTCCGTGTCGTTAACCACTGAACCACTGTTACCTCCCCACACGATTGGTGGGTGACATTGGGTATTTTTCAATCAATATTTTGTTTAATTTTCGATTTTGGAGCGATTATCGAGGCTCAACATTGCTGCAAAGACACCTGCATGTGTTTCTTTTTATTCTAACTCGACAGGTTGCTTTACATTACTGCTATTTTTAACTAAAAAACACTTTAAAATAAGTTAAAACAGAAAAAATATATTTTGGTATGTAACTCCGCTTACCTCTGGTAACATTTATTTTTCGTGTATTTATTTATTAATTTATTCATAGCTTTTTTTTATTTATTTGTTACCTATTCTGGAAAATCACCAAACGACCGGAAGGTAACGGTGGTTTAGTGGTTAACAGCACGGACTGACGACGTTCCAAGTTCGAATCCAATTCGTTCCACTAAAATCACTTCCACTTAGGATGCTGGCAGGATGCTACGTGATACTCGATATCTTTCTAAATCAAACTGACTAAGATAATATCGGGGAAACCAACGCCAGCAACAGAGTCTTCAGATTCATACGATATCATGCTGATGATGAACAAATGGATTGCCTCTTTTTTGAGGAGCTGGATTTTCTCCACATTAAAAACCGACCTTGTGTCTTACTCTCGTAGGGAGACAAGTAAATAGGTACAAACGATAATCGAATCATAAGTGCCTCTCCCAAGAGATAAACATGTTATTTCTACCAGAGTGTCTTTACAAAAAAGAGTGCAGCATCAGGCGTAGAACAGTACAAAGCAAGATTTGTTGATAAGGGGTGCTCTCAGATTTACGGTAAAGAATACTTTTCTACGTTTTCACCGACTACAAACCTAACGACAATCATAATTTTACTGCAAGTCGCATAACAATATGACCTAAACATCCATCAAATGGACGTAAAAATGCTTATTTGAATTCCCCAATAGACTGTGACATTTATATTACCCCTCCAGGGGGATTTATAATGCAAAATAAAAATAGCGTGTGGCGACTTAACAAGTCATTATATGGTCTAAAGCAGAGTGCTCAGTGTTGGAACACAGTATTCCATGATTATATTATTAAACAACAATTTAGACAATGCGCTGTAGACCCCTGTTTATATACCCAACACAAAGACGATAAACTACTTATTTTGGTTTTGTGGGTTGATGATATTTTAATCGCATCAAATTGTGACATAATGTTGACTGATGTTAAGAACAAATTAAGTAAAAGATTCAAAAGGACCGATCTTGGCAAAATATCCTGGTTTCTGGGGATAGAATTTACTCAAAGCAAAGGACTTGTTACGAGGACTCAATCGAGATACATCGACAAAATACTATTAAAATTTGGAATGGGAGAGTGTAAGAAACGCTCTACACCGGTCGAATATGATATTAATAAAAATATACACACAGAATCTGAAATAATAAATGACACACAATATGGCGAAATTATAGGTAGTCTTAGATATTTGATGACTACAACCAGGCCCGACATATGCTATACAGTAATAAAACTGTCACAAAAATTATCACGACTGACAATGAAGGATTTAAACAGAGCTTAACAAGTCCTACGTTATTTAAAAGGAAGTAAAGAACAGAAGTTAGTATTTAGAAAATTAAGAAATCCCCTAAAATTAGGAGGTTTTTCGGATTCAGACTTGGGAAACGACGAAGATCGCAAGAGTGTATCTGGATATTGTTTAAAACTCTCAGAGAATGGGCCTATTATTTCATGGACATCTAAAAAGCAACAGATTGTATCTCTCTCTACGTGTGAATCAGAATTTATCACGATCACACACACGACCCAGGAAGCACTCTACCTTACAAATATCCTGAAGACTATTTTAGAGCCAGAATTGATTACAAGCCCCTCAGTAATTAATTGTGATAATCAAGCCAGTATAGTCTTAGCACAGAACACGATAATCAGCCAAAGATCTAGGCATATAGATATAAAATACCATTTCATTAAAAACGAGATAAAAAAGGATTCCATTATTTTGAATTACATATCATCAGAACAAAATATCGCTGATGTATTTACGAAACCGGCGACAAGGATAAAGCTACAGCGTTTTTCCTAAAACTTGTTGGGGAATTCGACTGAATATTTTTTTTTCTTTCACTGCCCTGTATTTATATAGATTTCTATATATTAAAAATACAGACCAGCGAAGTTCCACTTATGAGAACGCTCTTATCCGTTTGCATGAATATAAGCGAAAAACACTAGGGGTAATGCTCAGAGTATATAGATTTCTATATATAAAAAAAAATTAGTCCTGGACAAGACGTTAAACTGTATCCATTTTATTTATATTAACACTTTAACCTACTAATGCGTAACTAATACTTTTGCTTAAAAAAAACTCTTTGTAATTTTCCTTTTTGACATTTAAACACAATTTAAAATTGCGTCTTTTTAAATTCTAAAATTCTAAGATCCAAATGATTTCTAATTTTTGTTATGTCTAAGTGAATATAAAAAAAATATATTTATTTTTTAGCAGAACAAACACAAGGGACTTCCCCATTATAAAAAAGGGAGGATGTTGCAATATTTTTCGATTAATGTGGTATGATCCCACACAGTCGGACGATTCTATTTATAAACGATGCTGCTAAGAACTGACGAACCATATTAATTCACGTTCTGCTACCAACCAATCAGACACCAAAATTGCTTCATAAATATTAAACATTTTCTGGAGCAATTTCACGTGTTCTTTTCCCGGGTTTCGACACGGTGAGAATATTTTGTTCTGTGGAACTGTCTACTACAAACAAGTCACCTCCCAAGACTTGTGTGTAACAGCCACCCATCTGAAACTGTTCTGAAACGCAAAATGGCTTACACTTCTAGAAAAAAAATATTTTTAATTCAAGTATTTTTGATACCTGCTGTTGTCCGGGATTAAATTAGACAACATATTTATCCGGTTTTCCTCCGGTCCTAGGGAGGTCTGAATCTCCGCAATGGGAAGCAAATCCCCCCTCAAACCCATCACGTTACACATGTTAAAATTATAATTATGAAAATTTTTATTGCGAAAAAACTTGCGAAATTACATTTATTTTTAAATGTTGACGTCTTAGAAGCTGCATTTATCGACTAAAAACAAATCGAATTTGTTCCACATTCCCAAATATCCTCTATAATTTTGACTCTGTTGCACAAAGAAATTGACAGAAGAGGTTCATAAAGACCGTAACACAGACACAAAGACAGTGGCATATTGATGAATACGGAACCATGAAACCCGCGTGTCTATAAGTTAAAAAATATTTATAATTTACAATTATTTTGCGCCTTATTCTTAAATATCATCGACGATTAAATTTATACATGCCTTAACATGTCTACCGTCTAAAGATACAAACATATTGACCTATCAAGAATAAACATAATATAGTATCAGAAAAAATTAATCAACCCGAAGAAGTTTACATATATATATATATATATATATATATATATATATATATATATATATATATATATATATATATATATATATATATACCTTTGCCAGAATAATTAACAAAAACATCACTGTATAAGGAAATGTATAACTCCGTAGAGATCACATTTATTTTAATTCTACTAACAGAACAATATGCCCATTACAAAAAACTACTAACCCGATTGTAAGGACATATATCTTATATAAAAACAAATAAAACGTACATAAATGAATAAGGCACCAAAAAAAAATAAAAACAAATAGAATGGTAAAAATAAAATGAGAAACAAAAATATGAATTCATATATATATATATATATATATATATATATATATATATATATATATATATATATATATATATATAATGGGTTAAGATATGCCAACGAGAGAAAGATGTATATTTAAATTAGTGGGGGTCATCAAGAATGTGTATTTTGTAACAGTATTTTATTATTCCGTATTTTGTTTTTTCATTGAAAATTATGTGTGGATCATTGTAATAATGTTTTTAAATCATTGAAATCGTTTTAACGCGTTTCAGACGTTCTGTGAAGCGTCCTCTTCAGAAAGTATTAAAATGTAAGATAGTTAGAATATACTCAATATGTATTTAAAATGTAAAAGAACATTTTCGTAGTTCATTTGAAATGGTACCGAGCGGTGGAAACATGGGCTAATGGTTCTACTTTTCATTCGTATGTTCAATTTTTATTACTGGTTCTTGGGGTGGATTGTGGTCACAGCTATCTTATCTCTCTCTCTTTCTCTCGTTCTCTCTCTATTTGTGTTTCTATTTATATTTCTTTGTTTTGTCTCATTTTTTTCCTTTTTTGCTCTTAATTGAGTGGAGGTGAGGGCCCATTGGTACTTGGTCAACTGGTGCATAGGTTAGCGTGTATATGTGTGAGTGTGTGTGTATGGGTGTGTGCGCGTGTGGGGGGTCAGTATGTGTGTGTGTGTTTTCTCGTATTGCTATAAAGAATGTGTGTTCTGTCTTATATATATATATATATATATATATATATATATATATATATATATATATATAAATGTACATTTGGTTCGTTCCAAACGAATAAAACCATATTTCTACGTTACCAATTTATTAAAAATTTTCAGACAACCCATCTTTAGAGTCTAACCATGTTTTTGTATTGTTAAAATAAATTTACCTCGGTAATTATTTAAATATTAAATAAAATAAATATATTTTTTAACCGTGGTGCGAATCTGTTCTATTGATAAAACTGAACTTCCGGTTCAATTCATTTCACAGCCACGAATTGACGAAAGATTTAATTTTCTGCTTAGTAAGTAAAACAAAAAACAAAAAAAAATATATAATTCATTTGTTTATCTTCCAAATTTTTTAATTTACACATTTTTTCTTTATTATATAAGGCCAAAAAAAGTTGGTCGCTTGCTTTTTGAGTTTTTTTTTATTTTTCGATATAAGATTAGTTGTTAATATGGGTTATTAATATGTGTTTTTGGTTTTGTGTTGAATGAAACTTTTTTTTTCATTACAACAATAATGAACCAATTTAAATCTTCCGGCATGCGTTTAAGGGTTACGACATTGTCAATAAATCGTTTAGTTACTAAGCCAACGTCAGTAAATAAAAAATCGTACGTGCGCATGTATTACCCTTGCTAGGGGGGCTAAGGGAGTGACCATTAAATAATTATGCTGGTCGCCATTGAATTCAACGCCCAAGGATTACCTAAAGTGGCACTTATGCACTTATTTTATCGTGCTATTTTTTTAAATAGTATTTTCATTTTAAATTCAAATTTTACAATATGTTTTTCTTTTATTAATTTGTTAAGTGAAAGTACAGATAACCCGGTCGGTTTCTAATGTGAGGAAAATCAAGCCCCCCCCCCAAAAAAAAGGGGGTACTCTGGATAATAACAAAACATTACAATTGCCTCAGTCTCGAAAGATTTCTTCTCTACAGAACGAGGAAACAAACGGTGAAGTGTAGTTAACCTTCTGTTTCTCTCCCCCTCTCTCTTCCTCTCTTAATATATCTCTCTATCCATCTCTCCTTTTCCCTCTCTCAATCTATCTTTCTCTCTATATCACCCTCTCGATCTCTCTTTGAGCCCCTTTTTTTCTCTAACTCCCTCTATATCTCTCCTTTCCTCTGTCTCATCCCTCTCTGTTTCTAACTCTCCCACTCTCTCTGTTTATCTATCAATCCCTTTATCTCTCTATCTCCTTCTCTTTCTCTTTTTTCCTCCCACTTTCTCTTTTCTATCTATATATCTTCCTCTCTATCTGTCCATCTCTAATCCCTCATCCTATTTTAGTCTCCTAAATTAATTACAGTGAATAAGGCATTGTCAAAACATGGATAAATCCTATTTTAGTCACCTAATTTACTGACTGTGAGAATAGAAGTTATTTGGAAATTACTGCTACCTTGAACGGCACCAGAAGTAACTGGTAAAACCTTTCCAATTAAATTGATTTTGGCAGCCATTTGGTAATAAAATTACATCGCCTTAGCCCTTGCTGCATGAGGAATACCTGCGACCTTGCTTGCCAAGTAGAAGAAGTATTTATTCTACTTTAGAACATTCAATTTTTCAAAAATCTCATGTTCGACATCTCCAAAACATCCAATATGTGGAAAAATATTGCAGAAATGCAAACTTATTGCTTAGGATGAATGCACAATGGTACGCTAAAAAATCACTTGAGGCTCTTGGTCGATCCTTGCAAGATTTGACTGGCAATGTCAGACCATTTGGGAATGCAGTAATATTGCTTTCAGGAGATTTCAGACATATGTTACCTGTTATTCTTCAATCAACCAGCAGATGAAATAAATGCTTGCCTCAAATACTCTATTTTTTTGTTCCATGTGATAGCATTAATCTTAACTTAAAATATGCATGTCCAGTTTCCGACTGTTCGATACGCACAAAATCTTTCGCATTATTTGTGGGAAATTGGGTACGAAAAAGTGCCAGCTGATCAGAGTTAAGGGCAAAATTCTTTGACTTTTAACTTCTGTAATTTCTGTGATTTTATTTCATCAAAAGAATAGTTAATTTAATAGGTTTTTGCAGATATTCAAATTATAAGAATTCCAGTTGACTGAGTGAATGAGCTATTCTTGCAGGTCAATACAAAGATGCCCATGAACTTAACGCTATTATTCAATGTAAAATTCCAAGTGAGGTAGTCAAATACAAATCCATCGACACTGTTGTGAAAGCAGATAAAGTGGTTAATTATCCAACAGCTATATTTGCCAGGGATGCCACCGCATGTATTGCAACTGAAATTTTGTGTACTAATTATCATGTTGTGAAATATAAACCAATCCAAGCGTTGCAATGGCACATAGCTTGCAGTAAAAAAATTAACAAACAATATCATACAAATAACAATCTTAACAGGACCTTTCACAGATGAATATATCTTCATTCCATGCATTCCTATGGTTCCACCGGATACATCATTACACTTTAGGAAATTGAACTTTCCAATTTTATTGTCATTTGCAATAACCATCAACACAGCACAGGGAACAATCTTTACAATTGTCGGCCTTACAGTTACCTACTGACTGTTTTTTCACATGGGCAATTTATATTACGTATTCAAGAGTCACCAAACCGGAAAATCTCTATGCGAGTGTACCTTGCATTTCTTGTTTTTTTGTGTGTTTATATTAAGCTATTTTTATTTCGGGAGTGAATCTATTTATGAATGTTTTTCCTGTGTAAGTAAAGAAAAATTAATTTCTGTTTGGAAGATTGCCATTTTTAAGCTATTTCCACTGCACGTGTGTACGTGTTTTGAAACATCGAGGTGTCTGTTATTAGTAATTTTCATGTTGCTCTTATGTAAGGCCACTCTATTGTTGAAAATTTTAGTGGCGCCTATCTAGGATTTGTCGCATGCTGTGCATCTTAGTGAATATACTACATTTCTGAAGGTGCAATTTAGATCCTTTTTATTTGGAATGTTTGTGTTGTGTTTTTGAATGTGTATGTGTTTTCTTCTATTATTATGTCACAAACTCCACATCGCTGTTTGTTGCATTTGTATTATTTTTGTTGGTTTAAGTATGTTGTTTAGTTTGTCGTTCTGACTGAGAAGGATAAGGTTTTTTTTTGTTATGGGGTAAATAGTTCTGGGTTGTTGTGTTGTGTGTGGATTTTTTTCTGCCAGTTCAATACCTTTCTGTATTAGTGGTAAGGGATATCCTCTTTCCCCCAGGGTTTTTTGCAGTACATTCAGTCTAGTCAAACGTAGGACTTTGCTTGTTACTATTGTACAGACTCTACGTGCGAGGGAGTAAGGTATTGATTTTAGACAGGTTTTAGGATGGGGGCTTTTGAAGTGGAAGTGTTTTTGAGTGTCGGTGGGTGTGTAGTAGATGTCTGTAATTATGTTGTTGTTTTTTATTGTTATTAGTATGTCTAGGAAAGGTAGTTCTGCGGGGATTTGTTCTAGTGTGAAGTTTATTTTTGGATGTAGATTTTGTAGCAAAGTGCGGAGTTCTCTAATATCCCCCAATGTGATCTTCCAGAGAATAAAGCAGTCGTCTAGGTATCTTTTCCAAGATTTTATGAAAAATAAAAAGGAAAAAATGAGCAGAAAACAAAGAAAGACAAATAGAAACACAAGCAGAGAAAGAGAGAATCATAAGACAGCAGTGACCACAGTCCACCCAAACGGACCAGTAATAAAAATTGAACATACGAATTAAAAGTAGAACTATTCACACATGTTTCGACCGATCGGTACCATTTCAAATGAACTACGAAAATGTTATTTTACGTCTGAAACGCGTTAAAAACGATTTCAATGATTTCAAAACATTATTACAATGATCCACACATAATTTTCAATGAAAAACCAAACCACGGAATAATAAAATAATGTTAAAAAATACACATTGTTGGTTACCCCCCCTTATTTTAATATATATATATATATATATATATATATATATATATATATATATATATATATATAATCAAGAAACACTAGATTAATTTAAAAAACAATAAATAAAAGCAGAAAAGAAAAGACAACCATGAAAACAACCAAGCATACAGGTAGTAGAGAATATAAAAGTAGTTTAGATCAAAACAAGAAAAGTAGCCGCCAGACTAATAGAATTCGAACATCTCCCAACTGTCAACAGCTTAATCGCATTAAACAACACGTCTCTCTACCTAACCTTCTTTGAAAACTAGAAAATTAAAATTAAATTTACGGATAAAAAACGAGAAATAAAAATAAGTTGATCAATAAGAATAACACTTATCAAAAGAAAATTAAAGTCACCACCAATAAATGATATACAACCATGAAAACAACCGAAGGATATGGGAAATTTTAAATTAAGGGCAATAAATTACCGCCTAGTTAAAAAAATAACCTATCACCTTTCTACTAATTACATCTTAAACACGGGAAAGTGCATTTCCCATACAGTCACCCTCATTAAAACCTTACTGCTCTCATTCACAAATTATACACCCCAATTCTCCCAGAAATGTAGATCGAATTCAAATATCTTATTAAGAAAAACAATGCTGCCATCTTTACACCTATTTCAATATCAATTTTTATTTATGGTGGAGGGTCTGATGAAGAATACCCCCTGAATTTGGACTCTATTGAAACATGTATACACATATGTAACCGATAGTGTTTGTAAAAGAAACTTACTATATACCAGCTCGGTCGTCCATTGGACAGTCTGTGATGCATATATATATATATATATATATATATATATATATATATATATATATATATATGTATGTATATACACATATGTATGTATATATATATATACAGATATATATATATATATATATGTATATATAAGAACACTTACAATTCTACGGTTATATAAAAGTGAAGCACTGTTTACTATGCCGCCACCTTCAATTTTGTATACATATAAGACAGCATTTCCCAATTAGAAACTCTAAATCTACTCGCTATGACTTGCTACGATGTCTCATTAAAGAGAAGATGATAAAGTCTCCACTGTTATCGTTATTATTCAAACAAATTAATTCAATCATTTTTGTGTGTATTACAGGATTTCATTGTTGGAACTGATTTAACTGATATGTTTCTAGTTTGAATGTTCAATATGAATGAATCGCGTACATACAGTAGAGATAATACAATGGTAATAATACGCTATGTAAAATACTGCTGTGGATTCTGAAACAGAGCAGATTCGAACTCGGAACACAAAGTTGTCAGCCATTGCCTTTAACCAATTAACCACTTTCATATACGACACTTGGATACGATAAGATATACTTTGACCAAATTTTAAATGAAAAACAAATACTCAAACTATCTCTTAGTGGGTGTAGTATTGTATCAGTTTTGTTGTTATAAGAATATAATCTGATATATTCTCTGTTCCATTTTACTCATATGTTGGGTGATTCTCAGAATGAAAAAGTGTTATTAAATTGAAATGAGTAATCAGTGTAATTTAATGTTTCGTGTTTATATTACCATCGTAAAATGAATTAACATCTCCTTTTTGTTGATTTTCAGTTAGTGTTCGTTCGTCAGGGCACGAGCATACTATTTAACGAGTCGATGTATTATATGATATTCGCAGTAGTATTAGGTAAGGAAGAACGAAAACGCAACTTTATAAACAACCTTTTCTTACTAGTAAAAAGGAAAATTATTGTTGTTCTGCCTTTACTAGACGATTTATTTTTGGGGGTATGAAATTAGAAGGTATAATACACTAAATGAGTAAATTTTATACACACATATGTATTACATGAGGATATTTTCCCGGACAGTTTTGATAATGGCGTTTAACGTAGACAAATTGTCTTGCCGTTGTGTTCAATGTTATATATATATATATATATATATATATATATATATATATATATATATATATATATATATATATATCAGTAAGGCAGTAGCACTCTCTATATAGAGATGACCCGTACACGCCTATATACGCCTACAAAACAAAACTTTCCAAATCTCAACTAAAATCAACTTATAAGTTTCAAAAAGCACATATTCTTACAGAGACGTGTCTTACGAATCCAGCGAGTGTCAGAACGTCGGTTAAAATGTCAAAAGAGAGCAAAAAAAAAAAGGGTACAAAAATGGCCAATTGTTCTTCTTTCTTCTTCTTTCTTCTTTCTTTTGAGACGATGCATCTCGGTGTACGAACGGTCTCTGACAACAGTTCAAGCATCAATCGACTGCTCTTTACACAGAGCAGTGCAGTGACCCATCGCTTTTTAGCTACTTCCATAATTAAATAAGATTACGTGTAATAAAAAGTTTTAAACACTATATACCCAATGTAGACAGATCACTTCGAACACGGAGCTTCTCTCAAAAGGGACAGCTCTAAATAATACACCGGATGCTCACAGACGTTCCAGTTTGCCAGTGGCCTATATTTCTTGGACGCTGAATATTTGAGGTGAACGTTAAGGTTTTTTCTTTAAACAGTAACCCACCAGCGTTAATGAAACCACGAAATCTTTATCTTAGTTGATCAAAATTGTTATAGGAGTAACCTATCAGCAAGTACGACGTCAAAAAACAATGCTATAAAAACAAATAATTCCTCAGATTTTGGACTGTAAAATATGTACAAAATGTCAATACTGTGACCAGGATTCGAAACTATGTTAGCACGGCCACAACGTGGGGTACTAACCTCTAGACGATCACGGCTAACACTTACGTCTGTCGCTCTTGGCAGAAAGACACATGACTACTGTAAAACTATTGAAAAATAAGGAGGAAACTTGAAATTCTCACGCATGCGCAAAAACACACTATAGCAACCATTGTTAAATGCAGCTGAATCTCTTCGCTCGCTAAGAAAAGTAGATCAGACCAGTTCTTCTAAGAACTCACCAAACGCCAAAGGAAATAAGTTAAATTAACCGCAAAAGAAACTGCAAGAAAGTCATCTGCTAAGAACTCACTGGAAGCTGACCAAAAAGAATCAAAATCCAAGCCCTAGCCACAAAAATAACTAGATATTGTGGCTACTATACACAATCTACTAATAAAAACAAGTAAGTTTTCTAAAATAAACTACAATAAATTAACTAAGTAACCTCACACTGTCACTGATTAGGACTTCATATAAAGATAACAACTACACTATTTGTGTATATACCGTTCCACTCTTTAACTATTGGTGACGGGGCAGTATCTCAATTCTACGAGAGTTGTCTTGCTATAAGATAAGTTATATTATAGTAAGATACACATAAGTGTTATATGTTTACATTTAATAAAAAAATGCCAAAGTCAGCACGTAGTAAAAAAGCTCAGAGAAATATAGACTATGAAAAAAACAAAGTCAAGGTATTATCTGAGCAAAAAGAATACTATCAGAAAAATGCTGAAATAATAAAAATCAAGTAGCATGCAAATCCTAAGGCAAAGAAGGCTGCCTCACGTGCTGACTCAAAAGCACGGTATAACAGGGATCCTGGGGGGAAAACTGCCTCACGTGCTCTTTATAACAAAGAACCAGAAAAAAAGAAGGCTGCTTCACGTGCTGACTCAAAAGCACGGTATAACAGGGATTCTGAGGAGAAAAAAGCTGTCTCACGTGCTCTTTATAACAAAGAACCAGAAAAAAGAAGACTGTCTCACGTGCTGACTCAAAAGCACGGTATAACAGGGATTCCGAAGGAGAAAAACTGCCTCATGTGCTCTTTATAACAAAGAACCAGAAAAAAAGAAGGCTGCCTCACGTACTGACTATAAAGCACGGTATAACAGGGATTCCGAGGGAAAAAAGCTGCCTCACGTGCTCTTGATAACAAAGAACCAGAAAAAAGAAGGCTGCTTCACGTGCTGACTCAAAAGCACGGTATAACAGGGATCCCAAGGGGAAAAAGCTGCCTCATGCACAAATTATTATAAATATAAATATCAGAAACTGCCAAATCTTTTCCAAAACGCCAAAGAATGAACCAAGAAAAATTTAATAGTGAAGGTATGAACATTTTAGAACTTTATAATACTCTAACTGTTTTATCAGAGAGGCGATAGCACTCTCTATGTAATATAGAACTGATGGAGGACCAAGAGGCAACTCCTAAGGCCCAAAACCCAAAGACCTAAAACCCAGCAGGAAGCGACCTGCTACTAATGGAGGCGGCAATGAGCCGCCTCCTAAAAAAGACAATACTATCATGAATGTAAGTTTAAAAATAAGACTGTAATCAAAAATACTAATTAACAAGAATAAAAAAGCATTGGAAATGCAAAAGGGTATAGGGATGGTATGCCAAAAAGTATACAAACAAGATAGCTATAAATGGTTAGGCACATGGAAATAGAATTGCATCCAAAGTATAGCCCTATAGCTTTTTACAACCGTAACGATGGCACGGAATGAAGATTGGAGAAAAGCTATAGGGCTATACTTTGGATGCAATTCTATTTACATGTGCCTAGCCATTCATAGCTATCTTGTTTGTATACTTTTTGGCATACAATCCCTATACCCTTTTGCATTTCCAATGCTTTTTTATTCTTGTATATATATATATATATATATATATATATATATATATATATATATATATATATATATATATAATACATGCGATTTTGCTTCAAAAAGTTATGTTTTAAAATTAATAACTACACTCTTTTTTCCCTCAAATACGGAGTTCTTGAAGAACTAAATAGCTGGAGTAGTACAATTTAAGCTACAGACCTTTTATGTTTCAAATTGTATTTGCTTTATACATATTCTTACTACTAATCTCAGTGTACTATTGCCAGTCTTTTTTAACTTGCTCGATCGTATTTTGAGCGCCTTTTGGCATTCATGTATTTGTCGCCACTCTGCAATCTAAAATAGCACATTTTACCCTTTTAGCATCAACTGCATTTGCGTCCTGAACGTTGACATACGCCGCTGAATGTTTATCGATTCAATATTTTCTGTATGAGACTTAGTATTATGCTCGTCCATAACTTTGGTTGCATTCACAGTGTCTCAGATCGTCTAGAGATTTAAAAATTTGAGCCATTAATGCATAAGTTTAGCCATAATGACAATGGAATTTGCAAACTGCTTTGATACATTCAAGGAGAATAAAAAATGGAGATATTATATTGTAAACGTACATCACCTATATCCTTATTAAACCAATTTATGTTTTTTTCAGTTATGTAGAATTCCCTTCACGGTGAGAGCTTTTTTCCAGTGCTAAACTCATTATATTTTGAAGAAGAGATAATAGAATACTTACTGCATGCATCCTATTTTTATATTTCTTGTATGTGTTTGTAGCTAGGGTACTATATATTCGGTCGTAATGTTGTTTCGCTCTAAGGCTTAGAGTGGACAACCTTTTCAGTGCAAAGGCCGCATTATTTTTTTTAAATTTTACTGGGCTGCATAGTATATTTTCCAATATAATTGATATTTAAAAAAGACAAAATAAAAGGATTTCAGAGAAAAAAATTATTATTTTTTTCATTTATTAGCATTTTAAAGTACTATAGAAAGTTCCCATAAAACACATTTATTTGAAAGATACAGTTATTTAAACTGTAAAAGAAAACAATTTTATTAATATGTATTTTTAAGTATGAGCTTCATATGAAACACATTTGAAAAATAAATAAGCTTTTTTGAAGAATAAAAGCAATTTTTAAGTAACTCTGTTTAAAGAGATTAAAAAATATCTAATTAATTAATATTTTAGAATAAAATCTTTAAAAGATACACATATAAAATAACTCAATGGACAAAAATGAATTTATATATTAAAAAAGAACTGTCACATGAAGCAGATTTATTTAAAAATAAAGTAACTCAATTTGTGTGTATTATATATATTTTATATTTAATGAATGTATATATTAAAAAAGAACCGTCACATGAAGCACATTTATTGAAAAATAAAGTAACTGCCAATTTTGTGTATTATATATATATATATGTATATATATATATTATTTATCTTTGTTCTCTTATTGCAATCTTACTAAAAATTGAAACTCCTTAACATTACCAATCAGTTCTTATTACTAGTGTTTTAACCTTTTTTTGTTAAATACGTCTGGTATTATCCTAAACTAGCCTTTAAATAAGATGCCCCCAATCTAAAAACATAAGCTGACCTCACAAATTGCATTATTGAAATGTAATTATAAGTTTAATCTCG
Source organism: Euprymna scolopes (assembly GCF_053919585.1). Taxonomy (NCBI): domain Eukaryota; kingdom Metazoa; phylum Mollusca; class Cephalopoda; order Sepiida; family Sepiolidae; genus Euprymna; species Euprymna scolopes. The sequence goes on from NC_136500.1 coordinate 26,590,991, forward strand.
AAGGTTCTATCGCGAGGTACCTAAAGCAAAAATAAAATAAAATAAAATAAATAAAATAATGGAAAAAAAGTTAAAAGCATTTAACCCCCACCCTCAACACATCCCTTAAGTACCAGAACAACCCAAGCGTGCTAGCTACTAGTCAGTTTTCGAGATGACCTCGGAAGAAAGAGTCGGTGCCTTCAGAGCTAAGTTAAAAACTTTATCCATAACTGTTGAAATGTATCCTGTCTTAATTTTGCCAATTTTTGTGTATTATATATATTTTATTTATTTATCTTTGTTCTCTTATTGCAGTCTTACTAAAAATTGAAACTCCTTAACATTACATATCATGTCTGATTACTCGTGTTTTAACCTTTTTTTGTTAAATACGTCTGGCATTACCCTAAACTAGCCTTTAAATAAGATGCCCCCAATCTAAAAACATAAGCTGACCTCACAAGTTGCATTATTGAAACGTAATTATAAGTTTAATCACGAAGGTTCTATCGCGAGATACCTAAAGCAATAAAAAATTTTTTTTAAAAAACCCACCACGGATTAATATGGGAGGGGAGATTATCTTCAAATTCTATTCTAAATAGGAAATGGGCAAAGGACTTATACTAAGTAGATATAAATAAATCCCTCTTACCGTTTTTTAATGGAGAGTTGATAATGCAGTGGATGTGTTATCGGCAGCTCTAGTAAGTCTCGGTTCTCCTTCTTTGTCCCTCAGTCCTCATTTCTAATTAGTGATGTTTCTGACAAAGGGTGAATAAAAAGCTGATTCCCAGGTCGGTAGTACTTCGTGAACAGTAGTCTGAGATGTCGGAAATTTTCTATCTCTATGTCTATCCTTGCGGCCATGTCACTAGTATGGGTGCTGGAGGTAAACGTTTTCATCCGGGCTAACGTTAACTGCCTGATAGTCAGATACCCGCACCTTGGAATAACCACTAAGTAGGCTGTCCTATCAGCAGGTGCAAAGTACTGGGGGTGCTGTATTGTCATTTTGTGAATGGATTCTGGACCATGCAGTAGTCTCTGGTGGGGCCTCTCGATGCCATATTAGTGGGTAATTGTTACGGCTTTACCTTATCATGTGATACAAAACAAATTCCTATATTTCCTCTTTTACTTTCTCTCTCTGCTCTGCTCTAACCAAATATAATGAACTGTTCCAAAAAACCTCAAAATCCTCAACATGAAATATCTAAAAAAAGAACACACGAATAAACCTAGAACCCCATCCTCCTACGTAGACACCTACTACCACGTCTTTTTCTCCCAACATCGGGGGTCTACGTTCTAACCTTCCAGAGGTTGAAACCCAATTACAGAAGACGAAACATGACATTCTTTCTAAGCGAAAGTGGAATACGGCCGACCACCTCCCTAGATGAGTTCATAATTAAAGGATACTCTAACCTAACGTCTAAATCTGACCGCCAAGATCGCCACGGGCATGGAATATGTGCCTACATTAAGGATGGCTTCCCATGTGGCAGGGATATCTCCAGAGAAGACCCTAATCTACCTTATATGTGCTTCCGGGTTGCACTTGTTTACACCACCGAATTTATATTTGCCCTCTATCGCCCCCACAACAGTAGAGTTAATGTCTTTAAGAGTATATCAGAAAAAAATGACCACATTCTTTCTGCTCATCCCTCAGCTAACATTCACATTTGTGATTACTTCAATGCCCACAATGTGGAATGGCTGACACACTCAAATAAGACTGATGATGAGGGGAGGTTCTGTCATGATTTTGCCATTGCCTATGACCTCACTCAGATTGTCCGCGAGCCCACCCGTGTGCCCGATAGTACCGGTCAGTTCGCAAGCCACCTAGACATTTTTCTATACACAACCCCTGAGCTATGCTCGTGTTCCGTTCTATTTCCTCTGGGATCCTTCGACCACTGCGTCGTATCAGTTAAGATAAAAATGAAATATAATAAATCTACAGACGTACCCCTCCACCGTACTGTATACCGATACTCTATGACGGACTGGGATAGCTTCCGTACATTCATATCTGATCTCTCTCTCTCTCCATTTCATGTTTAAAAAGGATATGTCCTCTATAGTATCAGACCTGGCCGAATGGTTACTTGTAGGCATAACCAATTCATACCATCTAAAAAATTCCAACAAAAACATAACAGCCAGCCATGGTTCTCCCCTGAATGTGCTGCTGCCATCGCACACAGAAATCACTTTTTCCATAGCTACTAAAGTTATAGATGTACTGAAACTAAAGCTGTTTTCAGAACCGCCATCAACCACTGTAAAAGAATAAAAAAAATGCAAGAGAACTATATGCACAATCCGTTAAGTCCAAAGTAGCTGAGCAGCGGCTTGGTTCCCACCAGTTCTGGCAAATAGCAAATATGATCCTGAACAGAAACGTGCGTTCTATCCCAACCATTATCAATGGACCAGAGCTCATCTTGACAGCATGCCAAAAACTTGGCGGCAAATTCTACCCTGTGTGACGAAGGCCATCAACTCCCCATATTCCTTCCTATAACAGACAACACGCTATGCAACATACAAATACCTGTGCGTGAGGTCGCCAAACTAATCAAGAACCTTGACTCCAGTAAAGCAACAGGTCCCGACGGTATTCCAATTATAGTGTTAAAAAAATTACAACCAGAACTTGCCCCCATACTTTCCAAACTATTTAAGCGTTGCCTTAAGGAGAAGTGCTTCCCAACACCCTGGAAAACATCATCAGTATGCCCCGTATTTAAGAATTCAGGAGATAAGTCATCCCCCTCTTAGTACAGACCAATAAGTCTCCTGTGTGTCATGAGTAAGTTGCTGGAACCCACAATAAAAAGTAGTCAACCACCTCAACAGAAATAATCTTCTTAGCGACACACAATATGGTTTCCGCTCTGCTAGATCTACAGCATATGTGCTAACGGTTATATCTCATAGGATTAGTGAATCGCTCGACAAAGGCTTCATTTCTAGGGCAATTTCTCTCGACATATCAAAGGCCTTCGATAAGGTTTGGCATAAAGGCCTACTACACAAGATTTCCAGCTACGGTATAACTGGAAATGTTTTCTCTATCATCAAGTCATTTCTCTCAGATATATAAGAGTAGTGGTTGATAGGCAAAAATCAGAGACCCACAGTATTAATGCTGGAGTCCCTCAGGGGTCCATACTGGGCCCAACTCTCTTCCTAATCTACATCAATGATCTCTCAAACCACATACTAAACTCTTTCGTTGACATCTATGCTGATGAGACGACCATCTATGGCAACACATCAAAGGCTGTAAATAATGATGTTCTCTCTAATTCTCTCTCCTCTGATCTTGAGCGCGTGGTACAGTGGGGAAAGAGGTGGCTGGAAATGGTAAATACATCTAAGACCAAGTTCCTATCTCTACATCATAAACGCTCTGATCCCCATCTGGCATCAATTGAAATAGATGGTTCTCGTCTAAGGGAGGCCCCAGGCTTTTATAAGCTCCTGGGTTTGACCTTTACACCTGATCTTAAATGGAACACATACATCAAGTCTGTGGCATAGGGTTGCTGGGAAAATGGTAGGATCCTTCTACCGCTCCAGAAGATATCTCACTAATGATGCAATTCTCTATCTATATAAGAGTCAAGAACGTCCAAAGATGGAGTACTGCTGCTACATCTGGGTGGGGGATGTTAAAAACAACCTATCCTGCCTTGACAGAGTACAAAATAGACTCCGTGGTTTGGTGAGGGATGCTATTTAATCTATCCTGCAACCTCTTTCCAACAGAAGAGACGTAGCGAGCCTGTCATGTTTCTGTCGTTTTTTCCATGGCAGCTGCTCGTCTGAGCTCCATTCTCTGGTCCCCCCTCGCCAATCTTTTTTCAAAAAACACCCGTCTAGCTGAAACCCCCGTCAATAATTTTCCCCACTCCCTATCTGTGCCTAAATCAAAACGTAGATACCATGAACAAAGCTTCTTTCTTAGAACTGCACGCCTGTGGAACTCTGTTCCGCTTTCCTGTCTCCCTCCCTACTTCAACCTGGATGTCTTCAAGTCCAACACAAACAAATTCCTGATGAACTTCCTCCCCTAAGTAATGACACCTAACAAATTCTCCAATACTATTGCTACACTATCCCTTTGATTACTTTACACACAATAACCATTATCCCTGAGTGGCCATTGGGCCTTGATAAGTGGTGAACTCCATGTAAAAAAAAATAAGAGGAAAACATATTTCTATTGATATTTTAAGACAGTAACTTCATATGAAATATATTTATTTGAAAAACATAACAGCTCAGCAACTGAGCAACAGAAGGATCAAAATGACTCAGTGAGAATAATGCAACTGACTGCAATCATTTACCAGTTTGTTGAAATTAGGTGTCAAGTTGCTTGTACTGATTCTTAACACTGACTGAAAATTTAAATCTGTGAGAACTGATCTGTTCTTTGACTCGTTAATTTTCAATATGGAAAAAACATGTTCACATATGTAATTTGAAGGAAATAACACAAACATTTTCCTTGGAATATTTTTCATATTTTTAAACTTTTCTGGGTGCAGAGATGCATAAAATTCAACTAGTGGTTTATTTTCAGGGAACCTTTTTAAAGAGCTGTCGGCTTGCAAATCAATAATATCTACCTGTAGTTTTCGTCAGCTGTTTCAACGTAACATGGTGAGCTGAGCAAATCGAACTGTCCTTCAATTGCCTTGAAATCAGCAAATCTTCTGATAAATTCCTCTTTTAGAGCCATCAAGTGGGAACTGTATATGTCTGATAATGTTTTGTAACAGCTCGTGTTTTCAACAGCGGAAAATGAACAAATTTTTTTCTCTTTAAGCTGCTTGGCAAAACGTTTAAGTTTCAATTGAAACGCTTTCACTTCAAGATACAATTCATGAGCAAATACACTTTTGCATTGTAGTTTTGTATTTAACTCACTCAGCTTTTACAATATGTCTACAGAAAATGCAAAATCATAAACCCATTCGTCACACTCCATTTCTTTTAAAAAGTCACAAGGAATTTCTTTCATATTAAAAAAATATGACAACCTCTGCTTTAACGCCCCATATTCTCTTCAGTACTTCCCCCACACTTAACCATCGGGTATTTGTGTGATACACCATATCAGTAAAATCTTCCTCGATATCTTACACGAAACACTGGAACTGCCTGTGTTTCAGTCCCCGTACTCTTAAGTTCACTGCACGCACTACTGGATCCATAACATGTTTGAGTTTCAAAGATGATTTACAGGTGTTTTCTTGATGTATGATGCAGTAAAAAGACAACACACTGTGCGATGGAAAATCTTCTTTGATTTTTATTTATCAAGGTCACAAGGCCACAGTCTTTGCCTCTGAGTGAAGGAGCGACATCAGTTTTAATACTTGCCAGTTTATCCAGGCTTAACCTAGACCTGATTATACTGCTAATGATACTGCTGTATAAATCGTTTCCAGTGGATGTGTCTTTCGGAGACTCCATGAATAGCAATTCTTCTGTAATTTCAAAGTTTTTGTAAATTCTAAAATTGATAAGCATCGCAAATTTCACGAAAATCTGACCATTAGTTGATTTTTGCTAGATTTGTTAAACTGGTTTTTGCTAGATTTGTTAAACGGATATGTTTTCAATGCTTACTACGGGGAAACTTTATTTTAAAGCGCTAATTATGTAAACACGATTTTCGTCTCGCAATTTCATTATTTTCCAACGATGAAATTTTTTTTTTTAATTATTACTAGTTTGTTTTGTCCTGCTTTTTTTTAAATGGAGCAGAAGTTATATTGATAATATTAATTTATAATAAAGTTGCATCGTGTTACATATAGGGGGCTAATTCTGTGGTGAAGTTTGGAGGTGGCTACGGAACTTCTAATTTCGTTCCAGTGCTAAAAATAATTTTCTAATTGAACACGCGACCAAGAAATCGTACGAAAATAAGAAAATAAATATCAATCAATGTTTGAATTTATTCACAGATAACTAAAAAAAAAACAATGTTTTTACTTGGCCTTCGGGACAATATAAAAGTGTAGTATCTGTTCTTCAAATGCTACACTTCAATTTCTTTTTCTCTGTCAGTGGTGGAGAAATCCTTCACGACTTAGACAATTTTTATTTTTATTCCTTTTCTCCACGTTAAAAAACGACCCTGGTGTCTAACTCTGTCCCGGGGGGGGGGGTATTGTAAATAGGAACAACTACTGTGATTTTATTTTCAGACACAAGAATTATAAACAAAAAATTATATGCATACGAAATGAACATTTTTGGGGTTTGTATTACTGTACACATAGATTCGAAAAAAGTTATCAAAGACAAATATATAACAAATAAATGTTATCAAAGGCAAGGTAAGTTACTTGTATACCGAACTGGATATGTTTTATGCGTTTTTATTTAATGTAACACGTTTATTCAGCTCGATAAAGATAGTGTTAACCGATGTATTGGAAAATTAAAAATAGCGCCCGGCTCTCTTTGGCACGGTAAGTTTGGGACAAGGAGTTAAAAATAAAAAAAATAAAAAAATAATGTTAAAAAACCACGGAGTCAAAGAAAGAGTCGGGCGTCATTTTTAATTTTCCAATACATCGGTAAACACTGTATGTTTTTCGAGATGAATAAACATGTTATATTAAATAAAAACACTAAAAGGATATCCAGTTTGGTATAAAATAACTTATCTTGCCTTTGATAATATTTATTTGTTATATATTTGTTTTTTGAAAACTTATTCGAATTTATGTGTACAGTAATACAAGCCCCATTTTTAAACGAAAAAATAAAATTTGTTTTTAATTTTAACGGGAATAATATTTTTTTTTATTGTTCTTAACATGAGAATGGAATTTATAAATTGATTTTAAATCATTGATATTCGTAAAATTAACGGGAAATGAAATCATTTTTGATTGGTATTAACATGAAACGATAGAATTTATGAATTTATTTTAAATTATTATTTTTTTATAGTTTTTTCGATAAATTATTTTTTCGCTTAATTTGTTTTTTCTATTAAAATTGATTTATTTCACGCATTCGTAGTTTTTAACAAAAAATCAGTAAACCAGAACGAAATTAGAAGTTCCGTTCCATTTTTGTGACAACCGAAAAACATAGCGTGCTTATCCATATTTACCATAATGTTGATACAATGTACGAAAATATTTAAAAAAATACATAAAATGAGTACTTCAAAATATAGTTATCGAAAACATAACAAAAAAAATTAGAAACCGCATGAAACAAATCGAGGATTCGATTGGTATTCACACATTTTTGCAATTTTTTTAAACACCCACAATATTTTACCTTTTATAAACTTTTTGCATATATTGAATTAATTTTTGGTCATTTATAGAAAAAGGGAAAACAAGATTAACAGTGTGTTTTATTAAATATTATATAAATCAGTTAATTTATTTTAATCAGTAATAAATGTAAAACAATTGACTAATAAAAATATATATGTAGGCGTCGTGTAATTTTTTAATTTTAGATATTATTTGAATCAAGATATATTGAACAAGTAAATATTTGACAAAACAGGTCAATATTGATTACATTTTCTTTTAATATTTTGCGTGAATTTGCATAAAACCCTCTTATTGATATTCTAAAAAGTTTGACTTACGAGATTACATAATGGGAATTTAAATTTACAAAATTGTTGTAACAAATTTGCATAATTACAGATGTAAACAAAATAATTAGTCAATACTTTACTTACGAAAATGCTTGGCAATGAATTTATCGTATGGCGTTTCTTTGAAAATTCTAAATATCATATGAACATTTTAGTGTATTTTATTAGTAACGGAGATGAGAGAGAGTTCGCTAAGACTTGACCGGTCGGTCGGCTGCATCCCAGACTACAAGCGCCATAATTTATGGTCCCCACAATATTTTTAGTATATCAAAATAATTTATTGCCTGTTTTCGGCCAGGCAAAAGTTTCGGGCGCGGCAAATCAAAAAGGAACCGATAAAGCTACACCTGGCAGTCTAGCTGGGAACCAAGTGTAAACTTACCAGTCCCCATAAAACAGTCATTTTTTAATGTGTAATGCTTAAGGTTTCTTCGATTCCTTTTACATTATTTGTTTTTCTTTCTTCAGAAATTTAGTTAGATTGTCAACGAAGGTATTTTTTCCATCTCCAAATTTTCATTCTCTGCAAGGATCTGCCCGTAATTGTGTCCGGCAGTCCGCACAGCTATCAGAAAACCACAATTCAATATTCAGTACTTGGCGGGCCGCATGCGGCTCGCGAGACGTAGTTAGCCCACGCCTAACTCTAAGCCAATAACTAAAAATTTTGGGAAAGCGACGGGGTGTTTTTTTGTACTTTGTAACAAAATTCGCTAAATTAGTACACAAAAAATAGGATCAGTGTATGTAGTACGATTATTATAAAGTCATTCGTTCGGCCTAGTAAATATATGCTACTTGAGGGAACGCGCATTTGCGAGTGTATATATATATATATATATATATATATATATATATATATATATATATATATATATATATATATATATATATAGGAGGTTCCGCCACGATCTTGCTCGGGAATCCACATAGATAATTTTTCTTTATAGTGGTTTAGACTATGTGTAGAACCATTAACACCTTTTGCCTTTTTGTATTACTGCTAACCTTTGTCGGTTCAGATGACAGAATATAAAGTACACTGCACGTTTTACATCAACATTTCCTTCTCCTAGATGCATGTCTTAACGAAGACTGGAGGTGCACCTCTCCAAGTGAATTAATGCGCATCCAGACACAAGCCTGGAAATGTCTTCGACTCATCGCGGTACATATAACGCCTTACCTTCCCAAATGGTAACCCATCAGGTACAGGTCAGGCTCAGCGTTGCTTAACTTCAGTGATCTGGCGAGAACCGGGGTCAATGTAATTGTGCCGTATATATCTATAAAAATGAAATTGTATGTATGTTTTTGTGTGCCTGTTTGTGTACATTTCCCGGCCAAACTACTTTGTCAATTTTCAGCATACAGACTCGAAATTTGACATAAGGGGTATTGCGATTTTGGAAAATCGTTTTAATCAGTTTTCAGGCATACATTTGGCTGGTAAGGAGTCAAAGTTAAGCGATTTGTCCTTGGAAAACTCTATCAAACTCATCCGCCCATTTTCGGTCTAAATGCGTGAAATTGTGCTGTATGTTTCTTAGCAATGGATTAAACAGTTTTATTTGGCAAATACAAGTTAAAGTACAAAATTGATGTAAAAGTAAAAAAAAATGACCTCGGCGTCTCTACTAAATTACTCAGGCTAAACATCTGAAATTTGCAGTAAAGTGTATTCAGACATACGGCAATAATCAGTTTCTGGCAGAAAATTTAGCATGAAATGGGTCAAATTTCAAAAGATATTACCATTGTTGTCTCCAGCGACTTATTTAGTCAACATTGAGTTAAAACATTTGATATTTCATAAATAGACATGCAGCAAGCTATTTAATAAGTTTTTGGTGTGAATTTGTCTGCCAAGAGGTCGCAGTTGAACGAGTTGACCTTTGCAGACTCTACCAAACTCCTCCCTCAATTTTGAATCTAAACAATTGAAATTTTTGATGTAGGTTACGTTGACATGAGTCAAACTTTTTACTCTGTGGAGACATATACACATAAAGCTATAGGACCTAGGAAAAGCCGGACTGAACTGCTAGTATATATATATATATATATATATATATTTATATATATATATATATATATATATATATATATATATATATATATATATATATATATATATATATATATATATAAAACAAACCGCCCGACGTCACCGGTCATAAACTACGATTAACTTTATTTTAATTCATGCAGATATAATTTAAATTATAGACGCAATTGTCTATTAATTTTTATATGTTACGATATATATATATATATTATTGAGTTCAAAAGTTTTATATATATAAATAGATCAAAGGAATGTACTTTTCAAGGAATACTGATTATCATTATATATTTATACTAGTAAAACTATCCTCATACTTTCTTGTATATATTTGCGTAGTTTCCTCTCCATATGAATATTATTTACATTTACTAGCTGTAGATTTATATATACAAGTACTGCATGTCAATAATATATGTCAAAAGTTAAATAAGGTCGATGTAAAATAATATAATTACGAAAACAAGTCCACAATTACGAGTAACCATATATATATTTTTTTAATGTTGGATACTTGTTCAGTTTATTGTTCAGGATTTGAATTAGCGGTTGTCCTATAAATATACTTAACACTTGAATGTGTAAAAAAAAAACATTCCTGATCTGATAGATAGCATCACTCTTCCTGTACTATACACGGCAGTGTTTTCTCTGTTTTTTTTTTGTTTTTTTTTTGTATTTATGTTTCCTGTGATTTTCAGTTTTTACTTAAACTTTAAGTTTTTACATTAACCTTTAAGTCAAGGTGATATACTATGCCAATATCTAATTGGAAAGTTTCCTATGATGTAACTGGCTATTTAAAATTTGTGATCAATTTAAAATCATTACAATTGGCGTGCACAAAGCATTTCATGACTTTTTGATGGTTAGTAAATTTCTAATATAATATACTGAGTAAATTACTAAGATCCAAATCTCACATTATCTGAGAAATGTTATTAACATGTATCTCAGGGACTCCTTAAAATAATAACGCTGCCAACGAGTGTTTAACTGATAACCACTTATCCAGGCCCGGAAGCCACTCAGGAATAAAGGTTATTGCGGGTACAGTAATCAATGGGATAGTATCGTAGTAATATTTAGTATTGGGGATTTGATAAAGTGTCTTACTTAAGGGGAAATTCAGCAGGAATTTGTTTATGTTGGACTTGTAGACATCTAAGTTGTAGTAATGTGGGAAACAGGCAAACGGCAGAGAATTCGATAGGTGTGCATTTCTTAAGAAAGAAGCTTTGGTCATGGAATCTACGTTTTGATTTAGACACAGATAAAGAGTGGGCAAAATTACTGACAGTGGCTTCAGCTAGACGGGTTTTTCTCGTGAAAGATTGGCGAGGGGGACCAGAGATTGAAGCTCGGACGAGCACTCGCCCATGAAATAACGATATATCAAAGACAGGTTCGCAACGTCTCTTCTCTGGGAGAGAGGTTCCAGGGAAGAGAAAAGGGCATCCCCCACTAATTCACGAAGTCTATTTTGTATTCTGTCAAGGCATGAATTTTATGCAGGCGGTAATTCAATGAAGGCATAGTAACACCGAATAGTTCCTATTAAATTCGTTTATGTCACGGTTGGTGACGCTTAAGTTTAAAATAAATTTCTATCGCAAACAACGTTTATTGAAATAGCGAATCTAATATCAGATACATATAATAAATTACAAGATGATTTCCTCTATCTCTCTCTTCACATGATGTTTTAAATAGCATTATTATTCTTGAATGAAATCATTATCACGAAAAAATATATTGTTCCATTTCTTCTAACAAACCGTATGTGTTTATATATATGAGGACTAGAAAAAAAACAATAACAGCTAAAACAAATCTGTTTAAACATGTTTTCAGATTGAGATAGAAAAACACAAGAGACAATATTGGAAAACAAAAGATAATATTTCTCCTGAAGAAAGAAATACAGAACACAAACAGAAGACAATAATAAACCAAGAAATAAGATTGCAGCTGCTTGAATTCTCATCTCATGAATCTGTATCACTATAAAACGACATTGTACTAGCGTTATATTGTACTTATTGTTGGCATCTGCTTCTATATAAAAAGTTCAATCTAGAAAATTATGGTCTTCAATATTACAAAAAAAAAAAAAGAATTACTGGTAATTTTGAAAACATACTTGAACTCAGAAGGTGTTAAAACCATTTTTAACATGATAGAAGAAGGCATTTTTTGTAGTACATTTGCCATTTTTTCCATTTGTTTATTAGTAGTGATGTTTCCTGTGATTATTGCACTTGGATGTAAAGTTATATCATTCAGTTTAATAGACGGTGGCCATTTTTCTTACAATCATGCTGGTTATTAAAGATTTGAGAGAAATTAAGACGCATTTCAATTTCTTAATAAAAATAATGTATACTGTTATAATGCAAAGCAAACCTACTTTAAAAACGATAAGGTATTTCTTTTACAAATTTGTTAAATTAATAAAATATTTTCGAACTAATTAACCCACAAGAATTTTAGAAACGTTGTATTATAATCGACACGAATCGTTTCCACGAAAAACTTAGTCGGTCCGTGTATTGGTTAATATCCACAATAAATAGGATTCAAGGTAAAAAAAAATGTATAACGAGACATTTTTAAATATGTTGTTTTAAATTCTCTTACTTTTATTGACTACATCAAGCATAATGTTATTGAAACGGAGCTTACGGACTATATCTATTGAATAAAATCATCGCAAATGTGAAGTATATATATATATATATATATATATATATATATATATATATATATATATATATATGTATGTATGTATATATATATATATATGTATGTATATATATATATGTATATATATATATATATATATATATATATATATATATATATACAGTGCCACGCAAAAGTATTGGATACATTACACTTTTCTTCATAACTTTCGTTAGGGTTCAAGATTTTACCTAAAAGTTGGTCAGTATATTACTATTATTATTCTGAATTATATTTGAAGCAGTAATTACAAAATCACAGTGTGAAAAGTTTATATTTAAGGGAAACTATGAATTAACAAACGCAAACGTATTGGATACACCTAAAAAATATTTTTCTTAAATAAATTTAAATGGCATTTGTTTCGTATTGCAATAATGCAAACGTGTTATCACTGATTAATCAGAGAGCTTTATATTAAAATAATTTTATAAAATTATTCCAGTTTGGGCTCACTCCTACAAAGTCAATCTGTTCATTTATAAAAATGCCTAAAACCAAAAAGTTGTCAATAGACATTCGTCAAAAAATCATTGATAAACATACAGTAGAAAAGGGTATCGAATAATATCAAGGGAACGTAATCTAGTGCTTAGTACAGTTGAAAACGTTATTAGAATGTTAAAAAAAAAAAAAACCCTGGTAAAGCTGTTGCAAATCTTCGAAGATGTGGTCGGCCATGGAAATTAAAAGAAAAAAATAAAGGTGGGTAAGCAGAATTGTACAAAAAATACTTTTCTTTCTCGTGGTGGAATTCAAACCGACCCCAGAGAAGCTGGGATTAATGTGAGCAAGGATACAATCAGTACAGTTCTAAATCGTGCAGTATTGAAGCTAAAACATGCCACGTCACGTTTGAATTATGTTGAAATATATGGGGAACAACCCGAAGAATTTTTGAACAAGGCGATATGGTCAGACGAAACGAAAATCGAAATCTTTGGAAGAAACACAACAATACATGTATAGCATAAAATGGCAACGCCTATAACAAAAAGAATACCATTCCTACGGTAAAGTTTGGCGGTGGTTTAATTATAGTATGGTTGTGTTTTTCATCCAAAGGTACTGGTGAACAAAAATAATCAACGGCAAAATAGATGGACGTATGTATAGGGCGATTTTGGAGAAAACCCTCTAGAAATCTGCTGATTTGTTTAAGCACTTTCGTGTTTCAGCAGGACAATGATCGCAAGCATACTGTCAAACTAACCAAAGACTGGCTTGGAAATAACGGAAATGACGTTCTTATTTGGCCCAGTCAGTCTCCAGACCTCATCCCAATTGCAAATTTGTGGAAAATATTAAAGATTAATGTTTACAAGAGGAATCCACCCAATATTCAACAACTAGAACAATTCTGCAAAAAAGAATGGCGGAAAATACTTGCATGTATTTGCAAAAATATGTGTGCAACTATAGAATGCGATTGGAAGCTGTTGAACGCTATAAGGGCTATGCAACCGAATATTAAATCAATGTATCCAATACTTTTGCGTTAGTTGGTTTATATTTTCCTTAAATATAAACTTTCTAAACTTCAATTTTGTAATTACTACTCCAAACATTAGTAAAAATGGTAAGAAGAATATACTGACCAAATTTTATGTAAAGTTTAAGTTATGAAGATAAATGTAATGTACGAGGGGCGTGCAATAAGTAATGACCCTGAACCACTTCCAGTTGTCGGATCTAGCTGACATTTTGTATGTGCAATGATTTATATCTCTAGAGGTGATATGGCAAATTACAGCTCTGAACTAATTGTGGTTTCTGTTTTACAGGTGTTTGAACTGAGTCAGGCGTGAAATGGAGCCTGTTGAATGTCGAGCAGTTATCCAGCTGTTTGTATTTGAAAGGACGCACACCACAGGAGACTGTTGATGAAATGAAAGAAACTTTTGGTGATAATGCCCCATTATATGACCTTGTTAAACGCTGGCATCGTGAATTCAAACATAGCAGAAAGTCTGTGGAAACAGCTCCCCGACTTGGTCGCCTACCTTCTACCATTGATGGGACATCTGTCCGTCAAATTACGGCTGCCATTTTGGAAGATCGGCGCATTACTATTCACCAAATAGCCCGAGATGTCAAGATTAGTACAGGATCTGTAGAAAGTATCATTCATGCCCATTTGCATATGTATAAGGTGTCTGCCAGATGGATTCACAGGTTGTTAACACCATGCCAGAAGCGAGAACGCGTTGAGTGCTCGAGGATGAATTTGGAGATGTGCCAAGAAGATGAGTCAAAGTTTTTCAAAAGACTGATTACACAGGATAAAATCTGGGTCCATCACTATGATCCAGATACCAAAGCTCAGTCAATGCAGTGGAAGAACTTGGACTCACCACCTCCACAGAAGGCAAGGGTGCAGTCCTCCGCTAGCAAGGTCATGCTCACAGTATTCTGGGACCTAGACGAAGTAGTGATGCCATATTTCCTGGCAAAGGGTACCACAATTACAGGAGACTATTATGCTTCAATTTTGAGGAAATTAAGGGCAGCTATCAAAATCAAGAGGCGGTTCAAGATCAGCAAAGGAAACCTTCTTCTGCAGGGCAATGCTCCGGTTCACAACTCGCATGCCGCCAGATCAGAAGCACGGTGTTGTGGTTATGAAATCCTTCCTCATCCTCCCTACTCTTCTGACCTTGCAGATTCTGACTTTCATCTCTTCCCAGCCATGAAGTTGTTTTTTAAAGGAAAGCGTTTCCCAGATGACGCAGCCTTAATTTCGGCAGTCATGTAGTGGTTGGAGGGCCAACATGCGGTGTTCTAAAAAAACGGTCTCCAGAGCTGCATCAAACGATGGGAGCAATGCATAACTCTGGGCGGTTCCTATGTAGAGAAAAACTAATAACTGTGCCATGTTCGTTGCTCTTCCGCTATGGAAGTGGGTCAGAAGCATTACTTATTCCACGCCCCTCGTATCCAATACTTTTGCGTTGCGCTATATATATATATATATATATATATATATATATATATATATATATATATATATATATATATATATATATATACAAGGTGCGTGCAATGAGTAATGATCCTGAACAACTTCCAGTTGTCTGATTTAGCTGAAATTTTGCATGCGCATTGAGTTATATCTCTACGGGTTCTGTGGCAAATTACAGCTCTGAACTAATTGTGATTTCTTACAGGTGTTGTAACTGAGCCAGGTCTGAAATGGAGCCTGTTGAATGTCGAGCAGTGATCCAGATTTTTTTTTTTATTTGGAAGGACGCACACTACAGGAGACATTTGATGAAATGAAAGAAATTTGGGGTGATAATGCCCAATCATATGACATTGTACAACGAGGGAATCGTGAAATCAAACATGGGCGTAAGTCTGTGGAAACAGCTCCCAGACCTGGTCACCCCCCGTCTGCCATTGATGAGGCATCTGTCTGTCAAGTTGATGCTGCCATTTTGGAAGATTGGCGGATTACTCTTCGCCAAATAGCCCAAGATGTTAAGATTAGTACAGGGTCTATGGAACCTATCAGTCATGCCCATTTGCATAAGCATAAGGTGTCTGCAAGATGGATTCCCAGGTTGCTCACACCATTCCAGAAACAAGAACGCCTCGAGTGATCGAGGATGTGTCAAGGAGATGAGTTAAAGTTTTTCAAAACACTGATTACGCAGGATGAAACCTGTGGTCTATCACTATGATTCATATACCAAATCTCAGTCAATGCAGTGGAAGCACTTGGACTCTACACTTACAAAGGAGGCAAGGGTTCAGCCCCTCGCTAGCAAGCGCATGCCCACAATATTTTGAGATCAAGACGGAGTAGTGATGACAGATTTCCTACCAAGGGTATCACAATTACAGGAGACTATTATGCTTCACTTTGGAGGAAATTTAGGGAAGCTATCAAAATCAAGAGTCGGGGCTAGATCAGCAAAGTTACCCTCGTCCTGCAGGACAATGCTCCGATCCAAAACTCACATGTCGCCAGAGTAGAAGCACGGGCGTGTGGTTATGAAATTATTCCCCCTCCTCCCTACTCTCCTGACCTTGCACGCTCTGACTTTTAGCTTCCCAGGCATGAATTTGTTTTTTGAAAGGAAAGCGTTTACCAGATAATGCAGCCTTGATTTCTGAAGTCACGTCGTGGTCGGAAGACCGACCTGGGGTGTTCTACAAAAACGGTCTCCAGAGCTGCAGTAAACGATGGGAGAAATGCATAACTCTGGGTGGTTCCTATGTAGAAAAAAACTAATAACTGTGCCAAGTTCGTTGTTCTACTGCTCTGGGATACTTGTCAGGGACCTATTGCACGCCCCTAGTATATATATATATATATATATATATATATATATATATATATATATATATATATACATATACATACATATATATATATATGTATATATATATATATATATATATATATATATATATATATATATACCTCACATCCCATCTCTGTCGTCTTTCAGCATGTTTCACCAGCGAATCTATGCTACTTCTCTGGAACCCCCTCATTCTTCATGACAGTTTGCAGATCCAAAACACTTTTAAATCCTGTGTCCTCTGGCAGGTTATCATACCATGTCATTCTTCATCTACCACGGTGTGAGTGCCCATTTATACAAAGAACTAGCTTGATTAGTACCTCCTCGCTATGTCTCATGCAGTGACCAGCTACTCTCATATTCTCTGCTGTAATTTCAGTGATATTGGTAGTAGGTCACCATAAAATGTTAACTTGCTGCGTGGCTCCTCCATAATCTATTGTGGGCCGTCCTGAGCATCAGTGTATAACAGCCATTCAGTCTGTTCTTAAGCGATTTGGTAAGAGACTATTTTTCAGCACCATATAGAAGACCTTGTTTGGCGTGAATATATATATCTATATGTATATTTTTTATTTTTTTATTTTTTTACATGGGCATCACCACATTATCAAGGCCAAGAGGCCACTCAAGGATGAGCGTTAAAGAGTGTACAGTAGAAATTGGACAATATAGTAATCATTAGTAATGAAAATTTGGTAAATTTGATAACTTATATGGAACGGTTCATCAAGAACTTATTTACGTTAGACTTGAAGACAACCATATTGTAGTCAGCCGGAAAGCAGGAAAACGGAAAACAATTCCACAGGCGTGCAGTTCTAAGAAAGAAGCTTTGTTCATGGAATCTACGTTTATTTTTAGGCACAGATAAAGAGTGGGGGGGAATTATTGATAGTGTTTACAGCTAGACGAGTGTTTCTTGTGAAAGTTTGGCGCGGGGGGACCATAGATTGAAGCTCAGTCGAACACTTTCCATGAAAATAACGATACATCAGAGACAAACTCGCAACATCTCTTCTGTGAGATAGAGGTTGCAAGGAAGAGAAAAGGACATCTCCTACGAGGCTACGAAGTCTATTTTGTACTCTGTCAAGGCAGGCCAAGTCCTTTCTAGCAGCTCCTGCCCAGATGTGGCAACAGTATTCCATCCTTGGACGTACCTGACTCTTATATAGATAGAGAATAGCATCAGCAGTGAGATATCTACCGGATCGATAGAAAGATCCAACCATTTTTCCAGTGGCCTTGGCAACAGATTTGATGTACGTGTTCCATTTAAGATCAGGAGTAATGGTCAAGCCAAGAAGCTTGTCAAATATATATATATATATATATATATATATATATATATATATATATATATATATGTATATATATATATACATTAGTTTTTGAGTTTAAATTAATAAGTAGTGTCTGTTAAACTTTTAGACAGTTAAAAGTTTACGAATAATCAATGTTATTTTTAATTGGATGTATTTAAATTTCGTCTTGTGTTTGCATCTAAACACTAACTCCTTTGTTGCATTTATAATATACTTAGGGGAAATTATATATATATATATATATATATATATATATATATATATATATATATATATATGATGTAAAATGGGCAATCTAGAATTGTTAAATTTTTTATTACTGTAAGACACAGAATACATTTTAATTAGTATATCTTCTTTTCCTAGAGGTTTTCGATGTTCATCCATCTCCTCAGAGGTAAAATATTAGCAAATATGATAAATGGATTATACCTAATTTACTAAATGCAATAAACATATAATAAGTTTACATTAAAATATGTAAAGTAGGAAAAGATTTTCCAGTGGGAAATACGTGAGCTTCTGATGAGTATGGAAATTCAGTTTTATAAATGTTTATATTAAGAGGTGTTAAAACAATTTGGATATAGTAGTCATGCGAGTTTCTAGAAGTTAAACTTGCGTCCTGGGATTTAAATTATAAGACGTAAATACGAGTAGTATGACTTACTACATAGTATGGGAATAGAAATATATTAGTATATCGGTTTAATGGAATGTTCTCACCATATTTATAAGAAAAATCTAAAAATTATTTTTTGGGTTGTAAGTAATAATAGTGTGTATTAAGTTTTTAGACAGTTTAAAGTTTATGCAGAATATATGTTATTTTAAATTGTTTGTAGTTAAAGTTTTTCTTGTGTTTGCATCTAGACACTAGTTCGTTTTTATATTTATAACATACTTTGGGAAAGTGATAATATTAACTGCTTCTGGGATAAAAATGTTCAAAAATTTGTCTCCTGGAGTGCATGATCCATCTGTTTTCAGTATGCTCCATTTAATTGAATAGGATATTTTCTTGTTCCCTAGGCTATTGAGTTATGTAATTAAAGATGTACTACTATCATCATTATTATTATTATTATCATTATTATTATTATTATTATTATTATTATTATTATTATTTTGAGACCTTTCATTTTTGAAGATACGATGTGGTTTGAAATTCTTACTTTTATTAAAATGAGGTTGCACCTATAAAGGTGAATGTCTTAATGTTTTATCATTTTATAGTGGTTTATACAGCTTAGAATCGGTATTCCCTATGTTGGGGAGTTGAATTGAAGGAAGTTCTGAAGATGCGCAAGAATAGTGCTGGCAATGTGCTGCGGGTTATTATCGGAAATAATATTATTATTAGATTTGCTATTTTGGTTTTTGTAGTTATTGTTATTATTAGATCATTGATTATATGTATATATATATATATATATATATATATATATATATATATATATATATATATATATATATTAATTTTATTTATACAAACATCAATGGCTACATATGTGCATACATGTTTCTGTAATACCCACGTTGGGGGATTACGTCTTCAGGCCAAGAATTACCTTCAAAAGTGACATTTCCACCAAATACATTTTTCTATTTCGTTTATCAAGTTAAAATACAACCTGGGTGGGAGTCAAAAAAAAAAACGGTACAAGGATGAGTGAGGTCCTTGAAGATAATAAACATCTTTTTTCTTTTCCCCTTCCCCCATCCAACCTAACTTTCGGCTTTTTATGGCATAGGGTACTTGAGAGTTTAGTTTTCTTGTCTTAGAATCTGTAAGTTAATAACCTTAGCTATGGTCAACCAAGTACTGACCGGTGCCTTTTAATCTTCCTCCACCCACAGATACATGCAACACACATATAACAGACACATACACAGACACCGCCAACACACACATGCACGCATTAATACATATATCCAAAAGCGAATCCATGCTGAACGCTGTTTGTTTTATTTACTGAAACTAGACAATAATTCTGAAACTACGTAGAAATACAGTAAAATTTACATTAAGGTAAATAAAACAAAACAAAAACAAAAATAAAAAAATAAAAAAATAAAAAAATAAAATAAAAAAAATAAAAAAATAAATAAATAAGAAAAAAATTAAATTAAATTAAAACACATAAACCAACAAAATATGAATAAAATATAAAACCCGAAAGTTATCTAACCCCCACATGTACCTATATGCGTGTATCAATACACTTATAAATGTCTACATTTATCTACACCCGCGCATATATACACACACATTACAGACATACAGAGACAAATAATAGTATTTTTCTTTACTTATGTAGCGTGGTAAGTTCTTCGTGTATGCAATATTATGCTACCCGACTACAGACAGGTGTATATATATATATATATATATATATATATATATATATATATATATATATATATATATATATATACCCATATATACACACACATATATATACATACATAAATATATATATATATACATATACACATATATACATATAAACACACACACAGCAAACATACACACATACATACATATATATATACATACCCACACATACATACCTATATAACATATATATAAACAACATTCGGACATCCATACATTGTTGTAATCTATATTGTTACAACAATTCTATACGAGGCAGCCTATTCTAATAGTTCAGAAATATACATGTATATACATACATCTACATACAATAGACATAGAGATACATCCACATACATACTGATTTTTTATGTTATTAGCTATTATTGTCATCTTGTAGAATTACTGAATTTTACTTTTTGACTAGATTTTTTTTGTTATCTTCTATATGTTCTTCTTAACTGTTTCTTTCCTAATGGAGGGATATGACACCAATCATTCCGACGATCGGTTTTATAAACAAGGGATATAATAACCAACCAATGAAAAGCGTCCAAATTACTATAAAAATTGTAGAATTTTGGATTCAAACAGTTCGCCGCTGTTTACATCACGAACCTGGATTTGATTCTTCGCTGAAATCTTTGTTACCGGCAATTACTTAACACTCAGAATCGGAACAGCATTTCATTATTCGCCGCCATCTTTTTTTTCTGGCAATTGCTTCACACTCACTGCATCGCTTCTTCACCGCTATATTTGTTCAACATAATGTCTAAAGACTTAAAAGGTTATTGACCCATCAGACGATGGGACTGAATTTACTAGTAAATACTTTGAACAGCTATTAATTAAACATCGTATTAAACCCGAGAAATCTGCGCCGTATTTCCCCTTTCAAAATGGAACCGCAGAAAGGGCATGGTTAACCCTTTTTGAGATGACAAGATGCCTACTTATCGAATCGAAATTAACGCATAGTTTATGGGCGTACGCTTTACTGGCAGCAGCATATATCAGAAATAGATTGTTGAATAGAAGATTAGGCAAAAAAAAACGTATGAAGCGTTCTGCGCTTAAAAACCAAAATGAACCGAATGCATTATATGTGGTTCAGATTGTATTACATTTATAGAACATACCAGTAAACTAAATATTAAAAACAGAAAAAAAAAGTATTTTCGTAGGTTACGATGAAAAGAGTTGAGCACATAAAATCTACTTTTCAGACTAAAGTGCCATAAAAAGGGGCTGATGTGTAAAATGCAATGATACACTAAATTAAAAAAAATGGCGACTCTATAGATGAAAAACGTTAGGAAATATTACTTAGTATCGATCACAATGAAATTATTAAAAATGACGACAATTGCAGTAGAACTACAGACGTAAATATGAACCAGGCATGTCGATGCCCGATAAGGGAGGGAAAAAGGCCAGGCATTTTGAAAAGATACTAGACTAGCAGTGGAATATGTTTCTTCTTTGAAAAGCAGAAAGTTATAATTAGGCCATTTATTCAGAAATTCACCAAGAATGGAAAAATAGCTATGATATCCGAATTGAAAGATTTCAGTGGCAAAACAAAAACAGTGACATAAAATAAGAATATAATTTCTTCACACGGTATTTTGTCAAACAAAATCACAGCTTCTGACAGAGATACTTTTAAAGCAAGATTTGTTGCAAAAGGTTTTTGACAAATTTCTGGAGTATAATATTTTGCCACATTTACACCAACGAAAAATTTAACGACAAAAGAATTTTATTACAATTTGTAGCTCAATTCTATTTAATAATACACCAAATGTATGTAAAAATGTTCATGTTAATGGACCGATTGTCTGTGAAATCTATATTTATCATCAAGAGGGATTTAAAATGAAAAATAAAATTTTCGTGTGGAAACTGAATAAATCGTTATATGGAGAAAGACAAAGGGCTGACACTTGGAATTTAACACTCCATAATTATTTAATAGAACAAGAATTCAAGCAATGCCCCGTAGATGTGTGCATGTATACCAAAAATATATGTAATGGATTGTTGATTTTAGTTTTTAGGGTTGACAATATATTACTCGCCTCAAATTGTGACAGCACTTTAAAAGATGTTAAAAATAAAGAAAAAAATTAAATGGCGGATCTTTGACAATTGTCATGTTTCCTCGGTATAAAATTTACCTGTGAAAATGAAACTATAACAATGAAAAATCATTTTACATTGAAAAAATTCTGCTCAAGTTCGGAGTGCAAGATTGAAAATCGCCTACAACTCCCGTTGAGATCGATATAAATAAAAATATAGAGAACGAAACAATATTAATATACGATCGATTATACAGGGAAATGATTGGACGCCTCATCTATTTGATGACCGCAACTAGCCTGCTATATTTTACACTGTAACAAAACTATCTCAAAACTATCGAGATCGACAATTAAGGACCTTAATCGTGCAGAACAAATCCTTCGTTATGTAAACGGAACCAAGGAACAATCTTTAATATATAGATAGTCAACATTTCCTCTAAATTTAGAAGGATTTTCAGATTCAGATTGGGGTAACTCTGAGGATAAAAAAAAAACATAACGAGATATTGTATTAGACTGTCAAAAATTGGGCATATGATCTCTTGGAAAACTTAAAAAAATCTACAAATTATTTCCCTTTCTACTTGTGAAGCAGAATTTGTGGCCCTCACCCATTCCACGCAGAAGGCAATTATTCTGAACACTCTTCTAACATCTGTTTTTAAACCAGATCTAAGTAAAAAAAAAACCCTATAGTAATTCATTGTGACAACGAGAGTAGTATCTTTTTAGCAAATAATTCTATGATTCATCAAAGGTCGAAGCATATTAATATCAGATATCATTTCATAAGGTATAACACCAGTAAAAAATCTATAACTCTTAGTTATGTAACTTCTGAGAGTCATATAGCCGACAATTTCACTAAACCTATAAAAAGGATAAAATTAAAACATTTTATAGCCGCACTTTTTGGAATCTAATCACGTATAAATCTCTTTTTAGAAACACAGAAAGAGAAGTATCCCCACTCGAAAGAACACACACACACACACACACACACAAACACATACACATACACACACAAAATGAAAAAAATGATAAATAAATAAATAAATAATAATAATAAAAATAATAATAATAATAATAATAATAATAATAATACTAATAATAAAATAATAATAATAATAATAATAATAATAATAATAATAATAATAATGTAGAAAAAAGAAAGATTCGAATGGCATATAGTGAACCTACTACGCTGGGAAGTACGAACACTCTGTCTCTCTCGCTCTCTCACTCTCACTCTCTCTCTCTCTCTCGCAATGAGGTAAGATTTCTCTCTATAACTCTCTCTCTCTATCTTTTTATCTATCTATGTATATTTTATCTATTTATGTATCTCTATCGGCAGAGTTGTTGTTTAGTTGTATGAATGCTCGCTAACCCTATATCGAGCAAACTGGAATAAATCGTGAGACACTGCAATCACACCGAATGTAAACCGAACTGTTTCACAAGAAAACAGATGGATAATCTAAGTTATCAGTTTGAAATAAAAAAAATATTTTAAAAGTAAAATCTTTTTCAAATGAACCAAAAATGTAAGAGTCTTAAATAAAAATATTGTCTTGTATTTAAAAATCTTAGTTATCAATAAACAGAAATATCTAATAAAACATGGTAATCATCCAGATTTTGAACGTCAGGTTCCAATTTCAAATTAAATCAGTGGCCTTTTGTTTTCGTATCCCTCAAGTACCATTGTTTTTTTTATGTGTGGTCGTATTTTGGGCATCGTAACTCTTTACCGGGGTTTCACGAAGCGATATCTAATGTAAGTACAAGCACGATTCAACATATACGGTTAACTAAAAATTGTGACGATACCAAGCCCAGTTGAAAGAAACGATCTCTCTCTCTCTCACTTTCTCTCTCTCTCATAATGAAGCCAGCTCTCTCTCTCTCTCTCTCACACTCTATCTATGCATCTATGTATGTTTTTATCTATCTATCCCTCTATCTATCTATTATTCTATATATAAATCTGTAAAAGGATTGTAGTGTAGCTGTATGGCTTACAGTAGTGAGGACCATACTTCAATATACCCACTGACTACAATGTCGTACACGTCGCGTTGAAGGGAGCGTTCCGTTTTTGCTCTGAAAATAAAACTTTGCGCTTTTTAGATTATTTTGTAATATTTTTCTTTTTATTTTGGCCGGGTATATTTTGAGGGGGGGTGTCGGAGATTGTAGTTATAGGTTATTATTTACAGGAAAAATGATGCAAGTCAAGATTTGCACTGGTAGCGATGAACAAACATAAACAAAAATAGAATAAAATAAAACCTTTATCGTGTGCCTACCTGCCAAAGAATGAAGATGGTTGTAACATCGAGTTTTCATTTCAATATTGTAGTCGTTTTTTTTCTCTCATATCGATATACAGTGGGATTTTATTTCGCGCACGTGCACGTACTGATCTGAGCTATAATTTAAATAGTATTTTACAGTTTAATTTAAGTTTTACGATATTTGTTTTTATTAAATTGTTTGGTGAAAGTACAGAATAGGTACACAACACACGCCCATCCCCATGTAAAATTTGTCATTCTAAATAATAATGTTACAGCACGGATAAATACGTTCAATCTATTCTCATTGGTGCTGTGATTCTATATGTACATGTTGAATCCGTATTACCTCCTGTATTTATTAGCGGGGAAAAGGGGAGCGTTATCTACTTAAAGTATCCCAAATATGTATGTGACCGGGTGAGGGCGTAAGGCCACACGTTCTAAACATTTAAAAAAACAATTAGAAACCCCTTCAAATAGTTCAGATATATGGTTATATAAAAATCCCGAAAACATAAGAGCATAAACATCATTTATTTGTTTTAATTTTGTTTGTTTGTTAAATCCGCTAAAAAGAAAACATATAATGAAATAATTCGATAATCGCGAAATTCAAGCCATATTGGAATTTTACATTTTGTATTTGAACAAAAATTAATTTTTAACACAAACACAGTAGTGTTCTCGTCGATTAGGATATTTTTTATTCAAGAAAAGTTTACAATAAAAGTAAAATTATTTCACAATTAAACCAAAATGTTTAGTATTTTAAATAAAAATATCGTGTTTAAAAAATAAAACTTAATCATCAACGGACAATAAATTATAATTAAACACGGAACTTATGCAGGTAGGTGCGAGTTACTTATTTCGATTTTCTTATTTTATAGTTAATTTAGTTTCTTGTTAGTTATTAAATACTGTCAGTATATTTGTCTCCGTGTTGAATACGCCTAAATTACCATAGCGAATACCTAGAACAATATAAAATGCCCTTCTGAAAAATTTGATTCACCGCTCCTCAATATAGCTTCAACCCGACAAATATTTTACAAAGAACTATCACACATAAAACAAAACCCTTATAAACAATAATGTTCCCAATACAGTCGTCGATAATCACATAAAAATATATTTAAAATCACTCCACAACAAGAACATAAACCCTTACCATAACAAAAACGACACCGTCAAAGTGTACTATAAAAATCAACAACAAACTAACTACAAAACAAATGAAAAATAATAAGAAAGCAAATTTACAGATAAAACAGACCCACTGACCTGAACTAAAAGATAAAACTAATAACATATTATGCTAAACTTCAAACCTCAATTTAATAATTAAAAACAACAACAACAACAACACCAACAACAACAATAATAATAATAATAATAATAATAATAATAATGCTAACACCACACTAAGCCAAAATAATGTAGTGTATGTCTTTATTTACTGATTCGAAGAATCTTTCCGAAACCATTCTAAATACTCAGACAATATTTTTTCCAAGTGTTTTAGGTGTTTTATTAACTATTTACTCATATATATATATATATATATATATATATATATATATATATATATATATATATATATATATATATATATTTAAAATATAGTAATTCAATGAATTTCAAAAAACTTTTTTAAAGTGAAATGTTTGAGTTTCATATGAAAGATTTTTATTATTCTAAGCAAGACAAATAATATTTGAGAAATTTTATCTCCCTAACCTATAGGGTTTCAATTAAAATTTCTAAAGTATACTTTGTCTTGCTTAGAATAATAACATATCTTTCATATGAAACTGAAACATTTCACTTCAAAACATTTTTTTTAATTCATCGAATCACTATAATTACATTTATTTGCTCATCGAGCTTTTCTTATCTAGATGGGATAGTACTTATAGAATATTACCGCCAGTAATATCTTTCAAATCTCGTAATCACAGGTTTTCATACCAGCTGATCGTTCAATAACTTTACTCTGAAGTATATATATATATATATATATATATATATATATATATATATATATATACATACATACATATATATATATAGTCATCTACATACAGTACTGGTTCGCTGTGTGTGGGTGGGTGTGGGTGTGTGTGTAAGTAAGTGTAAGTAAGTAAGTGAGTACCAATATGAAGATGCTTGCGTGTTTCGCCCAATTTTATATGTTGTGGTGACCGGAAAACATACGCTACCAATCACGACACAACATTCAGCATATTAAAGTTTTTTATGGTCGTTGGACATCATGAGTGTACATTTTCTTACCTATTTCTATAGTTTGTGTCGAGGTTCGTCTTCGTTTGCCCGTACTCTGTTTGTTTTGCGACACGCATTCGTCTTGTCTTTTTTTGTCTGATGTACATCTTTATTTAGTTGATTAATATGCATTCGTGCACTCTATTTTTGATGTTTTATAATGCACACACTCCTTAAGTTTCCTCTTTCAAGTATAGCCTATATGAGCATTGCTTTTCTAATTAATACTCCTTTCATCTTGGGGGAAACATGGAGGTTGAAAGTCATTTATCAATAGCATTTTTCAAAATCTTCCGAAAACTTGTGACAAGGATTATGTGTACTTGTCAAATATAATAGTTACTTAAATAACATATCTTGAAGTGGTTGGCAACACATCGGACGAACACATGGATATGGTTTGAAGTATTTTAAATCTTAGGGGAAATTCAGGTTTAGCCAGCGCTGATAAGACACGGTAGACTTTATAATTATTAAAAGAGTTGTTTTTTTCATAATAGTTTACCAACTTAGGCATATTAAATATGTTAATCAGAGATTACATCTCTAATCCGAACTGTGAATCTCAATCCCCAAATCACGTACGAATAACATCTCGGCTATGATACTTACTATAGAACGGCTTAGGCATAATATCTCTCTTGCTTTCTATAAACCTATTGCAGAGTTTGTCGTATTTTTAAAGGATGTTCAGATTACAAAAAATATTTCGTTGAAATCATCTACAGTAGTAATTTATGTGCGCAATGACATGGACTCTATGTATCAATGACTAACTAATTAGTTATACTGGATGTGATACAGAGCACATTCTCTTTAATCATAAAATGCAGCGATGTATCCGTTATGAATTGTGTACAGTTCTCGCAGTCATTATCATGTATAAATATACTGTGCTACGAAGAACAACATAAGAGCTAAAATTCACTTAGTTTTTATCTTACTCCAGTAAATATTATGGAAGGAAAAGTGAAGATGATCACGATTAAGAGTAGGTGTGTGGTTAGAAGCAAGAAAGACAAGTCTTACCCTGGGTGCTCAGCGAGTGAGTTCAGGCGAAGAAAAGGAAGAACAAATATGGCGGCCAGCATTTTTATTCCGTCCTTTCTCGCGTAATCTCGTGTGTGCGTGAAGATGGAAACTATAAAACGATGTTCATTTCTCGGTGCTGGGAGGTTGTTCCCGATCAGGCAGGAGAGAAGGCAACGAGAGTAGAGACAGAGGACTGTAGCGATAATCTTTCTTGAACATTCAGTTTGTGTATTTGAGGTGACCCACTCCATTATACTTCAAGCTATTTCTGCGATGGCCAACGCAGGTTTAATCAACATGATTAAGTCTTTTAATGGCGACGGTGATGTGGTGGCGTGACTTAAAAAATGGACCTTGTAGCAAGGATTCAGAGGCTGGATGATGTGGCCGCAGTAATACAACTGTTTCTAGAAGGGGACGAACTGGCCCTCTATTTGGAGCTCAGCGAGCGGGAACAGGATTACGCGGACGCCATCAAGGGTCGACTGATCGAAGCTTTTGCAGAGGGGCCTTTCGAGGCCTTTAATAAGTTGAAAGAGAAGAGGTGGACTGGTGAACCTGTTGATGTCTACGCGAATGAGATAAGGAGATTGGTTGAGTTGTCGGGCATCAGGGGACACGCCACGAGTCACGTAGTCAAGATGACTTTCGTTACCGGGTTCCCGGAAGAGATATAGAAAAGGTTGCAGCAGATCCCGGGAATGGAGATGCTGAATTTGAGTGAGCTGCTTAAAACTGAAAAAAATCTTGGTGAGCGCCCACGGAGCCTGGAGGAACGACAGCAACGGTACAGCAGGATGTGAGCAGGAATCTGCCGAACCCGTGTCTGGCATGCTTCGAATGCGGGGGACCACACACGAGAAGAGACTGTAGGAAGTTCTTGCAACGGACAGTGTGTTACAAATGCAATCAGAGAGGCCAGTTAGCGGTAAAATGCACAAGTTCGGGAAACTGCAGGGGGAGGCCGACACGCCAGCGGCTGCTCCGATTCGAGAATAGTGGCGCACCCGATGCAGTTCCCCAAACAGAAGATTGCGGTGGAAGGACGGAAAGTTATGGCCCTGATTGATATTGGCTGCACCACTAACATGGTGCACACTACCCTGGTCGGAAGATAGAATGGGAAGGGTGAAGTAGTGGCATTCGATGGGTAGCGAGTGAAGTGTCGAGGGAGGAAGACCGTCACTATTGATATTGCTGAACGTCGGATGAGGGTCCATGCAATTGTCACTGATCGCCTGGTGCCTGGCGTTCAAGCCATCATTGGAATGGATGCTATGCCGCCTTGGAGGTGTTACCATCACATGTAACAACGTGAGCTTCGGACTAGCTGAGTGCGCGGTGACGGAGCAAGCCCCCAGAGGGATCAACAAGACCGGGGAGGAAAGAAAATTGTCGATCAAAGATCAGGACTTCCGAGCCGAATTCGACGGAGAGCTGTGGACGGTGGAGTGGGCATGGAAACATCAAGCGCCATCGCTGAGAAACAGGGTGCCGTGCTACACAAATTCGCTTAGAGGAGGGGCGAGAAAGGAGTTTGAGCAAGAAGTCGACCGATGGATTGAGGAGGGGATACTGATGCCTTGGACGGATGATGTGGAGTCGGGCATTTTGCCGTTGATGGCCGTTCTGCAAACAACTAAAGGGAAAATAAGACCGGTCCTGGCCATATTAAGTGGCATACGGGAGGCGACACCGTAGATGTGTGCAGTGAGACCATTAGGCAATGGAGGCAAAGGAATAGCGCATCTAAAATCTGCCTATTTGCTTCTCCATGTTGTCAAGAAGTTCTGAAAATATCAGTTATTCAAGTACAAAGACAAAACCTACTGCCTTACGCGAGTGGAGTTCGGGTTAAATTCGGCACCCAAGATTATGTCAACTATCCTCAGGAAGATTCTTCAGACAAGGGGAAAGGGAGATGGGGTAGTAAGCTCATACATAGACGACATTCTTGTGAATGAGACTGTGGTAACTGCCAAGGAGGTGGTGGCTCATTTAAAGAGGTTCAGGTTGGTCGCCAAAGAGCCGGAAAATTAGACGGAGGAGCTGCTTTGGGCCTAAAACTGAAACGAAGTGCGTCAGACGGCCAAGAGTTTCGCAGGGGAAACGAAATCCTATAACTGAAGCAGGAGCTCAACAGACGTGAACTTTTTTTTCCATATGCGGAAAGTTGATCGGACATTACCCCATTGCTAGCTGGCTGAGACCAGCATGCAGCTACATAAAGAGACACACCGAAGGACGAGGATGGAATGATAAGGTTGGAGAAAGAACGGTCGCCTTGATGGAAGAGCTCCTGAAAGAAGCAGAACGGCAAGACCCAGTCCGGGGAACCTGGAACGTACCGCGAATATTGGATTGAGTCGTGTGGTGCGATGCGAGCAGCATTGCAACAGGGGTCGTTTTGGAAATTGGAGGAGTAGTTGCAGAAGATGCAGCCTGGTTGAGGAAAGAGAATGACGTCAGTAACATCAATGTGGCGGAATTAGACGCGACAATAAAAGGAGTCAATCTGGCCTTGAAATGGGGACTACGTGACATCTGCACCAAAACAGACTCTGCCACGGTGTTTGCTTGGCTAAAGTATCTCATTTCAAGCGAAAAAAGGATAAAAACGAAAGGGGCTGCGGAGATGTTAGTGAAGCGCAGGCTTGGGGTGCTGGCTGAGCTGATGCAAGAGTTTTGTTTGAAGCTTCGCGTAGACATGGTGGCTTCTGAAAAGAACCGAGCAGATGCTCTCACGAGAGTGAACAAGAGTTGGATGTTGCCAAAGAAAGATGTTGTTGCTGTATCGGATCTAGATGATGTTGACGTGCGAGAACTGCACAATTTGCACCATATGGGGGTTGAGAGGACTGTGTACTTTGTGAAAAAATCGACCTGAGGATCACCAAGGAGCAAGTGAGGTAAGTGGTCAGGACATGCGACAGATGTCAGTCGATTGATCCTGCTCCAAGCCCGCATGAAGCTGGCCAATTGGAGGTGAGTGGGACCTGGGAGAGACTGGCAGGCGATGTCATCCATTACAGGGGTGGATTTTTACCTGACCATGATTGACTGTGGGCCCAGGCGATTTGCCCTATGGAAGAAGTTACATTGAGGAACATGCACTCCTTAATGAGTTTTTTTTTTTAGCAGGGCCCCGTGGAGGAGTTGTTAACCGACAACGGGGCTGCATTCAAGTCAGTAGCAGTGACAGAAGTACTGAAGAAATGGAAGATCCAACAACTTTTCAGAGATGCCTACAGACCCATCAACAGGAATATTAAACGATTATTCCTTGGCGATATCGTCTGAATCCCTCAGGTTCCTTGGTTTTCTTCTGTTCACGTTCGCCTTCACCAAAGCCAACACGTTTTCTATTGGATTTAAGTCCGGACTTAGACTTGACCACTTCAGGACGTTTATTTCATTACCCAAAAGCCATTTCTTCACCGATTTCGCCGTATGTTTTGGATCATTGTCCTGTTGGAAGAGTCAGTTGGGTCCAGGACCAAGGGCTTCTGCAGAAAGTTTCAGGTTTTCAGTCAATATTTTAATGTATTGATCTTGCCTCAGGATGCCATCCACAGTGAAAAGTTTTCCAGTGCCATTGTTCGAAAAGCAACCCCAAAACATGCAGTTTCCTCCACCACAATTCACTGTATTCTTTGGGTTGAAGGGTTCCACCTTTTTTGTCGCCACACAAACGACCCATCTCTGCTGGCAAAACTGTCAATTATAGTCTCATCTGACCATAAAAGTGAACCACAAAAAGTGTAATCCTTGTGAATTACCTCCTGTGCAAATTATAAGGGGGCTTTAACATGTTTCTTGGAGAGGAGAGTAGTCTTCCTTGGTCGGTGCCCCTTAATCCCGTGTCACTTCAGTGCTCTCTTCAATGTCGAAACAGAAATTTCAATACCTTGATCGCTAAATTGTTGGACTACTTTATTACCAATAGTTCTCGTGCCCATTTTCACTTCTCGAGTGGATGGTCGTACAGTTCTGGGGGAGAGTTTCTTTTCCTGGCCTCGACCGGTCAAGTTGTGAATCGTATTGAAAACAACTTCTTGATAATGTTTGATCGTATTGAAAACAATATCTTGATAACGTTTCTCACCATTGACATAGGAGCTTCCAAACTCTTAGAAATGGATTAGTCTCCACTACCTTTTATGTGTGCATCCACTATTTTCTATTTAACACCGAAAATGTTTTCTTAAATTTTAGCCATTTTTGCAGTCTGGTGTTATTGATAAAGTAAATGATTGACTGATGCACGTTATTTATAGGACGCTTTTGAACGTTCTAGAAGATGATGCAATATTCAAATCATAATAAACAAGTATTATTTTGCATAAAATATCGAGAATTCTATGATAAAAATCATTGGTGCAAATAAATTTGAATTCGTCTTTTTTGTTATCATTAATAATATTTATTTTGAATATTTTATAATAAACTACAAATGTTTCAGGAGACCTATTGATGGTCAATATACATGTTCTTCAACAATTTAATAAAAATTAGTGAAAAAATGTTATTATCTCCAAAAAACGTAAAAATTGAAAGGCGCCAATAATTTCGGCTTTAACTCTATATAGGCATACTATATATATATATATATATATATATATATATATATATATATATATATATATATATATATATCAATGGCTTTACTTCGCGAACGAAGATTCTTTGAAGGTGGTTGTCCACGTTAACTGCAGGCACGTTTGTGGCTGATGAGCGCAATGCGAGACAAGCAGGCTCGGCCACAGCGGCTGCATTCAAAAGTTCCATCAGGTGCGGTTGCTGAGACTTCCCGAATCTTCCTCTTGTAGCGCCTTTCGCGCCGGATCTCTATGCGAGAGAATTCAAAGGAGGTGACGGCCTGGTGGATTGTGCGTTGCCAGGTGACACGGTCTGCAGCAAGAGTAGACCACTGGCGTTGGTCATTGTGGCAGGTTTCAAGTGACTTTTTCAGAGAGTTCTTCAAACGTTTCTTCGGAGCTCCTCTATCACGGGAGCCGGTGGATAGTTCGCCGTAAAGAGTTATCTTGGACAGTCGGTGATCCTCCATTCTGGAGACGTGCCCCGCCTAGCACAGTTGTGACTTTAGCAGCATAGCCTCGATGCTGCTGGTTCTCGCCCGATGGATGACTTTAACATTGGTGACGTAGTCACACCAGAGTACATTGAGGATGGTGTGGAGACAGCGCTGATGGAAACGCTCGAGGAATCGTATGTGATGGCAGTAGGTTGCCCATGTCTCAGAGCCGTAAAGAAGGGTTGGCAGTACTACGACTCTGTAGACACAGATTTTTGTCTCCTTCCTCAGGTGTTTATTCTGCCAGACTCTGTTGTATAGTCTGCCAAAAGCACTGGTCGCCTTGGCTAGTCGGTTATCGATATGCTTGTCGAGTTTTGCATCTGGGGTGATAGTGCCTCCCAGGTATGTGAACTGTGTCTTTAGCTCGGTTTAACCTATGGTGATGTGGGGAGGGTTGTACTCTTCCCGAGGAGGGGGCTGGAGGAGGATCTTTTCTTTTTCATGCTGACCTCGAGTCCAAAGAGCTGGGCAGCCTTTCCGAAGCAGGATGTGAGATACTGCAGGGCTCTTTCGGTATGGGCAACAAGGGCTGCACCATCGACAAAGAGAAGGTCTCGAATCATATGCTCGAAAGTCTTTGTGTGGGCTTGCAGCCTTCTGAGGTTGAACAAGCTGGCGTCAAGGCAATATCGGATATAGATCGCATTGTCGTTGTCGTCAAGGTCTTCGGTTGCATGTTTAAGCATCATGCTAAAGAAGATGCTGAACAGAGTCGGTGCTAAGACGCATCCCTGTTTCACGACGTTGTTGATGAGGAAGGGTTCTGATAGGTTGTTGTTCACTCTGATTTGGCCGCTCTGATTCTCATGCAACTGAATAATCATGTGGAGGAGTTTTGGGGGGCAACCGAGGCGCTCCATCATCAGCCAAATCCCTTCTCTGTTCACTGTATCGAATGCCTTAGTCAAGTCCACAAACATAATATAAAGTCCCCTGTTCTGCTCTTGACATTTCTCTGCCTGAGGACGAAAACCATGTATGTTGTGCCCCTGTTTTCTCTGAAGCCACACTGGATTTCTGGGAGATGGTCTTCCACTATAGCAAGTATCAGTCTGCGTAAGAGCACATGGGCAAGGATTTTACCTGCGATAGAGATCAGGGTGATTCCCCGGTAGTTTGAGCAGGCTGATCTTTCCCCCTTTCTGTATAAGGCAATGATGACTGAGTCGCAGAGGTCCAGTGGGAGTTTTCCTTGCTCGCAACAACAGGCAAGGAGTTCATGGAGATTGATGTGCAGTTCGGGACCTCCATATTTCCAGATCTCTGGAGCGATCCCATCAATTCCTGTTGCCTTGTCGCACCTCAAATATCTAATGGCCTCAGTGGGTTCCTCCATAGAAGGAGGCTCATCCAATCCCATTTTAGTTGGCAACTGAGGAATACGGAGTATTGGAGTATTGCTGAGTCATGAATGGTACGGTCGACTCCGAACAGGGTCTGAAAATACTCTGACCAACGACTCAGGATGGATGTTACGTCTGTGAGGAGTACCTGGCCGTCTGCACTGCGCAGAGGACTCTGGACACGGTGTCTGGGGCCATACACTGACTTGAGGGCTTCATAGAAGCCTTTATAATCACCAGTATCTGCGCACTGTTGAGTTTTTATTGCGATGTTGGACCACCACTCGTTTTCTATACCTCTGAGCTTTTATTGGAGGATTCTGCAGCTATGACGGAAGGCTGCTCTCCTAAATGGGAAGGATGGTCGAGCAAGTTGGGCCCGATGGGCCGCTCTCTTTTCCGCTAATAGGTATTTATTTCAATGTTGTTCTCATCAAACCAGTCCCGGTTCTTTTTGGTAGAGAATCCCAGGACCTCTTCAGATGTCTGCAGGATGGCTGTTTTCAGTTGATCCCAAAGTAGTTCAGGTGAGGGGTCTATTTGGCTACTGTCGTTTTCAAATTTATTTTGCAAGCTTGGTTGGAAGACGGCTTTTACCTCGTCTGATTGTAACCTGCTATGGTTGTACTTTTTTTGGGTGGGCCTCCCTTCCTTGTTATGGGTTTAGGATGTATTCGGATTCTGCAACGCACTAGGCGGTGATCAGTCTGGTATTCTGCGCTGGGCATCACTCATGTATGTAAGACGTCTCTGAGATCTCTTTGGTGAACTAGAATATAGTCTATGAGGTGCCAATGCCTGGACCCAGTATGCATCCAGGTTGTCTTTAACTTGTTCGTTTGCTGGAAGATGGTGTTGGTAATGGCAACTTGCAGCTCCATGCAAATCTCCAGCAGTAAGCGCCCATTGTCGTTGCAGTATCTGACATCATGCCTGCCAATTACACACCTCCAGGCATCTCCGTCTTGGCCCACTCTGGAGTTGAAGTCGCCAAGGATAATCATCTTGTCCGCTGGAGGAGTGCGCCGCAGGACATGGCGGAGCTCTGAGTAGAATCTGTCCTTTTTTCAGATTTAGCTTGAAGAGTTGGGGCATACACACTGAGAATCGTGGCATATTCCTTCTTTAGTGGGAGGCGCAAGGACATAATGCGGTCAGAATGACCAGTTGGCAGTCTTTCTAGTGTGGAAGCGATAGATGTTTTGATCATGAAGCCAACGCCTGCGTGATTCTCCTCTGTTGCAGACCTCCCTGACCAGAAGAGTGTGTATACAGCGCCGTGTTTCTGAAGGCTGCCTTCGCCCCGAAAAGCGAACCTCGCAAAGGGCAGCGATATCTATACCAGTCTGGACAGTTCAAGTGCAATCAGGACAAAGCGACGCTGTTGCTGTCGTCTTTGTCATGCATGGTTCTGATATTCCAGCATGCAAGTTTCAGTACTTTTGCACCCTTACAGGTGGGTGCATACCTTCCATTTCTTGTTGAATTTCGACCGCATTAGGAGAAGGCCGTTGACGTCGGCTAGCCAACTGGGGTTGACGGAAATGAGATTTTTGTTTAGGCCACATTTTCTAGGCCCCTCTCCTTGTGGAGCAAGCAGTGCTGCCCCTTGATAAGGCTGCCTGTGTCATTCAGGGTGCTGCCAAGTGATGCTGCCATCTCCAGGTTCAACATCAGCCGACCAATATCCTGAATCGCCTGTATGCAGGAATCGGGACTGCGGCTTCCAGTGATCATCTTCCACCTGCCGTTTTCGCCCATTCCCATCGCTACAGGACTTGGTAGAGTTGTTAGCAAGTGAACTTGGACATGTCCTTCAATCCTGTGCAGTTGAATTGTCTGGTGAGATGCAGCTTGCACGGTACTGGTCCCACCCATTACACCCGTGGTTCATCTGTCATGACCCAGCAAAGTGGGACGGTGACAGCGAGGTCCTTGGGTCGTAGGTTTTATATCAGACTGTCCTTGTCCTAGCTTCTGGCTCAAGAACCTTCCCTTAGAGACACGAGGAACATAATGGCCGTTAGAGCTCTCATGGAACCCATCCGCCCTGACCGGTGACTTCGTATTAAATTCATTTACTCAGTGGTGCAAAGTTAGTCACCCCCCTCACATGGTTTTGCCCGCAAGCTGGAGCGGTTTACCGGGATATGGCTCTTGGAACCAACACGTGAGAGATTTAGGGATGAGTGGGGACCAGTGCTGTGCGTCCACCCTATTTGCAGCATGCCGGACATCTAAAGTACTACCCCTCCTCAGAACCCATTACATCCCTTATGACCATATATATATATATATATATATATATATATAAATATATATATATATATATATATATATATATATATGATAGGTCCTGAACTATCAGCTAAACTTCGGCCTGTGTCCCATCGACGAAATGTTGTTTCCTCTGCCTGTTCTACAAGTATTTAACGGTGAATGATGTGACCAACTGCAAGCACTAGTGCCCCTCGAAGTAAATACCCCGGACAAACGAAACAAGCAGCTAAATCCCACCACTTCACAGTAGAGATCCCTGGATGCAAGAGAGACTTTTACTCCAGTAATTTCTTCCCCAGAACAGCTAAACTTTGGAATTCCCTTCCGGGTCCCTGCATCCCCGACTGTACTGACAGCAGAAGTTCAAGTGCAACGTGAACCGACATCTTGCTGCTCAACTTCCTACACAGTACCCCTGATGCCTTTGTCCCTGATAGTAGCCCCCTACAACAAAGTGGCAATGCGCCTTTATTTGGGGGTGAAAATTCAATATATATATATATATATATATATATATATTTACATATATATATAAATATATATATATATATATATTTATATATATAAATATATATATATATATATATATATATATATATGTATATATATATATAAATTATATGGGTACAAATGATATTTGGATAGCGGAGTTATTTTAGTCGACCAGACGTTTTGCTACTCTGTTGGAGTTATTGATGTACAGAACGGATTGTTTCTGATATTATGAGAAAAATACAAGTAAATAGAGTGTATATAACACTCATCTGCATTTACTGACCATAAGTAAATTTACATGGTAACTAAGTGGAACGATCCACATAAATCTGTTCGCACTGTGGTTGTATATTAACGTGAAAACTTCCCAGTTGTCGATGTTTTGCATTAACTAAAATTATATGAAACGTGTTCAATGGGTGGTTAATCTTATACGTAAAAACAGAATTTGGTCCGCTTCAATCAATAGAAAAGAAACGAAGTATAGAGAATGTCTTGTACCAATTAGGATCATTCCTAGGTTTAATCACATAATAATACTATATGACAGTCGATAAATAAATGCATACAGTTTACGTATCTAAAGTATTTTAATGGGAAAACCAGGACAAAACCTGAATGAAAGAGAATTAATAAAATATTAGGTTGAATACATATTAGGTGAGACAATCAATTAAAACGTATGATTTAAATACGTCAACATGTAACGCAGCAGGCAAATTGAATATTATAATTGGATATGATAATATATATATATATATATATATATATATATATATATATATACATATGTATATATATAGGGTATCCAAAAAGTCTGGCTACATTATGTAGCCAGACTTTGTGGGCACCCTATATATATATATATAGTCATCCACATACAGTACTGTTTCGCTGTTTCACAGCTCATCAGTGCGGCTAGACAGGCAACTACCTCAAGCCAGGATTGAAACCCGACCGTTTGTACGGCAGTCAAGGCTCCTATATATATATATATATATATATATATATATATATATATATATATATAGGGTGTCCTTAGCCGAATGTCTTAGCTGTGGCGGCCAATGGGTGATGGCCGTTCTGTGCAAATATGTGTGCAATTCCGCACTCGTGTCCTCCATTGGTGGCAAAGCAGCCCTATTTAGGGATAGCACTGCTTTCCCCATGTATGGGGAAGGAGCGATAAAAGGAGCCCTAAACATTGCTCGTACACATTCACCTTGACAGTGAACTGCAGCCGTCTGGGTATCCAGTGTGCAGTCGAAATAATTATAAATTAAGTAAGAAATTTAATATTGGATCGTGGAATATTCGCACCCTCCAGGACAATCCTAATACCCCGGAACGTAAAACAGCGTTGATATTTCGTGAACTTAAGAAATATAAAATCGATATTACGGCACTCAGTGAAACACGCTTTGCTGGTGTCTCTCAATTTAAGGAGGAAAAGGGTGGCTATGTCTTTTTCTCCAAGGGTAGAGGGCCTTATGAGTCTCGCCTCTCTGGTGTGGGATTTGCCGTAAAATCAGAACTAGCCAAATCACTGAAATATCTTCCCAAAGGTCTATCGGACCGCATTATGACTTTGACCCTTGAGTTGGAACTTGAAACTCGGGTTAAACTTGTAAGCTGCTATGCACCAACAATGAGCAGACCGGATGAGGAGAGAGATGAATTCTACCAACAACTACGAGAAGTATTCGGTGGTATTCGCCATAAGGACAAACCTATTTTCATGGGCGACTTTAATGCTCGGGTCGGTTCTGACATCCAATTAATGAAAGGGGTTCTGGGGCATCATGGCGTTGGTAGAATGAATGAAAATGGTCTTCATTTGCTCTCCCTCTGCAGAGAATCCAATATGACCATCACTAACACAGTTTTTCAACAGAAAAATTGTCGCAAAACAACATGGATGCACCCTCGTTCAAACAGCTGGCATATGATTGACTATGTCATCACTAAGAAACGTGATTTTCGTGACTTCAAAATAACGCGCTCCTTCCATACAAGCTGTTACCTATCAGATCATGCCCTGCTACGTAGCAGGGTGTCTCTGAGTCTTTGGCGCAGACAGGTAAAGAAGTCATATATTCCCAAACGTATGAATGTATAGTCGCTTAAGTATACTGAAACTCGAACAATACTTTCTGACAAGTAGGATAAAAATTTAGATGGTGTAGAAATAATTGACAACATAGAAGCGTCCCGGGAAGCGCTGCGAAATATCACCCATTCCACTGCCCTGGAAGTGATGGGCTTACCCATACGGAAGCACCAGGATTGCTTTGATGACCAGGATATAGAAGCCCAGGATCAAATTCAGAAAAGCATGGATTAACGACCAAAACTCTACTGAAAAATATTGGCATACAAAACCTGCAAAAGGAATGTGCAGAGGACACTACGACAGATGAAAGAGAAATGGTGGGCCGCACACGCAGAAGCTGTTCAGTCAACATTCAACAGAAAGGGCACAAAAGCCTTTTATGAAGGTATAAGGAAGGTTTTCGATCCTCAAGAATCAGGAGTTTCGCCAATTTTAGCAGAACACGGGACATTACTGACAGACAAGGGCGGTATCTTGAGACGCTGGAAGGAACATTTTGAAACAGTGTTAAATTCTTCTTCGGTAACAAACGATGAGATTATGAACTCAATTGAACAGGTTCCCGAAAGATCAGAACTATCCGTGTTACCAACTCTCCCAGAAGTCCTTGCATCAGTTGAACATATATCATTGGATAAAGCACCAGGAAATGACGGTATACCACCGGAAGTCTTCAGATATGGTGGCCATAAACTGGCCAGAAAGCTACATGCACTTTTCCTGTCCATTTGGACATCAGGAAAAGTCCCACAGGACTTTAAAGAGGCATCAATTTACCATCTTTATAAAAATAAAGGCTTGATGAATTCCTGTGACAATCATCGTGGCATATCTCTGCTCTCAATTGCTGGAAAAATCATGGCCAGACTAATAATCAACAGATTAATCAGACATCTTGTAGATGAGATACATCCCGAATCGCAGTGTGGTTTCCGCTCTTTTCGGGGTACAATAGATATGATCTTTTCTCTGCGACAGGTCTCTGAGAAAGTTCGAGAAAAGAACCAAGAGCTATACATAGTGTTCATTAATCTTACTAAAGCCTTTGACACTGTCAACCGAACTGCCCTATGGAAAATCCTTAAGAAAATTGGTATACCTGACAATATGCTAAAAGTTATAACATCCTTCTATGATGGCATGAAGGCTTCAGTGATGTCCAATGGGGACTCTTCTGAGCCTTTCAATGTGACCAATGGAACAAAACAAGGTTGTGTAATGGCTACAGTACTATTCGCCCTTTACTTCTCTGTTATGCTGAAATATGCATTTGTAGATGTTGGCACTAGCGTTCATTTCCAATTCCGTACAGATGGTGGGATTTTTAATCAACAACGCTTCGAAGAACCATTATAAGAGATCTGCTGGTTGCAGATGATGCTGCCCTTGTCGCGACTTCTCGGGAGGAAGCTCAACATCTTGTAAATCGGTTTTTTACTGCATGTAAAGCCTTTGGTTTGACAATTAGTATAAAGAAAACAGAAGTCATCTACCAGCCACCACCTACACCAAAACAAGTACAGGGTTTTAAACAGAAACAAACTGTGCACAATTTTCCTCAGATGTCGATTCAGGTAGATGGTAAAAACCTAAGGTGTGTTAACAAGTATACATACTTGGGAAGTGTGGTTGATTCAAGTGCATCTCTTTACCATGCTGTTATCAACCGTATCTCCCGAGCAAGCAGCGCCTTTGGCAAGCTGCACACAGGATTATGAAATGTTCGGGGTTTAAACCTGAAGGCAAAAATTCATGTATATAAGGTTGTGGTACTGTCCACACTTTTGTATGCATCGAAGACGTGGACCCCGTACCGAAAACAAATTTCGCAACTTGACGTCTTCCATGAGAGATGTCTACGTGCCATTTGACGTTTTATTTTGAAAGACAAAATATCAAACGCGAAATTATTCACACTTTGTAAAATCAACAATATCGAAAGCTTCTTAATCTAGTCGCAGCTTCGATGGGCGGGTCATGTGATGCGAATGGATGATGATAGGATACCGAAACAACTCCTGTATGGCTAATTAGACAGAGACCGTCGAAACGTGGGACGACCATGGTTGCGTTACAAAGACAAATAAAGTCTAATTTGCAGGTTCTAAATATTGAATATAACAACATTGAGCTAACTGCAAAAGACAGAAGGAAGTGGATAGAAATGTGTGACAGAAAAATCAAGGAGTTCTCGGCGTTTTACATCGAAAAACTAAAAGAAGCGAGAGTCAAGTCAAAAAATAATACTGAGCAGCGTGGAGCTAAATTCTCGCAGTTATATGTCTGTCACCACTGCGGTTGCCATTGCAAGTCTCTAGCAGGAATAAAGTGCCACATAAGTCTAAGTGAATGTCGACACGCTAAGTTCTAGACCTTCATATATATATATATATATATATATATATATATATATATATATATATATATATATATATATATATATATATATATATATATATAACCAACATATATTACCTATACCCGGGAAGATTATTACATATCGTAGATTCACTTTATAAATATGTCTTTTCCCTGTAAACATTTATTACCACCGCTAAACTTACGCAGCTGGATTGAAATGGATTGATCCACCGAGCAAATCTTATAGTAGAATGAACATATGTCCTGATGGCTAAGAGAAAGAATGAATTAATGATTAAGCAAAATATTACTTGTTTACGTTAAATTAACAATGTTACGCTTTATCTGGAGGCATTTAATCTCAGATTTATTCTATGTGATTAGAACAATATATTTTTGCACTGTGATCGAATCTTAATATGAAGCATTTACCGTTAGGCAATCGATCACGGTATATATTTAAATAGAGAGTATTTTATGACGCATGAGTATTTGGAACTGCATCCATCAAAATTTTATGCCCATATCTTTTTAACTGATAGGTTTAGAACAACCTAATGGTTGACCTTGAAGTTTTTTAATCTGAAATATAAGTTCTGTTTTTACAGGCTTGTGTTTTTAATCAAATAATTTTGAGTTTCTTATTGCAATAGCATATTTCTATATATCTGACATAAGATACCATTTTTATAACAAGATGGTGTATAAGAGGTTCAGTTTTACATTAAATAATTAAAATAGCCAAATAAAAAATTAAGAGGATCTGTGCGTTTTTTTTTATTTTAGCGGTATATTGACAAATGCCAATTATACCCGGTCTATTCCAATGTCAACTAGAAGCTTACCCATACGTTTGTTGTTGTAGAAACTACTTCAGTAGGTGTGTAGGAATAAAATATCAAATAGTTATATAGTTTAATCTATAGTATAATTGACAATATAATAAAATATTTTCAAAAACAATTTGGATGATATATACATTTTTTATTAAATGAAAACATCGAAAGTTTCGGATATTTAGACAGTTTTAATTTTACCAGTCGAACATTCAAAATCAACCAATTAAGATTTATTTAGAGATATCATTCTAGTCATTAAAATTGTAAATTAAATTGACACTTTTTATTTTTATTTTGTTTTCATTTTTATGGAAATGTCTCTAGGCAAGTCATGCAAACGACAAAAGAACAATATTTCAAGGCCAACACGCTAGTTTGAATAGATTCTGGCAAAGTAAATAGCAAATCTTGCCTTTCTGTGAGAAACATCGCTTATAAAATATGAAAACTAAAATAAATATTCAAAATCAGAGTTATGATCTGCCGAACGTCAAATCCAAATCATACGTGGTGTTCGTCGCTGACCGAGATAATAATACTACAGTAAATAGGGGAAATCCAGCCTATCATTACTCTCCATTATATAATATCGTATTTCAGATCAGGTTAAGAATACTTAATAATACTTTTATTAATTCTATTTTTTTCTTTCTCCAGGTCTCTACTAATATCATTGGCTAAATAATTAATTGCATCATTTTCTATAAAAAAACGCGTAGCAAATAAGATTAAACATGACATTATTTAGACATTCATTAATATTATAATATTTGGAAACCTCAATAAATCCCGCGCCATACCTTTATGCAAATCGAAATTTTTGTTCTACCTCCGATAATTTTCAAATACAATTTGTGAAATTTAGCACGTTATATGGCTACACAAACACAAGCGCAGATATAAAATTTAAGCTAATCTGCACCGTAATAAAAAATTTACAGCTATTTTGGTGATTTACATGTTTTCAGCGTGCCAACTTTATATGCATACTAATGCTAAAATATAGTGAAGTGCTAAAAGATCATCGAAACATTGATTATTCTAGGAATTTGTAAATTAAGAACAACAATAATAAAGAACAAACAAC
Source organism: Euprymna scolopes (assembly GCF_053919585.1). NCBI lineage: Eukaryota > Metazoa > Mollusca > Cephalopoda > Sepiida > Sepiolidae > Euprymna > Euprymna scolopes. The sequence continues at coordinate 26,634,806 of NC_136500.1, forward strand.
TTCAATATGATTTCATAGTACAATCAATATCTTATATAATTGCCATTTTTATTGACAACAGCAAAAAGCCTTTGGCCCATTGAAGATGTCAAACTTTCGATTCATCTGATGAAATGTCTTTGTTAGCATTTCAGAGGTCACCCTTGGAGTTGTACTGCCTTCCTCTTGAGTAAATATTTTGTTTCAAGATATTGCACAGATTTTCAATGGGATTTAAATCTGAAGGATAGGCTGGCCATCGAATTATTTTCCCACGTCTGGCAAAAAAACTATCGCCAAATATTCAATGGCTATCCTTGCAAAATAAGACGGTGCATTATCAGGCATAAATACCATCTTTTTCAAGAATGCCGAATTTTTCTTCTTGTGCCAGGGTTCCAAGTGCTCCTTAATGAAGTCAATGTAAAGTTTGGCGGTAAATTCCACTCCATCTGCGACTCTGAATCGTCCTACCAGCTCATTGCCAATGATTGCAGCCCAGAACATCACACCACCACATACTTATTGACGCCTGATCCGTTGGGGACGTAGACCCTTATTATGGTACCATCCTCCCCTCCACCCATCGGTGCCATCAAGGGTCGCTCGACACTCATCGATGAACAAAACAGTTTGAAAATTCACCTTCATATGATCTCTTGCCCAGTATATCCTCTTTTTCACGTGGATATCCTTCAATTGGGTGTTGACCTCTGACTTTTCATATTATGCAGGATACGGAAACGAGTTGATTGTGGCACATTAGAAACGCCCGCTTTTTCAAAAACTTGTTTGCTAGTTTCAAGTGGGTTACGCCTAACTTCTCTCTTGATCTTGCTCATTGTTCGACGTGAGAGATATGATTTCTTGCGAATTTCCCCTTTGTAAGAACGTCCGTTGCAAAGGTGAGGGTTAGTACACTATTTGTTGATTGTACGATGATCACGGTGTAATTATTGGCAATTTCTGATTATAGAGCCTTTGAACAATTTTCGTCTTCTCCGTTTGACTTAAAGCACTATTACATCCCATATTTCATATAAAGTTGGCACGCTGAAAAAAACTGCATCTCACCAAAATGGTTGCCGTTTGCTCGCTATTGCGCAGATGAGCTTAAAATCGTATATCTGCGCATGCGTTAGTGTTGCCGTATAACGTCCTAAGTTTCCCGAATTTTCATTGAAAAATATCGGAGTTAGAACAAAAATATCGATTTGCATATAATTATGGCACGAGGTGTATAAAGGAAAGTAGAGTAAAATATCATTTTTTTTTAACAAATTACAGTGAATTCTGCTCGTCTGTATTCCTGTGTCCGCTGTCATTTTTATAACACTCAGTTTTTAGAATTCAGATAAAAACATAATACACCAAAGCCTCTGATTGCTCACTCTATCAAACAATATATAGATACTATACTATCAAAGGAGAAATCCTCACATATTTAATATAAGTAACACTCCTGCATTCCATGTTACTAAAGAATGTCTCAACTCTCGAATCTCAACTTAACTGCTTAATTAGTTACACTCCCTATAAAAAACACAGCAGCTAAGCGGTCAGCGTTAGGATAATTCAAAATATGTTGCAGGCATGAACACACTGATAATCCTCGTCGTTTTACTGTTTTAAATTTATTTTATATGGGACTGATTTAAAGGGACTTAAGATATTTCTATCTGCAATTATATAGATCTGCGTAAATAAATATGAACTCCGAAATATTTATCTGTAAAATAATGTATATTTCGATAATTAATAACCCTCCAGTGCTATTTTAGATCAAAAGTAAAAAAAAATACGAGGGTGCACAATTTATGAGGGTATACATAAGCTAAGGAAACTAAGATCAACTCTGTTTATATATTACTAGACTGGTTTGAATATGCTTTATAAATACGTGTCTACTATCAATATTTCTATGTTCAAGAGAGCCGGGAAAATATAAAAGCACAGTGTCTCATAATATTGAAAAATAGTATAAATAAAGTAGCTGTAGTAGGGTTCGCTTGAAACAGTATTGCAATACCGTAAAATGTACAATATCGTTTGCCATAGATGGCTCGTATAATCATCTGAGAATAAATAAATTATACGTATTACATAAATCCATAACAAGCAACGTAGGTTGCATTTACTACTATAATCATGAATAAGCGATTTGAAATTTCCAAAACGATCTACAAAAAGATCAGCGTTTGTGCTCGCCGTTATGAGAATGGTTTCAAGACACATCTGAACATTACTGTCATCCTAGTCGGCCACTCGTACTTATGATGGATTCCATATAGCTTATATTTTCCCAACACCGTCATAAAAATTACCAATACTAATAAGACTTTTCACAGGGATTACTATAATTACTTGACGCTTTATGTCTGAACCATTTGCATGATATCATGTATTTATCATCATCATCGGCGGACACTCGTGTCCGAGTAAGACTGTCCCCCGTTGTGGTTTCTGTGGGTCCTCAGGTGAGCATAGAGCCCAATCCTAGACCCAATATTTCTTGTGCAATTTGGGCAAATAAATTTAGTGGTGGTGGGGTAGGATTGGGTGTGTCTAGTTGATAATCTGTCCTTTCTGCGCTTGCGCTTATCCTCATGACGCTGAAGAGCACTGGGACAAAATGTCCTCTGCCATCAATGACTCCAGTATAAGCATCCTAGGACAGAAAAAGTGGAAACATCAGGATTGGTACGATGAAAACGATACCGAAATCCAACAGCTTATAGACGTCAAGAGACAAACTTTTATCACCTGGCAGAATAACATCAATTGCAAGGTTAAAAGAGCTGCCCATGCCAAGGCTAAAGCGGCTGTCCAATCCACAGTCAGGAAGTTGAAGAATCTCTGGTGGATGAATAAGGTTCAGGAGATCCAGCAGTTTGCTGACTCTGGGGACACCAGAGGATTCTTTGAAGCCACAAAAGTGATATACGGCCCCAGCTTCCGTTCTCTGACCCCCTTCGGTCTAAGGATGGACTCACGCTCCTGAAAGGAAAGGGAGAAAAATATAATGTATTAGGTATTGCAGAGAAACTTTATTTACACTAGCCGATTTGTGCGATCCCGAACCGATTAATATATTAATTACAAAGTATAAATGAATACGCTTATAATAAGTGTGTTTCTTGTGCACATACTGTCAACACTACTGGATTAATAGTCACAAACATGTTTTAAACATAAAGCAGATCTTTCGGATCTATTGATCGCGGATAGAGTTGCTATTTGTTATAAATGTAGCTGACATTAGAATCGATTGTAAAACATGGATATTATCTTTTGAAGGTTTGCCTAATTTATGGTGATCCCCTTTTAGAGAACGGGCATTATCTACGTGCGATGTGTTCCATCTGCACAAAAGGTCAACAAGAAATACGATGTTGAGGTTTAAGAAAGTTCAGAGAAAAATTCCTCACGAAAAGACATGCACTCTAAAAATCGAGTCCATGACATTTCCACCAAGACAAGAGATCAGTGCAAAACCAGTTCTTTGTGCAAAGTAAGTTTGATCAAGGTAAGCATCAAGAGAGTTCTCCGACCACCTATAATGCAAACATAGTTCTCTGTCACTTCAATAATTATATCTTATAGAATATCAGTGATTCGACAGAAACACCCAGCGGTAGATCTTGTATCCTGGCTAGGGCAACGAACGCCGTTTTTCCCCATTCCCAACACGCCCCACCCCTAAAACTGAACATTTGGGAGTGCTTGAGTATGAGACATGCCTGAGCAATTAGATTGGGTTGACCTTCTTCTAATGGGTTGAGGGTACCGGATTGACAGTTCCTGGCTGCTGTTCCCAAATGGTAGTACAGGAGCCCTAACTCTTTGGTAGCGCTTAGAGCGGCTGCTCCATCAACAGTTGAATAATATCGGGTTGTTTGTAGTGCCATGACGCGCATGGAAAGGGAGCCTGCACTCATCCCCGGTGGGCTTTCCTGAGGCCACAATCCTAATTGGAGAAAGGTCAGCTAATGGTCTACTTGTGATGCATGTCTGAAGCTCTGCATAACCTCTTGTTTAGCTCCACCTTGCCTAAACCGAAACTCTTAAAAATAAAATGACGACAGTACAATCTAAAAATAAGCTTAAACCAGGATTAGGGACAAAAAAATTCAACTTGCCTCCTCCCTTGAGGCTCTCATTCACAAATATCCGTGGGCTTAGAACTAATTTAGCTGATGTTGAAGCATTTCTCTTAACAAATACCCCGGATATCTTAGCACTAACTGAGACTAACCTACACTCCTCCATTCCCTCTAACCACTTTAACATGCCCGGATATCTCCCACTCTGCCGTAAGGATTCTGACAGACACATGCACGGACACAATATTAGCTACTATTATTTTCTCTACCGCTCTCCCTCGACTCAGGACTGCACCATAATAAACAAAGTATCTGACAACATAGACACGGCACTGTCCCTCGACACTAGCGCACAAATACATGTATTTGGTGACTTTAATGTCCACCACAAAAACTGGCTCGGATTCTCTACTTACACAGATGCAGCGGGCAGCACAACTCATATCTTCACTATATCTCACTCCCTATCACAAATTGTTACGTTTCCATCCAGTTCCCTGACCAGGAAGAATAACACGCATCACTTCTAGATCTGTTTTTGACCACATCTCCCGATGATTGCATAACAAAGGCCCACAGCCCACTCGGGAACGCTGATCATGCAGTGATAATAGTTGAAATCGCCCTTAACTCTAGAGCCAAAACTGAAGAGCCAGTGCTCAAAACAACGAGATATTATAAAAAGGCTGACTGGGAAGCCCTCAGGGAATTAATTAGAGATGTCTCATGGAGAAATATTTTCTCTCTCCCTGCTGAACAATGTGCAAACGAGACCACTGACTGGTTCAAAACCGCAATCGAAGCGCATGTTCCCATGCGGAAATTCTACAGTAAGCGCCACTCTCCCCAATGGTTTACGTCGACGTGCAACTGCCATTGCTCAAAAGCAGCATGCATACCGTAGGTTTAAGCGACATAAGTCCAGTTCAAACAGACTGAAGTATATAGAAGCTAGAAATAACGTTAAGAAAGAAATAGTGACAGCTAAGAGAGAATTTACGGAAACAACTAAAAAGCGCATCGGAGCACACAAACTAGGAACTCGAGACTTCTGGAAAATCTACAACAGTGTAGTAAATAATGGGCAATCCATAATGCCCCCACTAACCAACAATCACGAAGTTGTCTCCTCAGCAACCGACAAGGCTAACATGCTTGCCAGTCGGTTTGCCTCCAACTCCACACTGGACCCTTCCAACCACCCCCTACCTGACTTTCCTATGCGGACAGACGCCAGGCTAGACGATCTGAAAACCACCCCTGCTCAGGTGCATGCTATCATAAAAATCTTGGCACTTCAAAAGCATGTGGGCATGATCTTATCCCGGCTGTGCTATTAAAAAAGTGCTCAGCCGAAGTAGCTCCAGTTCTCTCCAAACTCTACAACAAATGCCTTAATGAAGCTTGCTTTCCGGGCTGTTGGAAAACTGTTTCTGTTGTACCAGTATTCAAGAATTCTGGCGAAAGGACAGATCCATCAAATTATCGCCCCATTAGCCTCCTCTAACTTTTTGCCAAAATATTTGAGACCATAATTAACCATGCTCTAGTCCATCATCTTACAGATGCTAAACTACTGACTGACAAACAATATGGATTTAGACAAGCCCGTTCCACAGCAGATATCCTAACTGTGATGTCTGAACGTATATATCATTCACTGGACAAGGCGGGGGAGGGCAGAGCGGTAGCTCTAGATATATCTAAGGCTTTTGACAGGGTATGGCATGATGGTCTCCTCAGGAAAATCAGATCATACGGTATCACTGGTAGAATACTTAACATAATTAAATCCTTCTTGGATATGAGAAAAATCCAGGTTGTCCTCGACGGTCGTACATCTAAAAAATATGATATAAATGCGGGGGTGCCCCAAGGTTCCATCCTTGGACCTCTATTGTTCCTGATATTCATAAATGACCTCCCCGACAAAATTGCCTCTGAGATGGGTATATATGGTGATGACACTACACTCTATGGCAGGCAGACGAATGAACCCATTTCTAAAGAAATGGCAGAAACACTAGAGGAAAACCTCCAATCTGTAGTGGAATGGGGACAAAAGTGGTTGGTCGCGTTCAATGCTGCCAAGACTAAACTAGTGTCGTTCAATAATTACAAGAACCCCTCTCTACCACCCATAGCAATGGCCAACGACTCTTTATCTGAGAGTCCAACTTTCAAACTCCTTGGCCTAACGTTCACAGGAAACATGAGTTGGAACAATTACACTGCAAGAAAGTTGGGCTCTCTCTACCGTGCTAGAAAACTACTAACACCCGAAAGTATCCTGTACCTCTATAAGGCCACCATTCGCCCATGTATGGAGTATTGCTCTCACATCTAGGCTGGTGCATCTGCTACTAGTCTCTCGCTCCTTGACAAGGTTCAAAAGAGAGTCGCAAACCTGATAGGCCCTGAACTGGCATCTTAGCTTCAACCTCTGTCCCATCGACGAAATGTTGCATCCCTCTGCCTTTTCTACAAGTATTTTAATGGTAAATGCTCTGACGAACTGCAATCACTTGTGCCCCCACTACGTGAGCATCCTCGATAAACCCGACAGGCTGCTAAATCCCACCCCCACACTGTAGAGATCCCTAGATGTAAAAGATCTTTTTACTCCAATAGTTTCTTCCCCAGAACCGCTACACTCTGGAATTCCATTCCAGGTCCCTGCTTCCCACACAGTACTGACGTGCAGAGGTTCAAGTGTAACGTGAACCGACATCTTGCTGCCCAAATCCCTACATAGTACCCCAGTAGTTGTTGCCCCGGATAGTAGCCCCCTACACCAACGTGGCAATTTACCTTGTTTGGGGTGAAAAATGTAATAAAATGGTTTATATTTAATTTGCTAAATACAATAAAAATAGATAATCATAAACGTTTTTTTTTAGTTTTTAAATCATAGAGTAAGGGAATTATATATTGGTTTTAAATTAAAAGGATATTGAATTTTATATCCAAATTGTATGGTAAATTCTGAAATCAAAGTTTTTGTAGCAGTGAGGGAAAGGGATTCAGTACGTATTTTTTTTTATTTAAATACCGATTAATACGTTACGCTTTAAATTGGACGAATAGAAATTTTCCAAGCGGAACGTTTTCATAAATGCCAAATTTCTAATATACTACTTAAAGAAGGTCGGACATTGATGTAGTTTCGTTTTTGTATATAACTTTAATAGTATGTGATTACTAAGGGCAATTATGTGAGATAGGTGTCCCTTTTAATAGACATGCAGCGATTCTTCACCTAAGAAAAAAGTCACCAAAGCCTTCTTTATTACTGGGAACATTCGGGAAAAAAGGATTTTAAATAAAAACATTTTCTGACAAGTAGTGCATGATTGCAGGAGTAGAATAAAGGTCGCCATTTTCTTTATAAGTATTGAACAATGTAGCACAATATTACTTACTGATTATTTATAAGTTTTTATTAATTTATTTCAATTAAGTCAGTTATATATATATATGTATATATATATATATATATATATATATATATATATATATATATATATGGCAATGAAGTTATGAAAGAAATGTAAATAAACTCATATGTGCTTTTCGTAATTTTTTATTGATGGAAAAATTGATTTTTTGATTTACAGAAAAATATCAAATTTATCAAAATATATTTGCCGATATTCCTACTTATATAGAATTTCCTTATAATAAAATATTTTATAAGATTATCAATTTGGGTGATATAAAATGTATGTTATTTTTATGACATGTCTGCATACATCCCTTATTAAAATGATTAACAGGAACCTTTTCCAATGTCAAAATTCAACACTGCAATAAGTGGCAAAGTAATATTGTCCGATATACTCGATTTACATTGTAAACATCCCTTAGATTTTAATAGGATTTGTTGAACTCTGGTCTTTTCTGCTCTATAGAGTGACAACTAATGGCCAGTCAGCCATTTCCTCGTAAACACAGATAATAACATGGTAATTTAGCCAATGTGTATGCGTACTGCCATTCGTTTGCATAATGAATAATAATGGGCATGGAATTGCCAACGCACGCTTACATATTGCATTCATTTCAACTTAGGAAGAAAGCTTTCTAGTTATAAAATAACAAAATCAGTGATTTGCAGTGTATTGTGTTGCAAACTGCTGTCAATAATGAAATAATTTCCACATTTATTATATTTGAAAGCCTAACATGAAATCATACCTACTTTTTAAAAAGTATCTATTGTTTAAACATACAATACGTTGAATAAAGAACACATATAGAAATTCACTTTCGTAAGAAGATATAGCCGGCCTTATTCTGTTTTCTAGATCTTGAATCGAAAACCGAATAACGATAACTTATGTTAATTATGTATTTTATTATATAAATAAGTTTAGATGTAATTTTGTACTAACAGTTCTATCGAGAAACAGAAATATGTTATTATAAGAATCAGCGCACTTAGGTAAATTAGAAATCATACGTGTCGCCACATACTTGCTAACATGAGCAAACACACAGGTAGTCATGATATGTGTCTTAGGGTGATATAATGTTACTTTACCATTTGAAATGTGCACTTTCTCTTATGCAACTAATTTATTTTTCTTTACGGAACAGTCCTGATTATGAAGACAAATAGTAGATACCAACGAGAAATCAATAGTAAACGGATGTTGCAATATCGCAAATTAACCTGCAAAGGTTATTGAAAGAGATGGAAAGTACTGGAAATCTGGAAATACTTGTCGTTACTCAGAGTCTAGAGAAAACTACACGTTGTACTCAAAGAGAATCTTCGACGATTGTCAGTTTTGCAACACCTACTGAATAATAATAAGAATAAGAATAAGAAGAGAAGTAGCACCTTGTGGATGCTTACTGCCAGTCAAATTCTATTGAAGACCCATGTCCGCTGCCATTGTAATCAATGGCAAACAACTGTTTCGATAATGCACATGAATTTGCTAATGTTATCGAACGAGGTGGAAATTAATGGGAATCTTAGGATACGTGTTGTCCCTTGGCTTCCAAGGAACACCACGGGGTGATTTCGACGATAGAACTTTGATGATTTCTGCGAAAGCTCCTTTGGAGCCAATGTTAATAATATTATTAATATTAATAATATAAATAATAATAATATTAATAATAATAATAAAAACAACAACAACAACAACAATAATAATAATAATAATAATAATAATAATGATAATAACGATAATAACTATAATAATAATAAAAAATGGAATATAGAAAAAATGAAAAGCGACGGAACCAACAGAAAAGGTGTAGAAGCAATCTATATATTTATAAAATACGAAATGTTGCAGAAGGAAAAAAAGCGACAGAAAATTAATTTAGAGACATAACAAATACAAGGAAAGAAATACAGTTACGTAAGGCGACTACGTAATATGCACAAACAAATCATAATAAAAAAATTCAAGGGTGGGATGAATAAATAAATATTAAAACCAAGATAATAAAAATAATAAGAGAAACAGCATAAAATATAAGAATGGCAAGCATAATGAAATGATAATCTACTATAACGAATATAAACATGAGAAAAGAGAATGCGAAGGTAACGCAGAATGGGAACGAAAACGAAATAAATTTATAGAAAATAATATAGAAACATTAACGAATGCAGGTTGAGAGAAGATCGAAGTGTCTTCTTGCCAGGGATGAGACTTCCGCGTAATCAACGGATTTCTTCCATCGAAATAAGTCAACCCTGATGATGCGATTACGAAGTCACACGGACGGCGGTCAGAAACCGGCCAGGCAGTCAAGCCAAAGTTTATCATAATTACTTCCGATTATTAATATCCGGTATATCATGGCCACCATCTGTCTTATTTGACTCAATAGCTTATAGGCAATAATGAAACACACACGGGAAAAGAGTAAACTGAATTAGAGTAAGCGCATAAACAGTCGAACTGAATTATCTTATTGATGACAATAATTTGTATATTTAAATAACCTTCTTTAGTTTTATTATTGGAGTGCTTTCAATTGATAGAAGATACGGCGGTTTATTAAATGCCAGTCACGCACCCTTATCATTTACAGTTTTCTTATTTTTTTAAATCAATTTTCACCCAAAACAAACACAGTGGCACTTTGAAGTAGGGGGCTACAATCGGGAGCATGAATTGCGGGGACATTATGAAGGGAGATGAGTAGAAATATGTTTATTTACATTACATTGAATTTCTGCATATTAGTACAGTTGGCCAAACAGAATCCCGAAAGGGAGTTCCAATGTTTTGTAGTTCTGGGGAAGAAACTATTGGAGAAAAAGGCTTTCTTACACATAGGGATATCTACTGCAAAGGGGTGGGATTTAGTTGTTTGTCGGTTTTTTTGCGGGGTACTCACATCGAGGATGTACATGTGCGTGTAGTTCGTAAGAGCATTCATTAGTAAAGTATTTGTGGAACAAGCAGAGGGATGCAACATTTCGTCGATTGGACAGAGGCTGAATCCTCGACGACAGCTCAGGACCTATCAAGTTGGCGACTCTCTTTTGAACCCTGTCCAGGAGTGAGAGACAAGCAGCAGATGCACCAGCCCAAATGTGACAACAGTACTCCATACATGGGCGAATGGTGGCCTTATAGATGTACAGGATTCTTTCAGGCATAAGTAATTTTTAGACGGCAGAGAGAGACCACCTTCTTTGCAGCAGCCTTTGCAATGTTCTCAATGTATCTAGTCAAGTTCATGGTCCCTGGAAAAATTAAGACAAGGAATTTAAAGGAAGTACTTTCAGGTAATGTTTTCTTGGCCATTGCTATTTGTGGTAGAGAAGGTGTCTTGTAATTGTTGAAAGGAACAAGTTCAGTCTTGGCAGCATTGAATGTGACCATTCATTTATTTCCCCATTCCATTACAGATTGGAGGTCATTCTCTACTATTTCTGCCATTTCCTTAGATATGTGTTCACTTGTTTTCTCCTCGTGCCTGTAATAGACAATGCTGTTATTATCAAATATTTCCATCTCCGAAACAATTTTATCAGGGAGGTTATTTATGAATATCAGGAATAATAAGTGTCCAAGGATAGACCCCTGAGGTAGTCCCGAATTTTATATCATATTGTTTAGATGTACGACCGTCGAGGATAACTTGGATTTTTCTCTTACCTAAGAAGGATTTAATTACATTATGTATTCTTTCAGTGATACAATATAACCTAATTTTCCTTAGAAGACCATCGTCCCATTCCCTGTTAAAAGCCTTAGATATATCGAGGGCTACTGCTCTACCCTACCCTGTTTTGTCCAGTGAAAAGTATATACGTTCAGAAATTACAGTTAAGATATCTGCTGTTGAACGGGCTTGCCTAAGTCAATAATGAGTGTCGGTCAGGAATTTAGCAGCTGTTACTAGCGCTTTATTAACTAAGGGCTTAAATATTTTGGCGAAAAGCGGGAGGGGGCTAATGGGGCGATAATTTAGTGGGTCAGTTCTTTCGCCAGAATTTTTGAAGACTGGCACCACAGAAGAATAGTATTGGTCTAGTGAAAGCTTTATTAACAGGTAAATAGGATAATTTAGGTGATTCGCTTAGAAAATCAGGGTTTTGTGTAAATATAGCCTATCATACTGAAACAGCAACCAGACTACAGGAAGTAAAAATTTAATAGCAAACATCAATTACTTTTAAAATATACTTATTCATCAGATAGATTTTCGTTGGGAAACCTCGGAGGAATTCTATCCGAGATCTTGGAAGGAAATCATTTTCCATACTTGTCAATATTATTGCAGAACTTGTGAATCCATTGTAAGTACATATTTCGAAGTGAACATTAACACAAAATGAAGAGAGAGAGAGAGACAGAGAGAGAGAAACAGAGACAGAGGGGCGGAGACAGAGAGACAGATGAAACAGAGAAGAAACAGAGAGAGGAAGATGGGACAAAGAGATATGGTGTCAGAGTAAAGGCTTGCCCAAAATTGATACATAATAACTCTTTATTTCTATTACACTGACTATCTTAACTCAACTCGATAATCCTCCTAGACTTTAGAATATCTTTCGGAATTTCGAATAAGTAGATGGGGAGTATAATGTTTGCTTTCTTTAATATACCATTCCATATCTACATTAAAGATCAAATTAAATAATAATCGCAGCATAATAAAACTTGTGTCAGTATCAACATCTCATACAAACAAGAGTGTACCTTTTAAAAGTGATGCTGCATATCGATGCAATACTAAGCTCGATACTTCGTCAACATATTTTTTTGCGCTCTCATCGAAAAGAAACCATACAAAAATACCGTTAACTAATCAATTTGTAAAAGAAAAATTAACGTTTATGGAGAGAGATATAATACTTCCGTTCTTGTCGAAGGTTGTTGTTAGACGGAATTACATAGAAAATATGAGCAAACTTCAATTTTCCTCGTAAAAATTGGTATTACACATAAAGTTGCAAACGGCATTTATAATTTTTTTAAGTATATTTAATAAAGCGTTATCCGTATTTTTTGGGTTACTGTTTATTTTAAAATTAACCTCATAACATGTTTTCCAAACTGTGATTAAACTGATAATATTCCGTTATTAATTGTATATTTGTACATAAACAATAATTGCTTTTATCATTTTAAATGAGCTAAAGAAAATCTCCCAAAACCTTACATATAAGTATAGTGTACAGAAATGTAATTCTCGCCAAAAATTTGAAAACATCTTATCCTAATGCATAAATGGACATGTAATTTACATGCTTACGTACAACACAGCATAAAAGAAACCAGGCACATAAAAAAGAGAGAAAATGAAAACAAAACAATTTAAACATGAGGACAGATAATCAAAATGAGGGATAATCGGTGTTGTTTTGGTCAATTAACGGCTTCTTGTTCTGGGGCTTTGAATTTATTTTCTTTCTCACTGGATAATTATGTTTTAAAAACAATATATATACCACTCTTAATATGGGGTACGTAATTTGTCGAAGGGACACTTATTTCCAACTCGCATTTAGATAAAAGTTCACTTTCGTAAACAATTGAATTCATTCAAAACGTATGGCAAAAACGAAAACAATTAACATCTAAATAAATCACGATATATACAAACAGTCGGCAAGATGGACCAGCAGATAAAGAGGTCAGGCTCATTACCATGGGGTACCGATTTCGGATCTCGCTAGATTCAGACACTCTGATGAGTCGTAGAGGAAATATTAAAAAAGTATCGCAAAACAAATAACACACATACCCCCCATACACATATATATATATTTATTTATATACATATAAATGCATATGTATATATGCTTTAATATACACGTACAGATATATACACGCACACACACGCATATATATATATATATATATATATATATATATATATATATATATATACCCACTTTATAACAATAATTCTTTGGCGTCTTTCTGTTTTATTTAAAATCTAAAATTATAATATAAATGAATTGGTGAATATATTAATTATTTGTAATGAAATTTAATCTCTATATAACATATTAATGACTAATACATTTTAACTCAGATAACTAAACAATATTTATCATTCTATTCTTACTTAATTAACGTATACTTGATAATCCATAATGAAATCATTGATATTGCCTGTGTATTTATTGCTAGTGTCTCTTAAACCCGATGGTGAATTTCCTTAAATGTATATCGATTAATTCTTCCATTTAACCTTTCCATTGTTAAGAGATTCCCACTATCAAATGTCCACGTTAACCTTCTATTGTTTGGATGAGAGGACGCATGGACTGATGGTATTTAGCAGCGGATGAGGTCCTTCATAAATAATCTCAAGAGGAACAATACTGCAATGCAAAAAAAAAAGAAAATTTCTATGTATCAAATATAGAATATTGGCACCTATCTTAAGCTGAGTGTGGACATAATCGATACTTATTTTTTATTCATAGCCTCAACTGATACATCTGCAAGGGTGGACGCATGTGTCGCAATAAAGCAAGTGTTGCAGAATCTTCAACCAGAGCATTACTGAGATTCCTGTTTAAATATTATGTATTGAAGGATCAAGTTGGACCACTGGTAGCAGTTCGATCCCCAATATTATGCGACCTTGAGTGTGATCGCTATTAATTAGGCTGGCAATTTGAATATACCACCCGCTTCATGCTCCACTGTATTTTAAGATAATGAAACCACAAATTTGTTTTACCTGGATTCGGATTGTGATGCCATTTATCATTATGTTATGACAAATGGATGATCGCTTACAACAATTGCTATTCGACGATTTTGAACTCATTTTATTGGGGGGACAAGGCATATGTCGCCCGTAAAGATAGAACCTGCTACGTTACGGAATATTGATATGCCATTTGGAGGTATGTAAAACAGTGTAAGGAACAACATGATCATCATTAACAATATAAACCGAACGAAAATTATAAAAAAAATATAAAGGAATACAAAACATATCCATGTTACATAGACACGAGAAATGCTCCATGAAACATAAGGAGGTATCAAGATAACATCCCGACATATATGGTGTTAGGAACATTCTCAGTGCTCGTTTTTATGAAAGACTATTCTCTACATATGAAATTTGTATTGGTACGTGACATATCCTAAGTCATCTATTTGAATCAGTGTGTTTATGTAGCAATTTCTCCCGACATATAAACGGAATTTGGTAGGGGCTGCCATGAAGACTTACTTTACAAACCTGCTTACGGTTGAACGTTTGTCAATAAATACGGTGTTGTCTAGCTCTCGGAAATAAAAAAGCTTACTCACCCAGTTGATTGTCTGAATCGGTTTGTATTGCTAAACTTCATTAATAACTTTCCATTTAAGATTCAGTGATGAAATTCGCAAATAAGATAACAGTCTATTGAATCGCCTGAATGCTTCACCATCATTTCTAAAAATTATTCTTTTTCTTTTTGCGTTTTATACAACAAAGACAGTCTGCTTATAAATTCCACCAATTCCAGAAATGCTGTAACTTTTTACTCTATCGGGTCTGAAAACGATAACTGCAATAAAAACAGAAAAATTAAAAGGCATACTATTTTCATGCAACATTAACACACATCACCATGAAATCGCACGTAAATATTGATTATTAAAGCTTGAGGTTGTAGAAAATGATAGATAGAGATATTATCATCCAAGATTGAGATTTTACTGCTTTTCTAGAATGGGGGGCTCCAACATAGTCGCGCTTGATAGACCAAAATAATCTGCAAGACTGCATCCCAACGACCTTGATAGCAAGCTTCCATGTGGCTTATATCTTGATGAAGGCACTGCTCTTGCTCCTCGCTAACATACCTAGATTTTCTAAAAAACGGGTAGGACAGTTGTGCAAAAATGTTACTTGATGCTCATATTTGAACCCAGTTAATGTTTCAACAAGTTCATTTTAGTTGGGCACCTTTATTTTTTACCAAGAGGAATTTTACTAAATTCGTAAATGCCGTCCATAACACAATTCTGATGGAATAATAAAATTACAGAAATTGTCCTCATTAATTAAATTCCGAAATCAGGGTCCATAATAAAATCTAGCTTTTAATTCCCTTAGGGAAGTCCTGAAATTTTCATGCCAATACATTTAAAACAGTCGCAATCTGTCTCAAGATACCATACACAGATTTTTATGATGTACAGGCGTTATGTGAGGAGGATCGAAAAACACACTTGTAGAATGCTCCATCAAATGAGAAGTCATAATATTGAAAGTCAGGTAGCAGTTCATTACGAAAGTGCCGATCATATTTCGTCCATTACTCAGTTCTTGCGCTGTTATCCCACAGACGCTAGATGCAATGATTTTTTGTGTAGCCACCTTGAAGCTCGAGTAAAAACCAAACAATCAAATCAAGGCATATGATCTGTTTGTTCTGACAGATTTGATTTCACCTCTTATTACTTCCGCATTAGGAAATAAAATCGATATAGCATAACTTTGACGAATGCTTTGGATAGAAGACATATATAAAAAGAACACACAGGTATACTTTTATACTTTTATGTATATATATATATATATATATGTATATATATATATATTATATATTATATATATATTATATATATATGCATGTTTAAATTTATATATTACTGCGTGTATGAATATATCTGTTTACATATAAATATATATGCGTCTCCATATATATATATATATATATATATATATATATATATATATATATATATATATATATAACATAAATAAGCCATAAAATACAAACATAATTTTAAACAAGTCTTTATACTAATCTAAAATAAACATTTAATATTTAGATTATTGACTTTTTACGAAATATGACATCTTTATAATTAATTTACATAGAATTAATTGGACATAAAATTAATTATTAGTTTTTGTTAATTAAAAAAATACTTCCCTAAATACGTAATCAAATTTGATAAATAAAAGTATTTCTTCATTGAATTCAAATTTTTCCCTATTAAGGATAAATATAGACTAAGGCTTTCTCTTTCATATTTCACATATTTTAAGTTGGTACAACCAGGTGTCCGGCACATCTGAAATAATTGTCCACCCAGTAAGATACTACTATTCATGTCATAATCCTAATAATAAACATCACTTGTAATTTTAAACAGTGAACATTATTACAGAGGATATTCCATCAGTTTGCTTTTAGTAAAACATTGTGGAGATTTTTTAAATGTAATAGTTTAGAAATTATCTAAAAAAATGGTATTATTCATTTAAGCCTGACGTGGTAAAAATTAAAAATAACACGACGCTATCCACTATTGAGAGAAGTATAGACTCATATTTGTAATACTTTGATAACTACAATTTTTATTTGGAATTTAATACATGTTTAATAGTAATTGGGAATGGGACCATTATTCATATTTTAGCATATATATATATATATATATATATATATATATATATATACATGGGGGGCGTACAATAAGTAATGCCCCTGCCCCACTTTCCATAGAAGTAGATCCACGAAACTTGCCACATCTTTCTCTACATCGGAACCGCCCAGAGTTATGCATTTCTCCCATCGTTTGATGCAACTCTGGAGACCAGTTAAGACCACCCCAGGTAGGTCCTCCAACCACGACGTGACTTCGGAAATCAAGGCTGCTTCATCTGGGAAACGTTTTCCTTTAAAAAACAACTTCTTGGCTCGGAAGAGGTGAAAGTCAATGGGTGCAAGTTCGGGCGAGTAGGGAGGATGAAGGAGGATTTCATAGCCACACGCCTGTGCTTCTGATCTGGCGACATGTGAGCCGGAGCGTTGTCCTGCAGGAGGAGGGTAACTTTGCTGATCTTGCCCCGCCTCTTGATTTTGATAGCTTCCTTAAGTTTCCTCAAAAGTGAAGCATGATAGGTTCCTGTAATTGTAGTATCCTTTGCCAGGAAATCTGTCATCACTACTCCCTGCTGGTCCCAGAATACCTTGCTAGCGGAGGGATGAACCCTTGCCTTCTTTGGAGGTAATGAATACAAGGGTGTCCACTGCATTGACTTGGCTTTTGTCTCTGGATCATAGTGATGGATTCAGGTATAATCCTGTGTAATCTGTCGTTGGAAAAAACTTTGACTCATCTTCTTGGCACATCACCAAATTCATCCTCGCCACTCGACGCGTTCTCGCTTCTGGAATGGTGTGAGCAACCTTGTAGTCCATCTGGCAGACACCTTATACATATGCAAATAGCCATGAATGATAGTTTCCATAGACCCTGCACTAATCTTCACATCTTGGGCTATTTGGCGAATAGTAATGCGCCGATCTTCCAAAATGCAGCCTCAACTTGTGGGGCAGATGCCTCATCAATGACAGAGGGGGTAGATAAATAGATAGATAGATTAATAGATAGATAGATGGATAGATTAACCAAAAATATATATATACATAAATATATAGGGAAAAATTGTGTTAACTGTGAACTTTTTACGCTAATATTATTCAAGTTCAAATCATGTAGAATATCTGAGTGAATATAATTACACGTAATAGTTAACTAAAGATGATCATCCCATAAGAAAACCGAAAAACTTAATAGGAAATTAATTAAAATGAATGTTTTAAAGAATATGCAAATTAGCTAGATCTTTTTGCTAGTTAATGCAAGTCCACAATCCATATATAAGCAAATTGTATTTTATTTTTAAATAAATAGAAAAGAGTTTTGCTTTTTTCCTATTGTTCTTAGCCTTCGTGCTGGGATGAAAGTGTAGTATCTATTCTGCATATGCTGCACTTAAGGTAATTTTTCCCGTTCAATGGAGGGGAAACCTTCTATATTGGGAGAAGTATAATATTTGGTAACCAGAGTGTCCCCTTTTTGCTTACTTTTAGGGGAGCTGGTTTTTACCCCGCATTAAAAACGGCCTTGTGCCTAATTTGATTTGGTTGGGAAGCAAATAAATACATGAAATAATATTAATATCAATAGACACAAAAGAAAAACGAATTTCTAGGAGTATATATATATATATATATATATATATATATATATATATATATATATATATATAGCAACGACCATAATATAAGTTTCAAAAAACGAATTTCTAGGAGTATATATATATATATATATACATATATATATATATATATATATATATATATATATATATATATATATGTGTGTGTGAATGTGTGTATATATATGTGTGGGTGTGTGAATGTGTATATATATATGTATATATATATATATATATATATATATATATATATATATAGCAACAGCCATAATATAAGTTTCAAAAACAATAAAGGAACCAATATGTGTATTAGAAATTTATGCATAGTCAGCAATTTAACATTCCCAAAATAAGGATGAGTGTATAATGCATGAACATTAAACAATATTAACGCATTTTACAGAAGAGTAACCTTAAAAATAAAAAGAATGCAGTAAACCCACGGAAATAAGTTTAAATCACAACCTATCTTGTTAATGCTGGATTGTGAACAATGATTTTTTTTCCTATACGGATGTATGTGTAATACATTACTATCCTACAATGTTAGAGCATCTCATATATGAGTTACCTTTAAGTAAATGTGCAACAACACAATTTAAATAAGTTAACGAACTAAATTCCAAACCATTTTACTAATGATTGAGTGAACGCTCCTGTATATGACTTTTAACTATATCCGATGGTGAGGCCCAAGCTTGCGGGATTTGGCGAGTGCAGAACCACCCTTTAATTACCATTGCTCCCAGGCCCACTCTGACCCGGACTGATAGTACCTGTTAGTGGGCCAGCTATGGGTTAAATATAAACCGATTTTACAAAAACAAATATACTTTATTAAAAAAAATTGTTCTTCAAAATCACTGGATTCGGCCTTAAATAACCCGAAAAGGGTTGGTATGCCGTAAAATAAAACAACCATAATACTTGATTGTGAACAAAATGCTAACTAAATTAAATATTTGACAAACATCACATTATTGGCAATGGTGTTTTTGCACTATTATTTAATTATTTTCTTGAAAAAACAATCAGTATTTTTTTAAATTTTATTTTACTTCCAATAAATCTCAATGCTGATCGTTATTTTCCGTGTTTTTGTTTGGAAACTTTTTACCAATACAAACATGTTTTATTGACATCAAGTAGAACACATCTGAGTTGGCAATATAATTCCTTCTTTCTTTAAATAAAGTTATATTTTTCCAGAACCCATGGCTACATATATTATCTTGCATGAAAATAGAGGATTTATAAAGATTATGGCAGAATCTATGTACCACCTGCTACTTTAAAAAGGCTTTTGTTTATCACAGCATCGATACTGTCATATATACGGCTTCTAATCGCAACATTTAAATGTGAAAATATATCCCGAATCATCAATTTTAAAAGTATGTCACTTGCAACAGCGTGTGTGATATTTGCCAACAGAAAAAATATATTAATCTTGAATTTGTCAGTAAAAAAATGTGCCCTTTTGTGCGTCAGTACCTTTTAACTTAGGTTTTAAATAAAAAGATTCCAAGTGGGAATACGAGCATGCCATTCTGAATTGTTATACTATGCGACAGACCGTTTTCTCCTATAACCTTTTTGTCTATCTCTTCATTTGAGTTACATACAATCCAGGTATTAGCCTGTAAATCGTTTTTGTAGACATTCTTACAATTCCTCAACTATTTCCTCTGCGAACATTTCTAAAAAGTATGGGGGATTATGGATTAATCTAATGTTTTATCGACTTTTTACTTGGCCATTAAACGCTGACTGAGATTTAAGGAAAATGAGCATCAGAAATTTCGAAATATTGACTTGACCATAGATAGTAAACGATGATTATATTTCTTTCTTGAAAAGAACAAGTTTGTGTGTAGAACCGACCATATTGATTTAAAATAAAGTTACAGTGATTAATGAACGTCCACTTATCTTTAAAAAAATCTCTGCCGAGTTTTATGTTGTCATAATCAGTTTTTATTTGTAAATTATTTTAATCGTCACTTAATTTTGTTCAGTCGATTATTTTTACTATGTTCCGTGTCACAAATATTTGAAAAAATAAACAATTTATAATCTAGATCTGGCTCCCTGTGACTTTTGATTAATCTCCAAGCTCAAGGAAGATAATTGAGGAGATGAAAGAGGCTGTCATGAGGGCCATTGACACTCTCGCACATGAGGACTTCAAAGGGCATTTCAGAATTTGTTAGGACGATACAAGTGCATTGCAGCCGAAGGTGATTACACAATATATTTTAGTAAAACTATAATACATTAATACTTTTAAATATTGCAGCATTAAGGATTGATAATGTAATGTTAAATTGAATTAATAAAAACACTGCAAGATTGTTAGACGCACCATTACTTTTATTGTTATAGATATAGGTGGAATCGTCATTTTTGCCAGCAAATCCATTTATTGCCTGATCTAGTCGGAGACCTGTTGGGATCAAACAAATTTATAACGCAAAAGGGAGTGACTCTTTACTTCTTTGTGCAAAGTCGCCTCACTTTGTCCGTAATCCTAAGCTTTAATTACTCGCGATTTCTCAGGAGATGAATGATCGGAAGTGAACAGTGGATGGCAAACAGGGTGACTTTGAAAATGGCGAGATGAACATCATTCTGGTTCATCGGTTTATCATATTTGGACCTATAACTTTCATCTATTTATGTTTGAAATGTAGTTACGTGTGTGTGCGTGTCTCTTAATAAACGTGTAACGTTATGTATCAATGAAATGTTTCCTTATTTGTTCGAAAGTGCAATGTTTTTTCCTTATGAGCTGCTACATACAGAACGTAAAGACTACGGTACGATATTTTATGTTATATTGGGCTAACCCATTCCAAGATATAACAAACTGGCGATTAGGATTCGGAAATAAAATAAACAAAAACACTTTTCAAAAACAAAAAAAAATCTGCCCAGTTCTCAAACAAATTTTGGCGCATCAACAAGGTCAGAATCTAATAACGACATTAACCCAAACTTTTCAGTTGCAAGACCCCGGGAATTCATCTAATGTTGAGCTTTCCAACATTATTACAGAATTTACCTATGACGGCGACACCAACTGCACGTTCCGCTCATGGTGTTCACCATGGAAGAACACATTTTACAAGGATTCTTCTAACAAGGACGACGACTGGAAAAAACGATTGCTGATACGAAAGTTGGGTACAAGAGAAAACGAAAGGTTCCTAAATTTTATTTTACCCAAACAATCTTCTGATTTTATTTTACTGAGACAACCAGTGTCTTGACGGACATTTTTGTGGAACATCAATTCCTATTCAATATTCGTTATAACTGATTCAAACTTTCAAAAAACCAGTCCGGCGATTTTGTTACTGATGCCGGACGTGTGGAGCACGAGTGCGAGATATTTCACCTCCAGGCACTGACTGAGGACCAATTCAAATGCCTAGTTTTTATAGCAGGTCTACAGTCACGAAACAATTCAGAATTACGTTCCCGGCTGCTCGTAAAGCTAGAAACAGATAAAAATGTAACCGTTCAGGACCTGGCAACTGAGTGTAACATGTTGTTAATCTTAAAAGAATGGCACAATGTTAATCCAGTAGCAACACACACTACCTTCACTAAGGCAACACATCAACTCAAATAACAGACCCAATGTTTTTAATAAAAACACCGTCTGTATGCTGGTCTTGCGGTGTCGGATTAAATAAGTGTCCAGTTCGTTTCTAATTCGACACAGCATCAGGCATTACTCCGATTTCGCGCAAAACATGCACGAAAATTGGGAAACGAGACTTATTACAAACCAATCATGTGACCAAGAGTGCGTCGGGGAATGATATCCAACTTACTGGGGAACTAAATTGCTCTGTTTACTTCCAAGACAGATTATTCATCGGTTAACTGTTATGTAACATACACTGATCTAAACCTGATCAGTTTTGACAGGATCGAAGAACTCAATCTCTTCATAGTCCTATTGGAATCTGTCTTCAACACATTTTCTCTTAAGTCAGTTCAGGCCACTGAAAATCATTTTACTCAGACGCTTAATTCTAAGTTCAGTGATGTTTTTCGAGAGGATTAGGGATGTTGCACAAAAATGAAAGCCACTCTCAAGTTGAAAGCAGCAAGCAAGCCGATATTTAGACCCAAACGCGCTGTCTCTTATGGAGGTATAAACATAGTGTAAAAGGAACTGTATTGACTCAGAGAAGCTGTAGTAATAGAACCAACAAACTACTCCAAATGGGCAGTCCCTATCGTTGTTGTCCGAAAAGCAAACGGCAAACTACGCATTTGTGCTGACTATTCCATGGGACTACATAATGCACTAGATAAACACTAATATCCCCTGCCAATACCTGAAGACGTTTTTGCCAAATTATATGGCGGAACCAGTTTTGCAAAAATTGATCTTTCTGGTGCATTTCTACAAATCCAAGATGATGAGGACTCCAAAGATCTCTTTACAATCAACACTCACAAGGGTTATTCCGATACAACCGTATTCCATTCGTGGGTAAAACTGCCCCATCTACATTCCAGCACATCGTGGATGCGATGCGTCCAGACATAACGGGAGCGACAGCATTCATTGATTACATCATCATCTTTGGCACATCTCAGGATGAACTTCTATCACGTCTAATTGCTATAGTTGATAGGATCCAACAGTATTGTTTCCATGTAGTAACTGAAAAATGTCACTTCTACCGAACGTCAATAAAATATCTGTGTTTCATCTTTGACAAAACTGTTCGACAACCAGACCCAGAGAACCTTTCAGCTATCAAACACATGCCAGCGCCAACAGACGTCAAAACTCTACGTTATTTCCTTGGGTGGGAAGGAATTATATTTCATTTTTACCAGACTTACACCGCATCCAAACTCCTCTCAATAACATCCTGAAAAAAGGGATTGCATAGAACTGGTCACTAAAAGCTGTTTTTGCCAAAATCAACGTTTCACTCTCTTCATATCTTCTTTGGATCCATTTTTATCTATTTTTGGACACTATTGATGCTTCTGACTACGGTGTCGGAGCCATGATCTCTCACATTCTTCCTGGCGCCAGACAGAAATATATCGATCTTGGTCATTAACACCTATAGAAAGAAACTACTGTCAAATCGAGAAACAAGCCTTGACAATAATATATGTTGCAAAGAATTTCCATAAAATGATCTACGGACGCCACTTTATTTGGTTACAGACCATTAACATTTGGTGAGCATTTTTGGGTCCAAGAAATGTATCCTAGTATATACTATCAATCAACTACAAGGATGGGCTACCACATCATTGGACTACCATTTCATAATAAAGCACCGTTCAACCAATTCGATTGGGCATGCAGATGCCCTGTCGAGATTAATTAGTACACACCAGGGGCGACTTGAACACAACAGCAATATCTCCGGAGCCAGAAATCTCTTCAATGCTCACAGCTACGAGAAGGGAACTACCGGTTACTTCTGACATGATTAAAGAAGCTACATCTTCTGACACCCTACTACAAGAAGTTATCCACTACCACCGTACCGAGTGGCCAGCAGTATACGTAAACAGCAATTACTACCATTCTTTCAACAAAAATCCTCCTTGTCAGACGTTGATGGTATACTTCTTGCCGAACGGGTCATCATTCCCTCATCATTGCAAAACAGAATCCTAAAATTATTTCGGGCAGCATGAAACCATTAGCACGTAGATACGTTTATTGGTCAAAAATAGATAAGCAGCTGGAAAACCACGCATGCACTTGCTGTAAATGTCAGCTAGAAGCTAAATCCGCTCGAAAATCTACATTTTCTCCATGGCCAATTCCAGATTCTCCCTGCTCGCGCCTCCACATAGATTTTGCAGGACCTACAAATAGACAATCTATTCTTGTTGTTTAAGATGCATACAGCACATAACCCGAGTTATTCCAAGTGGACCACATTACTTCTGAGGAAGCAATTTCCAAACTCTACAAGATTTTCAGCAGATTTGCCATTCTTGAGACGTTGGTCTCTGACAACGGAACCGCCTTTAGCTCAGTCAAGTTTTCGACTACTGCCAATAAAATTGTATCAACCACATCCGCACACCACCATTTCATCCACAGGTGAATGGTGAAAATGAACGTCTTGTGGACACATTTTAAAAAGCCTCTTAAAAACTCAGGGGAGAAAGTACAGCATCAGAGATACTTGAAACATTCTTGACAAGCTATAGGGTAACACCAAACCTTAACCCACCAAACGGTAGCTCACCAGCCGAATGCTTGATGAATCGGAAAATCCGCTTACATATCGATGTCCTACGACCAAAATCACATCTTTCCATCAAGAGGAACAAAAAATGGAACGGCAGTACAACCGCCTCCATGGTTCACTCCAAAGAACATTCTTACCAGGTTAAGAAAGCCTAACAGAATACTATGGTAACAACAAAGAGTTATGGACCCAAGGCTACATTATGCAACGAATCAAAAATATAACGTACGAGGTAAATGTCGAAAATTCAATTTGGGTTCGACACTCCAAAGAACTGCGACCATCACATCCCTCTCCACATTGATTTAATCCACAATACATTGTAGTCTAACCTACACGGAATAGAGCCTACTATTTATTTCATAAATTTGTCTGAAGTTATAATGGCTTAAATTCAAGTTTTAAACGCAGAAGTCTAGTAGCATGGTACAACTTTAATTTAAACATAAACATTCTTTCGTACACGCCTCTGTTATATACAATGACCTTGTGTTAATGTTATATGTCATTTTCTCGGCTTGTGTTGTAATAAAAGTTCTCAAATGCACTTTTGATGTTAGATTCTGCAAAGTGTTAATGTTGGTCAAAGGCACCTGTTCCTTTCTTTATCGCATTATTTCAAATATCGATTATCGAAACTGCTCGAACACATCCCGATACAATCCTGCTTTAGAACACTGTCTACCACATAAACTACTTTCCTGTGAAATTACATTAAAATTGGCCAAGCCATTTTCGAGTCTATAGAGAACGAACTCACACACATTTAAATCAACGCAACAAATATTTTTTTATATAATAGTATAAAAATCTCCATGTTAAATAATGTTTGCATATTTTTATTATCAGAAACAGGCATACTAATTAATTAAACATCGAAAACAGTGTAATACGGATATATTAGCCTAATTAGTAAACTCTGTCCCGTGGGGAGGCATAGAAATTGGTACAATGAAGGGCATACTGATTAGGTTTTGCAGGGTGTTGGGAAGCTCTTCTCTTTAAAGCATCGTTTAAGCAGTTTTGTGAGTATGGGGGCTAGTTCTGCTTTAAACTTTTCCAGCAGTATAATTAGAATACCGTCAGGGGCAGTTGCTTTACTGGAATCAAGGTTCTTGATTAGCTTAGCGACCTCACGCACATATATTTGTATGTTGCATAGCGTGTTGTCTGTTATATGAGTAAATACGGAGATTTGGTAGCCTTCGTCGCATAGGGTAAAATTAGCTGCAAAGTTCTTGGCAAATAGTTTGACCTTGTCTGATGCTGACGAGATGCCCCCAGGTCCATTGGTGATCATTGGGATAGAACGCGCGCTTTTGTTCAGGATCCTGTTTGCTATTTGCCAAAACAGGTGGGACCCAAGCTGTTGATAAACTACTTTGGATTTAAAGGACTGAGAATATAGCTCTTTTGCATTTTATTTCTCTTTTACAGTGGTTGCTGACAGTCCTGAGAGCAGCTCTAGTCACAGTGTATCTATTACGTTGGTAGCTATGCAAAACTGATTTCTGTGCACGAGGGCACCAGCACATTCTTGGGAGAACCATGGCTGGCTATCAGGTTTTTGTTTGAATGTTTTGATTGTTATGAATCGGTCTATGCCTACAATTAACCATTCGGTTAGGTCTAATACTATGGAGAGCACATCCTTTTTAAACATGGAATGTAGGCTAGATCAGATATAAATTTACGGAAGCTATCCCAGGAAGCCATAGAGTATCGATATATAGTACTCATTACATTTCGTTTTTATCTTAACTGATACAATCGAACGGAACATGAACATAGGTCAGGGGAAGTTGTGAGAAAAAAGTCTTAAATGCTAGCTTATTACTGGAAATATCGGACACACCGGTGGGTTCTTGAACAATCTGGGTGAGGTCATAGTCAATGGTGAAATCATGACAGAACCTCCCCTCATTATCAGTCTTGTTCGAGTGGGTCAGCCATTCCACATTCTGGACATTGAAGTTACCAGAAATATGGCTGTTAGCCGAAGGATGAGCAGACAAGATGTGGTGATTTTTTTCAGATATGCTCTTAAAGAGAGTAATTCCGCTGTTGTGGAGGTGATAGAGGGCAAATATAAATGCAGTGGAGTGCAACCAGGAAGTACATATAAGGTAAATTTAAATCTGCACTGGAGATATCCCTACCACACGGAAAGCCGTCTTTAATGTAGGGGCATATTTCCTGCCCATGGCGATGTTGGGGGTAAGATTAAGATGGTAAGTTAGAGTATCCTTTATTTATAAACTCGTATAGGAAGTTGTCGGCCCTTTGCCAGTTTCTCTTGAGAAGAATATGTCCGGTTTTATTTCCTGTAATTGGGTCTCAACCTCTCGAACGCAGACCCCTGATGTTGGAGAAGGCGACATGGTAGTATGGGTCTACATTGGAGGGTTGGGTACTAGGTTTATTCCTAATTTTTTTTTCTGGGGATATTTCAGGTTGAGGATTTGTGATTTGTGGAACAGCTCGACAGACTTGCTTAGAGCAGAAAAGTGAGGTAAAACAGGAGAAATATCAGATTTTTTTATAGCACATGATAAGGTAAAGCCGTCACAATTACATACAAGTATGGCATCGAGAGGCCCCACCATCAACTACTGCATGGGCTAGAATTCATTTACCAGATTGCAATACAGCAGCCCCAATACTTTCCACCTACTGATAGTACAGCCTCCTTAGTGGTTAATCCAAGGTTCGGGTCCCTGACTATAAAGCGGGTAACGCGAGCCCAGATGAAACCTTTACCTCCATCACCTTTACTAGTGTCATGTCCACAAGGATAGACAAGAGAGACATAGAAACAGAAGATTCCCGATATCGCAGTAGTGTTGCCATCCTGGAAAGCAGCTTTTCCTTCGCTCTTTTCGAAAAAAAAATTATTTTTTGTTACTATTATTCTTATTATTCTTGTTGTTGTTGTTGTCCTCAGACTCTCCCTGCTTAACTCTAAAGTTTCTAACTATATCAGGAACTTCCCATTTTCCATAAAGTCATACACATGTTAAAACGTGGGTCTTCTTTCACGTGTCATGGAAATGCGTGTCCATAACTTTTTCCTTTGTTTACAAAAGGAATTTTTACCTATATTCCCAGCCTTTATCATGTAACAAAATCACTCATTCGAGATGAGGGCTGAGGGACAAATTAGGAGAAACGAAAGTAAGGAGAGCTGCCGATAACGCATCCAGAATGCGTTGTCTATCCTCATTACAAAAAAAGGTGGGGTTTAAATTACTTATTAATATTTACTTAGTATAAGTACGTGGTACCAATTCCAAATAAAGATATTTGAAGATATATTTCCCTCCCATGTTAACGAATGAAATGAAAATAGAATACATTACTGTAATTTCCATTTTTTTTCTCAAGGTATTAAACTATTTTCCTATCCAAGAGACACCTACAAAGAATTATAACAAGGATATTTAGCATCAAAATAAAATAAAAAAAATACCGCGGCGGAGATTATCACGAGGTCACATATTCATAAAACTTATTTCTTATAAAAAAGAAACACCCCTAGCGCGTGTGAAGGCTTTTTGTTCATTGGCTTGCTTTTAAGTTTCTGTCCTTAAGGCAAACAAGGTGGGAAAGAGTCGCGGTGAGAGTGTTGATTTCGTTAATATTTATACAGAAAAAGTTAAGTAGTAATCCAAAACATTTCTTCTTCTCGGAGGTGGGTGAGTGGGTGGGTATTCTAAATAACTTTGCATTTAACTGGTGACTAAAATAAAATATATTAGACAAAATTAAGTCAAAATAAAGAAATTATAATAATTACTATTGAACACCAAAATATTTTTTTTTAAAATACCGCAGCGGAGATTACCACGTATTAACTTATTCATTAAACTGATTTCGAAAATACACATCTAGCGCGTTTGAAGGCTTTGCGTTCATTGACTTACTTTCGAGTGTTTATCCTTATGGCAGACTGGTTGGAAAAGTGTCGCGGTGAGACGGATTATTCCGTTTATATTTATACAGATAAAGATACGTAGTAATATTAAAACACTTCTTCTTAAAAAGTGTTTTAGAGGAAATACGAGAGAAAAAAAGAGTGGTGTGGGCAAGAGATAATAAATGGAAGGGAGACGGGTTAGGGTTAGTTAAGTTTTGAAGGTTAAAATACATTAGATTGTAGTGTGTGTGGGGTAGCAGATTCAGATACGCGGGGGTTGAGATATATTGATATATGGAGCGGGAGAGGGAGAGAGGGAAGTAAAAGGAGGGGAAGAGGACGAGGGGGGAGGAATTTTAATTTTCGGTTTAAGATTTCGCTGCTTTTTGTTGTTTATGACGGCACTGGAGTATATAAACTAGATGAAAGAGAGAACGATAGAGATAGAGAGATACAGAGATAGAGAGAGAGAGGGAGAGAAAGGACTTGTGTACGTGTCAAATGTGCTTGACAAGTAAGCGATTTCATTTCGAATGTTCGTAGTAACTACAGTTCGTTAATTTGAGTTGCCAGTGTGTTGTTTTTAGATAGTCAAGAGTTAATACATATGCCTACACACGCGCATATAAGCATACACACACAGCATACACACATACATATCTACACATCCGCCAACAGATACATACGACATACACTTATATGCATGCAATGCACATGCAAACATAATGCATCTAAATGCAGACGTACACACACATACACAATTACTCATATACATACATATATATACATATATACATTATATATATAAGTATATGCACACACATATATACATGTGCATATACGTGGAGGAATAGATCTGATGTAAGATACTGAACTACATATACAAATATACATACACACATATGTGCCCATATATACGCATACACAATTATATAGATATACATATTCATAAAGATAAAAATATACACACATATACAGACACAAACACACACATATATATATATATATATATAGAGAGAGAGAGAGAGAGAGAGAGAGAGAGACATAGACATGTTAATAATCACACTAATAAAATAAAATAAAGTTAGGATAAATAAATAAATGTAGGGGTATAGTTAATATTGCGAGGTTAGGTAGATGCATTGTAAGATATCTTCAGATACATGCTGTTGGTTTAATATTTAGAGGTGCGTATGGATTTGCTATGTTCATTAGGTAGGGATTAATTTAAAACAAAATTAAAAATTAGAAATTAAGAAGTAAAAGTGATAGAGGTAGTAGGAAGAAGGAGAGGAAAAATGATGATTGTAAATTAAATGCAGTGAAATAGTAGATGCGTGTAGGGATTAATTTTCATTAGGTAGTTTTTCGTATATATATATATATATATATATATATATATATATATTAGTTAAATTTATATATATCGGAGACATAAATGTAAGTATAAGGGTTATTAGTAAGGCTAGCATATTAAGAATTAGATTGTGTTTTATATTTATCGTTATATGGATAGTAGGGTGTCTAGGAGTGTAAACGTTGTTTGGCCGATATAGGGGCCTGAAGGTTTAAATGTTAAAAATTATGAGGGTGGTTGTTAAGTTCGAGTTGGTCAGGGGTTCTTGTAGTTCCGTTAAGTTCTTATCTATAGTGGGTGGGCTCGTTACATGATATTTTAGGACTGGTTATGTTTAACCTTATTTTCAGTGTCAATTTTATTGCAGATATAGGTATATATATATATATATATATATATATATATATATATATATATAAACACATACACTCATGTAAATTCAGACATAGCTATACATGTGTACAGACGTTCACCCATGCATACACATAAATGTACATATACATATACACATTACCCTCCAGATGCACGCATGCAGATACATGTATCCATGCATATATACACGCCCCCTGAGCATATATGCTCAGACACGGGCATATAGAAACACTTACATAAACACACACACACATATACACACAGACCCAATCACGGCCGCACATACACATACATATACATACAACGATCAGTAAGTAGGTGTGTTAAAGATAATAGTATTTCTGGCAAACCTACAAAAATGTACATATATACACATACAGATATCGATATAGATTCTAATATACGTACAACACTATATATGTGTAGAGTTAGTAGTAGTTAGTAAGTGCGTGGGGGTTGTTGGATCCATAGATAGACGATATGTAGGTGGTAAAAGATAAGTGGGGGAATGAATAGATGTTGTAAGATAGGTAGTTAGAAATATATAGACGGAAGAGAGAGTATGCCCTAGGGGTATGGGGGAGGGGAATATGTCAGAGAATATATATGATTATAGGATACGTTGAATACTTACAGAGACAGAGTATTAGGAGGGGACAGTGTGCGTCTGATGAATAGAGAGATGAGTTGGTTGGATAAACACTATTGGATTATTCAGAAAGATATTGAGCAATATTTCTAACAAGTAAAAAGGGGGGTGGATTCTAAACGGTTGTATATTTGATAGTCGGGTAGGGTAGTAGTTTTAGGTAGGTATAATTATAGAGTTTGGGGAGGAGTCTAGGGTAATTTTATGGGAAGTAAATAATGTAATTATTAAATTATTGTTCTAAGTTTGTGTACTTGATTTTTAACACCTTATAAACCAATTTATGTCTATAGTTAGTTTATGGCTATAATTAGGGGCATCTACGTATTATGATATATATATACCCATGCATATAAGGCACTGTGTGTGTCGGTATATGTATTAATTCTTGACTACGTAAAAAAACCCACTATCAACTCAAATAAACGGATCGTGGCTACTACGAACATTCGGAATGGAATCCCTTCTTGTCAAGCACATATGACACGTACACAAGTCCTTTCTCTCTCTCTCTCTCTCTCTCTCTCTTTCTCTATCTATCTCTCTCATCTATTTCATATACTCCAGTGCCGGCATAAACAACCAAAAGCAACCTAAACCTAAAATTTAAATTGCTTCCCCCTCCTCCCCTTACACCCCTTTGTATCTCCCTCTCTTCGTTTCCCCCGCCCTATATCCATATATCTCTACCCACGCTTACGTTCCACTGCTATCTCACACACACGCTACAATCTAATGTATTTTATCCTTTAAAACTTAACTATTGTCGATACCTGTCTCCCCCTTTTTATCTCTTACCACCGACTCTTTTTTTTCTCTCGTATTTCCTCTAAAACACTTTTTCCAAATAATAACAATCATTTCTGTAAGGTCTGACGAGGCTGCTGGATCGTAAACATGTCCCAACATCTGAAATATATGTAACTAAACAGATAAAACGGTAATAAAAATAGAACACACAAATACACGCACACACACACACACACACACACATATATATATATATATATATATATATATATATATATATATATATATATATATATATATATTTGGAGGTACAGTATATATATATACGTTTTTTTTATTACCGTATCTTTCTGGTAAGTTACATTATTGTTTAAGCTACCCGGTCTTTTTTTTTTGCCCTCTGTAACTTCCTCAGAATTTTACAGAAACCTGTTCTGTAAAAGTCTGAGGAAGCTACGGACGGCCAAAAAACGGCCCTGTAGCTGAAACAATAATGTAACTTAACAGAAAGATACAGTAATAAAAAATAAAACGCATATTTGCTCTACAACAGTATTGCGCACTTTCTTCGGTTGTTATTAATTACCATTTATACTATATATATATATATATATATATATATATATATATGTATATATATATATATATATATATATATACACGAATCATTATTCTTCTTATATTCAAGATGTACAACGTGGTACAAATTATATGAAACCTATTATATTTTTACATAACAAGCAATAGAGAATATAGTTTTCTTTGTTACTGTTCCTACGTGTTGGTACTGTTATTAATCTTTGCAGCCTTCTTTTATCGAAATACATTTCGCAAATACATCATTCCTCTCAACTCATTACGGTATTTTTTATTAACGTTCTCCTGAATGCAGGCAATTGTTAAGATTTAGAATGTAAAATAGTTAGACGTCAATATAACATGGTTTCTTTAAAAGGTATTTTATATGCTTGGCACTTCAGATTAAGAAACTGTTTTATACTTATAAAGCGTTTATTTATGCGTTTCGTTTTATTTACCCATCAAAATGTCCTTGGATGTGTCCTGTTCACTCGATAAGGTCAGCTGCTTTTACTGTATATATTTCCTTTTCTTTTTCATGAGGCTGACCTTTTCAACTGGCAAAGATCAATTGCTTTGACCTTTAAACCGTGTCACGCGAAACAGCAAAAAAGTTGTGCTCGTAGTTAAAGAAAACAATATGAAAGTCAGTAAATATTCTTAAGCCCTGAGCAACGAAAATACTGACACATACCCCCACCAAAACAAAAAGGTCTAACATCGAAAGAAACATCTGTTTTTCTTTATATTCGATTTATTTACACCCACACACCCCACACAAAACCAGGCATTCCAGGCATGTGTTTGACGTGTGTATATGATAATGTACATGGTAGTATATGTTATTCTATGAGTGTGGAAAAGTGTTATGCATGGTATATTAGATAAAATGATTATCATATATTTATTATTAAGTAATACGGCTTGGGTTATTTTACATTTATAAAACTGCCGTATCAAGTGATCAATCGGTATGATGGTACAATAGTTTCTTCTCATCAAATACTTTATTAAGATTCTATATTTATATATTAGAGTCTAATGAATTATTTTCCTTTGAAAAATATATGCAATACATAAGTGAATGCGGCGTTCATAGGAAATATCATATAAACTTTTAACGTTTTGCATATTTAAGTACATAAGCTATGTTGATGCCTACACAAAAAAGTAGAAGGGTTTACTTATTATACATTTATTATATAAAATACTATTGTATGGGTGATTGTATGATTAATATAAAACTAAATCTTCAAAAATACCCAACAACAACCTGCAAACTTAGAATAATCATAATAAGTATAGTTTTGAAAAATAAAATCTAACTTAATACAAGATATTCAGAATTTGAGGATGAAATGATCATTCATATTGATGAAATTTATCAGGAATTAAATATTACTTAAAATATGAAATATATTAATCATAATAACTGATGACCATTTTTTTCCAAATGGAGAAATATGACAGCTGAGTTTAATTTGAAAATTCATAACATAGAGAGTGAAAAATCTAAGTTTCGGTAGTGCTCCCGAGTCATTCTTAATTTTGATTAATACTTTGAATTGTCCCTTTTATTGCCAATTGCAGATATGAAAAACATAATGCATGGGCGGTCATAATATTAAAAACGGCATAGCTTTAATCAGAAATGTAGTTATGACTTATAAATTGTTTTAGAATCTTTTATTTTCACAGACAATAAATACGATGTTAGGTATTATTCTTTGAAATGATAATAAAAATGAATTATTTGGTGATTTATTTCAAAACCCAAATACGCCTAAATGATTATTGTATTAAACAGACCAGTTCTAATGTTTAGAGTTTTTGACGTGATGTTATGAATGCTTAATATTACTAAAGATGAGTAAATATTAATAAAGATGTAGTGTAATTTGTTTAAAGAATGCTGACTCCTCAATTATCTATTTGGTAGCAGATGATTAGGCTTCGTATGATGGATAGACTATGTAGTTGGGCTTTTGTAGAGCGTGTAAACAAGTAAGCAAAGTGTAATTCACAATATGCTTAACGTGTACAATCACAGTAGTTCTTTTGAGGCAAGACAATATACAGGTAGGCAAGGAATAAAATTAACACAAAAGCTCGAGCTATTGTAAAGTTGACTAAAGAGCACGAATTTAAAACTGCTATTTCTGCTATTTTTCAGGAAATCAGAATTCAACAGGGAACACCTTGATCTAAGAAGAATAAGTCTTATAATTTTTTTAACAATCACTTTATTTAGATCACATATAGTAAGGCCACCGATATCCCCAAGAATAAAACAATACTGTCTTGCTTTTAAAACAAACGTATGTAAGGGTCTCAAGAAAAATGGCAAACCACACATTATAGTGATGGATCCAAAGTCTTTTTTTTTCATTGGCTCAGATGGAAAACGTACGAAACGAAGATTAATAATTGTCGCGTAAGTGCGTTAATGCTGGTGTTAAATTCGGTGCAGGAAGTATCGATGGTTTGGGGGATGATATTTCGTGACTGTGTAGGCTTATTGGTTCGATTACAAGAAAATATAAATGTAGGTTATAATAAACTTTAAAATATCATGCCCTGTCTTGGTTGAGAAATTTTACTAAGAAATTTCCATATTCATGGAGAAATGGTCAATGTCACAAAGCAAATTAAATGACCAATTTTATCAAAAGAGAAATGTTTCTTATAAGAATTTGCCTTCTTACATAATTCATGTTCTAATCCGATTAACCATGTTAGAAAGACTGTAAAATACATTTTAAAGACATAAATTTAAAACACAAGAGCAAATCTGGAATGTCCTTTAGAAAGAATTTAAATATGTTCACTAGACAAGATACCAATAAATTCATTTCTTCATGCAGACAAATATGTCAATATGTGATTAGAGCGAAAGTAGGCAAAAGCAAACGTTCTTACCAGTAAAAACAATAGAAAATTCATCGTATTATATAGGTCTTAATATCATTTCTCTTAGAATAAATGCAAAATCCTTTAAATAAAAAGGGTGGAATCCCTTGAAAAATAATTTAAAAGAAGAAATGAAAATCATGTTCTTAGCATATGAATGATATATAAAAGTAGGTTTTTAATATATGAATACTATATAAGATATGTTTTTAGCATATTCATTCTATATAAAATATGTTTTTAGCATATGAATACTATATAAAATATGGTTTTAGCATATGGATACTATATACAAATATGTTTTTAGCATATGGATATTATATAAAAAATATTTTTAGTATATGAATACTATAAAAAATATGTTTTTAGCATATGAATACGATAAAATAAATGTTTTAAGCATATCAATAATATAAATAAATATTTTAAGCATATAAATACTATAAAATATGTTTTAGCTAATGAATACTCTATAAACTATTTTTATTATATGAATACTATATTAAGATATGTTTTGGCATATGAATACTATATATAAATGTTTTCGCATAAGAATGAATATAAACATATGTTTTAAGCATATGAATACTATATAACATATGTTTTTAGCATAATAATTCTATACAACATATGTTTTTAGCAAATGAATAATGTATCAAAATATGTTTTTTGCATATGAATTCTATATAAAAATATGTTTTAGCGTATGAATACTATATATCAATCTGTTTTAGCATATGAATACTATAGAAAAAATATGTGTTTAGCATTTGAATACTGTATAAAATATGTTTTTAGCATATAAATACTATATAAAATATGTTTTTAGCATATGAATGCTATATAAAAATATGTGTTTAGCATTTGAATACTATATAAAATATGTTTTAAGCATATGAATGCTATACAAAAATATGTGTTTAGCATTTGAATACTATATAAAATATGTTTTAGCATATAAATACTATATAAAATATGTTTTTAGCATATGAATGCTATATAAAAATATGTGTTTAGCATTTGAATACTATATAAAATATGTTTTAGCATATGAATGCTATATAAAAATATGTGTTTAGCATTTGAATACTATATAAAATATGTTTTAGCATATGAATGCTATATAAAAATATGTGTTTAGCATTTGAATACTATATAAAATATGTTTTTAGCATATAAATACTGTATAAAATATGTTTTTAGACAATGAATGCTATATAAAAATATGTGTTTAGCATTTGAATACTATATAAAATATGTTTTAGCATATAAATACTATATAAAATATGTTTTTAGCATTTAAATACTATATAAAATATGTTTTTAGCATATGAATACTATATAAAATATGTTTTAGCATATAAATACTCTATAAAATATGTTTTTAGCATATGAATGCTATATAAAAATATGTGTTTAGCATTTGAATACTATTAAAATATGTTTTTAGCATATGAATTCTATATAAAAATATGTGTTTAGCATTTGAATACTATATAAAATATGTTGTTTTCATATAAATACTATATAAACTATGTTTTTAGCATATGAATTCTATATAAAAAATATGTGTATAGCATTTGAATACTATATAAAATATGTGTTTAGCATATAAATACTGTATAAAATATGTTTTTAGCATATAAATGCTATATAAAAATATGTGTTTAGCATATGAATACTATATAAAATATGTTGTTAGCATATAAATACTATATAAAATATGTTTTAGCATATGAATGCTATAATACAAATGTGTTTAGCATTTGAATACTATATAAAATATGTTTTTAGAATATGAATGCTATATAAAAATATGTGTTTATCATTTGAATACTATATAAAATATGTTTGTAGCATATAAATACTATATAAAATATGTTTTTAGCATATGAATGCTATATAAAAATATGTGTGTAGCATTTGAATAGTATATAAAATATGTTTTTAGCATATGAATGCTATATAAAAATATGTTTTTAGCATTTGAATACTATATAAAATATGTTTTTAGCATATGAATGCTATATAAAAATATGTGTTTAGCATAAGAACTACATATAAAGTATGTTTTTAGCATATGAATTCTATATAAATATATGATTTTAGCATATGAATACTATATAAATATGTTTTTAGGATTTGAATACTATATTAAATATGTTTTTAGCATATGAGTTCTATATAAAATATAATTTTAGCATACGAATAGTATATACATATGTTTTAGTATATGAATACTATATAAAAATAGGTTTTAGCATTTGAATACTATATAAAATATGTTTTAGCATATGAATTCTATATAAAATATCTGTTTTGCATATGAATTCTATATAAACATGTTTTGCATATGTGTTCTACATAAAACATGCTTTTAGCATATGAATCCGATATAACAATATGTTTTTAGGATATGAATTCTATATAAAAATATTTTTAAGTATATGAATACTCCATAAAATATATGTTTAGCATATTAATACTATATAAACATATGTTTTAAGTATATGAATACTATATAAAATATGTTTTTAGCATATGAATTCTATATAAAATCCTCTTTTTAGTATATGAATACTATATAAAAATATGTTTTCGCATATGAATACTATATAAAATATGTTTTTAGCATATGAATACTAAAAAATATGTTTTTATTATATAAATACTATAAAAATATGTTTTAGCATATAAATACCATGATAAATATGTTTTAGTACATGAATACTGTAAAAAATATGTTTTTAGGATAAGAATACTATAAAAAATATGTATTTTGCATATGAATGTTATATTAAAATATGTGGTTAGCATATGAATACTATATATAAATATGTTTTACGCCTATGACTACTATATAAAATATGTTCTTAGCATATAAATACAATAAAAATATGTATTAGCATATGAATGCTATATAAAAGTATGTTTTAGTATATGAATACTATATAAAAATATGTTTTAGCATATGAATTCTATATAAAATATGTTTTAGCATTGTAATACTATACAAAATATGTTTTAGCATGTGGACGTTATATAAAATATGTTTTAGTATATGAATGATATATAAAAATATGTTTTCGCATATGAATATTATAAAATATATGGTTTAAGCATATCAATATTATCAAATATGTTTTTAGCTAATGGATACTATATAAAAATATGTTTTGACATATGAATACTATATATAAATGGTTTTCTGCATAAGAATACTATATAAGCATATGTTTTAAGCATATGAATACTATACAAAAATATGTTTTTAGCATAAAAATTCTATATAAAATATGTTTTTACCATTTGAATACTATATACTAACCTGTTTTAGCATATAAATACTATACACATATGTATTTAGCATATGAATTCTATATATAATATTTTCAGCATATTAATACTATATAAAATATGTATATAGCATATGAATACTATATAAAATATGCTTTAGAATATGAATACCATATAAAAATATATGTTTAGCATTTGGATACTATATAAAATATCTGTTTAGCATACGAATATTATATAAAATCTGTTTAGCATACGAATATTATATAAAATATGTTTAGCATACGAATATTATATAAAATAAGTTAGCATACGAATATTATATAAATATGTTTAGCATACGAATATTATATAAAATATGTTTAGCATACGCATATTATATAAAATATGTTTAGCATATGAATGATATATAAAAATATGTTTTAGCATATTAATACTATGTAAACATGTTTTAGCATATAAATACTATATAAAATATGTGTTTAGCATTTGTATACCACTATCAGCCGGTCACTGAGGTGTGACCGACAGACGTGTTATAGTAAATGTCTTAAAGCGGTCTCATGAAGATATGAAGATGGGCCAGTCATTAGGGTCTGTGTAGTAAAAAGAAAATCATAACTGAGATGTTGGATCTGGGTGTGGCTCATTTCTTTTCTCCAGATGATCTCTTCACCCTGGTGGCATTCTGGTGGGAATCTTCATCTCTTTGTCCTCAGGCATTCATGGCAGACACAAAAAAACGACACGCGACACAATTTTAATATACAGAAGGTATAACTAACTATTTTATTTTACAAAATATATATTACAATACATATTACAATTAATTTTTACAATTAAAACTGGATAATAAGCTTTTCGAAGCTAACTAACCTACCCTAACTAGTGTTGAGGGAGGGGGTGCCCCCCTCATTTACGGAGAGACAAAATATGCGTCCTCACATCATGGTGGTCGTGCAGGAAAGAAACAGAAAGATAGCAAAGGAATTATGGGAAGGGGTTCTTTGTATCTCTACGCTCATGGACAATTTACCACCCGTCCATGCTGCAGAGTGTGTTAGAAACAGTGGCACAAGGAAATAGTGCCACATTTGAATACTATATAAAATATGTTTTCAGCGTATGTTCTATATAAAAACATGATTTTAGCATACGACTACTATATAAATAAGTTTTTAGTATATGAATACTATATAAAATAGGTTTTTAGCATTTGAATACCATATAAAATGTGTTATAGCATATGAACTCTATATAAAGTATGTTTTAGCGTATGATTTCTATATAAAATATATTTTTTGGCATATGAATTCTATAAAAACATGTTGCAGCATATGAATTCTAGATGAAATATGTTTTTAGCATATGAATCCTATATGAAAATATGTTTTAGTATATGAATACACTATAAAATAACTTTTTATCATATGAATACTATATCAAAATATGTTTTTAGTATATGAATACTATATAAAATATGTTTTTAGCATATGAAGTCTATATAAAATTATTGTTTTAGCATATGAATACTTTATAAAAATATGTTTTTAGTACATGAATTCTATATATAAATATGTTTTAGCATATGGATAATATATAAAATATGTTTTTAGCATTTTATACTATATTAAATATGGTTTTAATATATGAATACTATACAAACATGTTTTAGCATATGAATTATATATAAAAATATGTACTTAGGATATGAATACTATATAAAATATGTTTTAGTATATGAACACTATATAATCATGTTTTAGCATATTAATTCTATATAAAAATGTTTTAGCATATGAATAATATATAAAATATGTTTTTAGTATATGAATACTATATAAATATGTTTTTATCAAATGAATTCTATACAAAAATATGTTTTTAGAATATGAATACTATATATACATGTTTTTGCATAGGAAGTCTATATAAAGTCTTTTAGCACATGAATTCTATATAAAGTATGTATTTAGCATAAGGATGCTATATAAAAATATGGTTTAGCATATGGACACTATATAAAACATGTTTTAGTATATTAATACTGTATAAAAATATTATTTATTATAGGAATACTAAATAAAAATACAGTTTTATTATATTAATACTATATAGACATGTTTTAGCATATGAATACTATATAAAAATATATTTTAAGCATATGAATACCAAAGAAAAATATGTGTTTGCAGAAGAATACTATAGCAAAGCTATGTTATTAATTGAAACAGCATTACATGAAAACTAGTCATGAATTAAAAAAAGTGCATAGGATGCTTAAAATCGGACAAGAAAATAAGAAATCAGAAGATAAATTAAATTCTAGTATTGTAAAAAAGATGAACAGTTATAGATATATCCAGTATTCTTAATACGAAAATGTAACAGGAAATAATTCTCCTATTAAAAAACGGAACTATGCAGTTTATTCGCAGAAACAAAATGAATTTCAAAAGCCAAAAAGAGTGTACGAATTCGAAAAGTGTGTAATGCTTCAAATATGTGTGATTAATGTTTGCAGAAAAATCTGCTTAAACGCTTAATGAGTAACGATTAATTATATTGTAAAAGTGTTTTTTTGCGCACAATTTTGGCGGCATTACTTCTAGGTAATATAGAAAAGCATATTCGAAACAAATAATTGATTAAAATTAAAGCGGAGGCAGAATATTTAAAAAGAATATAGAAGAAAGAAAGGGAAAAAGAAAAAGAAAACGAGAAAAGTTAAGAAAAAGAAAAAGATAAAAAATTGGAGCGCATATTAGACAAAGCTGCAGACATCCTGACCTACAAACAGACAGAATATGTATAAAAAAGAAAATCAAGACATACGCACACCGTCAGTCAGACACTGAGGGAAGGTGATGTGTCTATGCGTTAACATACAAATACATATTAAAAATATTAAAAATACTTATAATGATTATGACAATGATACTACTACTAATAATACTACTACTAGTAATAATAATAATACAAGCACTAATGTATATGTATATATATATATATATGCGTCCACACACATACACACACATATATATATATATATATATATATATATATATATATATATATATATACGCACATATATATGTCATTTGGTTTTTGTAAAATAGTGTTAAAATATTGACTAGTATTGCTGTTAAGGTTTTTCTTTCTTTAGAATAACAAATATGTTAAAAATTCATTTGTCTCATTGTTTGATTATACGGCCCGAGCAACGCCGGGTGGTCCTGCTAGTTAGTAAATAAACCAAAATTTTTTTTTTTCATCTGAACGATATTGTGTGTAATTATTGAAAGTATGAGTCTAAGGGCTATCGTAGGGATAATTAATATTTTCAGTATATTACCAGTTCCTTAGATATTATTAGAAAAGTAGAGTTCTGTTCAGAGGGGTTCTTTATCAAATAAGAGCCAATAAA
This sequence comes from Euprymna scolopes, assembly GCF_053919585.1. Taxonomy (NCBI): domain Eukaryota; kingdom Metazoa; phylum Mollusca; class Cephalopoda; order Sepiida; family Sepiolidae; genus Euprymna; species Euprymna scolopes. The sequence goes on from NC_136500.1 coordinate 26,676,865, forward strand.
TTTCACTAGAGATAGACAGTATTATAGATTTAATAATTGCATGAGGATGATTAGGAAACATATGAATACAGAAAGGACTGAGGTTTGGATAATGATATGAACTGTAGGATACGGAATTGAAGTGAAAGGAAATGTCTATAACATATCCCTTATAACACGGTCAACATTTATCGAACGATTAAAGTTATTAAATATTATGAAGTTTCTTGATAAAATTATTTTATTCTTTTGGTCTAGCTAGTGTGGCAAAAAAGGGCATCGCCTCCCTAGATCTTATTAAAATGTATCTAAAGAAATTTCACAAGGAAAAACCCAACTAAACCAACCACCTAGGATCGATCAAAATATTAATATTATTGGGGGTATCCCTGATAGTCCAATGCTCATTATCAAATTTTATCAGATATATTCTAGCTAAGAAAATAAATTTAATTTCTAAATCGGAAAATGTCAAGAGGATACTGGCGGAACGTCATCTGATTATCTATCGTTTTGTCTATTGACTTATATATATATATATATATATATATATATATATATATATATATATATATATATATATATATATATATATGAGCAAACAGTTAATAAAATATGTTAAAAGCACTTTAGAATTAGTTAAAAAATATATTTAATCTGAAAAGGAAACACTAGATAAATGGATAGTCCTTATTCCGCGGAGTTTCGGAGATTAAGGACTATCCATTTATCTAGTGTTTCCCTTTCAGACTAAGTATGTTTTTAACTCATTACAACATTTCAAAGTATTTTTTAACATATTTTATTAACTGTTTGCTCATATTATAAACTCTATTTCCTGTTTGGTTTTATCGAGCTTTTACATCTGGCTGAGATAATTTTATAAATATTAATTCTTTCATATTTATAACGTACTTTAATTTTACCATCTCGGATCATTTTGATAAATTTAATTTTAATTTTTATTTCATATATATATATATATATATATATATATATATATATATATATATATATATATATATGTGTGTGTGTGTGTGTGTGTGTGTGTGTGTGTGTGTAAAACAATCATTAGGTGAATGTACAGAATATTTTAAATAATACCTTCCCCTCCCCATATTGGCAATACCTTTCTAAATAAGAAGGCTATTATTTCAACACCGTCTGTATTCTGTGGGCAATCCACCCCCGTCTTAAAAATATGTATGAAAAATAATTTTAAAAAAATTAATAATTTTTTTAAAAATTTTATTTTAAAGATGATGTTGTCGTCTTTCGCTCAGTTACAGACCTAGGGCATTCTGTCATAGGAATGCATGTGATCTGTATCTTTTTATATACTCGCTTCAAATAATTATTTTCGTGCCCCGTTATCTTATTCATTGAACAAACTGAAACGCGATCACTGTTGGGCAATATAATGACACAACTGTTTCCATCCATCGTAGGTTTAGATTAAATTACCAGAACTCCTGTATATGTAGTAACGGTTACCTGGTATTTAAAAACGATAAAGATATACTTGCAATCACGCGACATATTATTAAACACTGGGCCCCTGATTTTATCCAGTTCTTTCGTTTCACCGAACATTTTAATATTTAATGTTTACACTATCCGTATCTTCCATTACATGCCTGTATTTTTAAAGAAACTTCCTGTATTTTATTCACGCTTATATAGTAACGCTTTCATGTGTTTGCCATTGTTCAAGGGATGAAATAAATCCCTGCGATTAATCGGGTTTGCTGCGATCTAACAAGTAATTTGATTTGGGAGCGTTTCAGTTATTCATGGAATACTTTGCTAATAATTAAATTGCTAAGTATATTCCTTTGTTCAAAGTTGAATGCACATTGCAAAAAATATATTTGATGTATTTATAAACGGAAAGAAATGATTATATCCGTATAAATAAGAAAGTTGGTCTGACATGGTAGAAAATCTATTTTATTACACACTAGCAGTTCCGCCCGGCTTTGCTCGGGCCCTATGTACTGTTTATAAGGTTATGTGCATATGTATATATTAAAAAGTCTGAATATGTAAAGTAATGCCTTTCTGTATAGTAGTCTTCCTTAACTACCATAGAGAAAAGGAAGACACGCATTTTTACTTTTATAGTATATAGATAGATAGATTGATAGATCGATTGGGTGCTATATATAACAATGATATAAAAATTATTAAAAAATAGACTCCTGCGTCACCACTGAGAATTGAAACCAAAACGTTCAGCTAACGATTATTCTGCCGCCAATGATTGGACTATGAAAACATGTTTACTGCGAGGCTAAAAATTAAAACATGAACCAATAGCTACTACGTTATGCATTTGTAATGCCGGCGTTCGCCCTTTACCTGGCATATTTTTTTTTTAATTTTAACACTTTTGCACCGATTTCTCTGGAAATATAAAGTTTTGCATGGATTCAAATACCTTATCTATGAAATTTCATGTCTGTAGACCAAAAAGTCTATGAGGAGTTTTGTAGGTCAAATTTGTTAAACAGAAATATATACGCATACATAAATATATATGGAAAAAATATTTGTGCTTACTATACACATTTTACGCAAATATTATGCAAGTATAAATCATGTAGAATATATGTATGAATATAATTACACGTAATAGTTAACTAAAGATGATTATCCCATTAGAAAATCGAAGCGACTAATAAATTAAAATGAATGTTTAAAAGAATAGGCAAATTAGCTAGATCTTTTTCTAGTGAAAGAAATTCCACAACCCATATATAAGAAAATTGTATTTTCTTTTTAAATAAATAGAAAAGAGAGGTGTTAATTTGAATATCAATACACAGAAAAGAAAAAAGAATTCACAGGAGTATAGATTTTCAGTGCGAAATATATGTGCCTGTATGTCTGTGTACATTTCCCTACGCAATAATTATGTCAATTTTTAGTCTACAGACTCGAAATTTGATTTTCTTGTGTTTCCCATTGTTCAAGGGATGGAGTACGGAGATATGGGGAAATCGATGTGATCGATTTTCGGCCATAAATTTGCCTGTTAAGGGGTGAAAGCTCTGCGATTTGACCTTTGCGAACTCTACCAAACTCACCCGACAATTTTTGGTCTAAACATTTGAAACTTTAGATATAGGTTCCTTGGACATGGATCTAACTTAAAAGCCCAAGACAATACATTTAAGGGGTCATAATAGGGGTCAAAGTTTAAAAAGATTAACCCATTTTTTTTGTTTTTGCTCAGCATGCACCTCCAAACACCCGGACAATGCCGGGCTGAAATCCTAGTTGTCTAGAAAGATAAGGACGATGTCAACATATTGTCGTTATATACATTATTATTAATAATAATAGTAGTAGTAATTGTAATAATAATAGAATTCAGTGTGTACTTTGATCTAAGCCCCCATCTATGAGTACGCCAGTATAATAAAAGTTGTATTCTGTGAAGTCTGCCTGACAATACATCTCCTCGAATTTAAAATAATCTTTACTAATTTAGATGATAGTTAAAATAGAGTTGGGTTATCTCCATAGAAACATCCCATTGATTTATCACTAGAAACGGCTGTATGCCTACTCTGATATTTGATTTTCAATAAGCTCCCTATAATATCCCAGTACTATTTGCACTCATTCATTGGAGGGTTGTTAGTGCTATCGCTTTCCAGTCTTTTAAGCATCGTTAAACGCTCACATTTTGTTTGTATTATACTAGCCTAGGCTTACGTGTTCTTTTATTTTGAGAAGGTAATATAGTTTATAATATATCTAGCAGTTTCAGTCCTGATGATTTCATGTGGTTTTCTACCATGTTTTATTTTAATTGTTATTTGCAATATCCATGTGGCTAGTTATTGTTTGCGTTGATTTCTTAATCTGAAGTTTTCCGAAATATTTCAGCTGTTTTTCGTCATTGTTATCCGTTGTAATCTCTCAGTCTTCCATCAATTACAATTTATTCTAACATAAAAAATAATGCTTGGATTATTGGTATTTTTTTCCTTCATTTATGTTCCAAATTTCCTTCTGTTCTTGCCTTCCCTCCCTGTTTTCGTATTTTCATTTCAGCCTATAGTTCAAGTTTGCAGTATTTTTCACTCTTGTTTCCGATTATGGCGGCTGATCTGGCTTAGATGAGATCTTTTTTGTTTGTATCTTCATGTTCCAGTTTTCTTATATTTCGTTTCTATTAAAATCGCCGATATTTGTCGCTACTATTTTTTTGTATACTTAAATACAGTCGTTCGCATAGTTTATCACATGTCGTCATGTATGTGCTTGTAATAAATTAAAGCTACTTTCTGCATTCACGTGTAATTTACCGTTTTATTCCTTGACCGAGGCATTTACATTATGATTTTCCTGGGTTCTATATATTTTAGCTTTCATGTGAACAGTTTTCATCGCATTATCCTCTTCAGCTACAAGTAGGTGTGGGTTACTCTTTTAAAGTGACCTTTCCTGTCTGGAATATTTGTCCTTCTTTTCTCTTGTCACTAATATGAAGCCAGCATGAATACATTTCTATTCGCAAATGACTTATTTTCTTTGTGTTACTGGCTTTGCTGCTCAGTCTAAATCTGAGCGAATATCGTTTTCTGCTTGGATAACCCTTTCTATGTTCCAAGTTATGTTTTTATACAAACCATTTTTGTGGGTGAAAACAGATCACTTCTGCGTTCGTTTCGTTTTCACGTAAAATCAGCTAGTGCCATATTTGGAGTATAATGCATTATATGTTTGGTGTTACAAAAGTAATGTTTCCGCTGTTTAATTAAGCTTGGTTTGATCAGAAAGTATTGCAAAACTTTTGTTATGATGATGGGATTCATGAATACAAGACTGGAAAGTTTTATTTTTTATCTAGGTGGTAGATATTTATGGTATGAGCAACAAAGAAATCAACGTCAATCACCGTCGTTCATTAGAAGCAGATATATTTCATTTCATGTATCTATGCAAAAACAATTGATACGTTAATGTTGGTGTTTCTGTTGTATTTTATTAGCTAGACCGATACTGCAAGACTAGGAGTTCGTACCAGTTCTGTAATAGTGTGCTTCTAATCTAATCCACGAATCTTAATCTTTTACCTTTTTTAGAAAAGTGTATCTTCTTTAGAAAAGTGTTGTCCATTGTTAGTAAACAAGCAACCTTTTATGCTTAAGAATGTTTCTACATAGTCACCGCCATGCACTATTGCAACCGATGCTCGATACATATTCATGGAGGTCCGAAGCACAAAGTGTCATTAATCGTCATTACAAAAGTAAAATAGTATCTTCCTTAACTCTAAATTTTATAGAGGTACGAAAAGAGGAATAGAAACATTCACACGAGCGAACTTTAGTGTATGAGAATTTATTTTTACCCATAGTGGCCACCATTTTTGATGCAATTTTGAAAGTGATTCAAGGTTGCCTGTGCATGGGCGACTGAAATAGGCTTTGTCGTAAGAAGCTACTCCCAACAGTAACACCTTATATTTGTAACTAAAAAGGCTGAAGAGCTACGAGGCCAGGCGTGGTGGCATAAAGTGGCTGAGCATTTATTTCTTCATTATCACCACTATCGTCAATGTATTTTGCCAAGAATTCAATAATACATATCTGCTTCTGACGAACGTTCATGATAGGGATTGCTTTCTTAAAGTCCCACAGCGCCAACAACTTTAACAGAGAAATAAAACGTTGAGCATATAAATGCATGAGTTTTATATTTATAACAGAACAATTTGGAATCCCCATCAAATCTATTCGGGCGAAATAAAAATGGGAGGCGTAACTTTTGAACGACCCTAGTAAATTAACACTTTCTGCATATTCCTTAATGGTCTAACTAATAACATCGCTACCTATAACAGAGGAACTAGCAACTTGTAATTTAACCAGTATTGCAACCGAGATTAATCGGCATTCGTTCGTCTTTCATTGGCATTGTTTAAGTGCGGTACTTGAGCATGTTATTATTTTGGCCTTGATCCTTCACCTTCTAGTGCCATGGGTGCGTGTAGTAGAAGGAGGGGCGGTGGTTCCTCTGCGATGAAGATTTCGTCGTTAAGTATGTTTCTTCCTCTCGCCATTGTTATTCCTGTTTTCTTTTGACCTGGATCTCCATCCGGTTTCTAAGTAAGTGGGGCACTTGAAGCCAGGTCAGACCGTTCCATGAAATGTATGTCCACATCATATTGTTTTCTTATAACTTTTCTTTTGCCCTCATGATTTAATTGTTCGTAACAGTCTTCCCAATTAGTGTATAGTTGTTCAGATCCGGTTTATATATCTAGACCGCCATCCCAACTGTTTTTAAGTGGTTGCCACCCCGCGTTCCCTCTGATATTAATGCTGCGTAGTTTACTACCATCCCTTTGTTCACGTATGTATTCACTAGTATTTTGTATGTCAGACTTTTGTTTTTCCATTCAAATGGCTATACATCTCCTTGTCGTAATTCATGGAAGTTTGGACTTATCCACATTCTTCTCCAATCGTGTAGTTCCTTCGTGTCTAAGCTTAAATCCTCCTTGTCGGGTGATATATCTTTATCGAATATGTCTTTTGCTAGTCCAACTGGCATCCACTAATGGTAGGTGTATGTTGGTAGTTTCGTTGCTTCATGTTCTACAGGTTCGCATTCTACACAGTTTTTCTTTGGTATATGTGGGTTGTCTAATAAGATTCCGAACCCAACGTATTTACCGTAGTCCTTGTATAGGTAGAATTTTGATGCAGGTGATGGTATGTATCTGTTTTCTCCTTTGCTGTCTCTTATTTATTGATATACTATATCACTGATGAATACTCGTATTGCGTCTACTCTGTATGCTGTTCCAATAGTAAATGCTGCTTCTGACTCTTTTTGTTTTACCCATGTTGTTAAGTGGTATGGTATCATGTGATGTCGGAATTGTCCGAATCCTTTTTATAGTATTAGATTCCAGTTTGTTTGATTATTTCGTTGAATTATTTCTTTAGCTGCTTCAAAGTGTTTTGCTTGATCGTTCATATTGTCTGACTTGAGTACGTTTCTAAATCTGTTTCTGGAGGCATATTTACGTGAGTAGTCCACTGAACCGTTTGGTTTGCTGGTTCCGTTGGCTGTTGCATTGAACATTCCACCTCCTTCTGCTGGTTTATCCTCTGCAGCTGTATGTGCTTCTATCGTCGGTATATCATTTTCCATCCTAATTTTTTTGCTAGTAGGCTTAGTATTATTAGGATTACCAGTATTTCGGCTAGTACTTGATTCTTCTCTAGGTCTTTTAGTTTTACGAAAGTACTTGTCGAGACCAAGTAGTTGCTTTCCACGTATTGCTCCGATCGCCAGATTGCCAAGTAGTCCTTCATGTATTGCTCCTTTTATGAATGCGCCGTCAGCGTATTGTGTACTTATGTTTGGGTCAGGGTATTCGTAATCGTGTACTTTAGCTATTTTATCGAGTTTGTTTACTGGTTTTACATATTTTTTTCTAGATCTGTTCCTGGGCCGAGTAAGTTGTAACCAGGTAATGGCAGTCTGTTCGTTTAGTTAGTTTTCCTCCTGGGGTGTGCTTTTGTTCGTTGTGGTTGACATCATGTGTGGATATGAATAACCGGTCCTTATATAATCACTATATTTCGCAGACGAATTCACCTGTCCAATCACATCTTGTTACGCCATAATTTAGCTCCGCCTATAGATAATTCAATTCAATTGAATGCGGAGCTAAACTATGACGTAATAGGATGAGAATGGAACCGAGGAAGCACATTAACATCTTATATGTTATTTTTGAAAAATATGGCGAACAAGCAAGTACATTAGCGACAAATAACTAAAGTAAGTTGTTTGAAAATTGACGTGCCAATCTGAGAATCGTTGGTGTATCTGGAATAGCTTGCGAATTGTAAGAGATAGATAATACTGAGCGATCTTGCTACCTAGCCTTACATGTACAAGGAGAGAGACACACCGCAAACTATCTAAATAACATAAGTAGAAGGTTAAGAAGATAGCTTGTGCTTTCAAAAAGTTTATGAAATGTATTTATTTTAGCTTGGAATCAGTTTACTAAACGCGATCTGTGCTCTTATGAGGCGGTTGATTCCTCACTGATTGAGAGCATTTGACCGCACTATAAGGGAAAACACAGCGAGAATTTTGGATTTGCATGTTGGATTTGAAGTACATTCGTGAATGAACTACCCTGTTACATCAGAAGACTTCTACAATTTCAGTGACGAGATGCGCGAAAGCGCACAAGCGTATGAGTCGGCCTACCTGCGGTGAAAATCGAACCCGAAGACTTTCGATTACAAATCAAGTCAACTAATGAACTACACCCATCTTACCCCAAAGTAACAATTTGGTCTCGCCTAACGGTTATGAAGAGAACAAATCGATAAGGGATTTGGGTTTTTTTAAATACACTTCTTCAATAACGTGTCTTGCGCGTTATTGGATTTTCGTATCGTGGCGTGACGATTCGGCGAGCTTGTTCGGTTCTATTTAGGAACGTGTGTGTCGATTCAGAGCACCCGGAAGACTTATTATGAGCATCCTTCCAGATGGAAAACCTAGATTTATTACACGTGCTGGCGCGCGCTCATGCCATTGTAAAGAACTGCGTGGGAGTTCCACAGCAAGATGCTTTAGCCGCGCAGTCGACACAAATTACACCTAAGGAGACGGACGTTTCAGGGCGGTGATATAAGTGTAACGTCAAAAACCAAGCGATTACCTACTGGATAGTTCGACGGAATGAGATGTTAGGGGCAAGGACCGAAAAGCTATCACGCGTTTCTGATGTAAGCGGCACATTTTATCCGGAAAACGAGCAAGTGGGCGAGAATTCAGCGCCAATGTCATCCCCCGAACTCTTGTGAGGGGCGCATGTTATGTTATCACTGTTCACACCAATGGACTATCTCGTATAGCTCTAGTGGATACTGGATCCACACAGTGACTGGTCCGCAAGGGGTGTTGCAAGGAATGGACGAGGACAATGACCCTTATGCTCACAACAGATGGAAGCACACTTAGCTGCTGTGGAATAGGAATAGTGCAAGTGAACCTTAGTGTAAACCGGAGTATTATCATAAAAGTCATAGTTTTGGATGGCTACTTTTTGGGATTTCATTTATTGCTTGATCAAGACGCAATCAAACGGCTGGTAGGACTAGCTGTGTCTAGTGAAGGTGGAATGACCTCATATTTCAGCAAGACGAATTTTGCTGCTATCACCGTCACCGAGCCTGACTTCTCCGCGGAATATGAACAGAACACTCGGAAGTTGCCCACATTCTAGAAATGCTCTGGCGAACAACCTCCACTTACGTTGAAAATAGACTTGAAGAGTATCAAGCCCCAACACCAGTTCCTGAGGAATATATTATCCAATTTCTACACTAACCCTTATCTTTGAGTGACCTCTTGACCTTGATAAGTGATGCTGCCTAGGTAAAAAAATTATGATCGCGATCTGCAGACGTGTATTGGCAAAGGCTGGCTACTGCCATATCCTGAGGATGAACTTGGACCCCCAAAAGGTCTAATTCCCCATCATGGCTTTTGTGCAGGAGAACAAACAGAAAGTGCAGCCTATTATGGATTACTATGAGCTTCATAAGTATGTGATATACGGGCAACGCGGATGTTTGGGAATGGCGACTAGAGAGACCAAACGTTGCAGTGTTGGAACTACGCCGATCCTATTTGCAAGTACTTGTTGACAAATCTCTGTGGCTGTTCCAAAGAGTAGAGATCAAGGGACAGCAATATTGTCGAATTTGGGCTTTAATAATGCGGGCCATTTTCAATACCGTTATCAGCCAGGATAAGACTATACACGCGGCTACATCTGCCTATATTGACGACATTTTTTGTGAATGAAAGTATGTGTTCTGCGACCCATGTCAAGAAACATTTGCAGAAGCTTGGTCTGGAAAGCAAGAGCCAGAACAGCTGAAACTGGGTTCACGCGTATTGGGATTACATGTCCAGGAGGAGCACGGAAAACTGTTTGCGCGACGTGGAAGTGACGTTCCAGCAGTTCCCGATAAACTTACTCGCCGAATTGTATTTTCAGTGTCTGGGAAACTGACTGGTCATTTCCGGTGTGTGGCTGGTTGCGCGTCGCCACAGCGTTTGTAAAATGAAGAGCAAATATGATGACGATTTGGTGGGATGATGAAGTGAGAGACCCTATTTTAGCACGGATGATCGAATACATTTTTTGAGAGGACGATCCAGTAAAAGGTGACTGGTGTGTATGTGAAGATGTTACAGTGTGTGTGGCCGCTAGTTCCATTGCTGCAGGCGTGGTTGTGGAAAGCAATGATTCCGTGGCAGAGGACGTAAGCTGGCTCCGAGCAGTACATGAAGACAAACACATAAATTTAGCTGAGCTTGATGCCGTGTTGCGAGGCGTCACATATTCATTACAGTGGAAAGCAAAAACCATACATCTAGGAACGGGCTCTGCCTGTGTATATAGGTGGATAACTGACACCTTGTCCGGACAGACAAGATGCACACCCAAACGGCCTCGGAAATTTTAATTAGGCGTCACCTCTCCACGCTCCGAGATTTGGCCTCAGAATATGCACTTGCAATTTATGTACGGCTCGTTAAGTATCACGATAACAGAGCTGACCACCTTACTCGAGTACCACAGCGGTGGTAAAATGATACCCGTAAAGCGACAGAACCCAGAGAACTTGTGTGTGTTATGGCCGTTGATCATGGACATGTGTCCTAGATACAGACACTTCATCGGTCTAGTGGGCATCTCCGTGTAAAAATGACATGGTACTTTGTTAAGTTTGCAAACCCACTAAACACTGTACCTGGAGGGCAGTCGGTGGTTGGGGATTGTAAAGAATACGAGTCCATAGATCCAGCCACGGTGCATTGAAATCCAGATAGGCTTAATGTCCCGGAAACCTGGAGCAGGGTTGCTATAGATATAACTCATTTCGGCACTCAGTTGCACTTTACGTTGATAGAATATAGCCCTAGCCGTTTTGCTGATTTGGAGTCAATTGCACCGATAGGATTCTGATAGCGTCGTTAAGCAGTGGCAAAGTATATTCTGTGAAAGGGGGCCGCCGACCAGATTTCTTACAAATAATGGCGCAGAATTTTGCCAAAAGACATTTGCTGATTGGGGCGTGCACATTCGATTTAGGTGCGCCCACGAACCCTCCAGAAACGGAATAATTGAGAGGTCTCAGCGCACAATAAAGTGCAGTGCGACAAGATGAACGTGCACGATCTTAGAAGCAGTGTACTGGTACAACGTCACGCCTAAAGACGACAAGAGGGTCATGACGGCACATGAAAATGTGCTATACAATTATAAGATCCGTGTCAAGGTTATCGATAAAGTTATTATGCCCGACATCACAGTTGTTAATCCATACAAGGAGGGAGATGCGGTTTGGGTGAAGAATCCAGAGGGCATATGGATTATGCACTTCGCCACAGGAACAGTGATAATAATAAATAGCCAACACTCGATCTCAGTTGATGGAACTCCACGCCACATAAGGAATGTACGCCGTGCCTACGTGATTGCGTAATCAGTGACGAACTCACCTCATCAGATGACGAAGCCACACTGCTGTTCGAAAAACATATGAGAAAAGCTCCTCAGAAGATTACGCACCTAATGATCCAGAGCAGGGAGAGTTTAATGATGCAGTAGCCGCAGGCACTATTGGGGAAACTCCTGAGCCTTTACCCTTAAGACAAAGTACCAGGGGGAAACCGCTTGCCCAGCATTGTCATTTGTGTGATCTCGAGATCACGGAGGAGTTTGCCAGGCATGCGCAAAAGCTCACTAGCGTAGGAGTCGGGCCTACCTGCGATAAAAAGCGAACCCAAGACATTTCCATTACAATTCAAGTCAACTAATGAACTACACCCATCTTACCCAAAAGTGACGACTTGGTCTCGCCAAGTGGCTATGAAAACAACAAGCCGGTAAGTGATTTGGGGGTTTTGAAATACACTTCTTCAATAACGTGTATCGCGTTATTGGATTTTCGTATCGGGGCGTGACGATTCGGCGAGATTTTCAAGTTCTGCTTGGAAACGTGTGTCAATTCAACGGTATTTGTTCGTGCTGTGGCATGTCGATTCGGCAATGGTACTCAGAATTGTGTGGATGCTACATGTGAAAATATATACATACACACACAAATATATATATATATATATATATATATATATATATATTATAACGCTCTTTCCCTCGTGTAGCGACACTAATAGCAATCCCACACGTAGGCGTCCCTCAAGATGGATGCCACTAATTCAATACGCTGGCCGAATCGTGCTGACGCTACTGTCGCCAAATTGTGTATCACAATAGCTCAGAATAAAAATGAGCTTTAGAAAGTGATTTCCATAGTAATGCTAATGTTCAAATCAACCCTCTTCCAATTATTCTTCACGCTCAGGCGTCGTTTAATCAAACATACCGGTTGCAGATTAATTAACTAACATGCTCTTTAGTGTTTCACAGCACATTAATTACTGCTTTCTGAACCAATTACAACATTATCAGTATTATAGCGTGTATATTTTACCTATGAACGTTAACAAACTGGTGTTTGCGTAATACTCGCTCTACAGTGGTATATTATTGCTCCTTTGTCTAGATCTATTTGACCATTTATCATTTGAACGTTGACTTTTTGTAAAACCATCAATACTTTGATAGGAGAACATAGGCAGTGGTTTCATGATATTAAGAATAAAGAGACGTACAGAGCAGATAAACACACAATGTAACCAATTAGTGTGTTTTGAAAGCATGTGTACAAAGGAGAGGTACACAAACACTTTGCATATCTTTTCTTCACTTAAAATCGTTACGGTAAATTTGAGGAGAGAATATTTTAGTCATGAAATATTTCGCAATTCAACTCAGTTCCATATTTTTTTAAGTACTTTTCTGCGTTTGCAATTTAGTAAATAGTTTTTTTTTAGAAAGCTTGAGTAGTAATACTTCGGTTTTGTGTTTGTGAGTTTGATTTGTGAACAAATTAAGTTTTTTTGTGCGTTTATATCATTATTCTTGCTACTTTTTTTTTTTACCGGTCTTTTATTTAGATAGACATTAAATAATATTTAATATTTCGTAGACATTGAATAGCTAGTGTGTCACCGATGTTGGTAAGCGGCATGTTATTTTGCCTGTAAGGTGTAATGTAGTAATGTCATCCTTATATCCTGTTCAGCACTGCTGTGTGATTAATTGTTTTATTTTCTTGTTTTTTTTTCGTTACTGACGTGATAAAGTTGATATTCTCAAGGAAATTCTCGAATCTCTTTCGCTATTGATGCGGAAGTGATTACGCATTAGTATTTCAGCGTGAATGTGGTTCTCTAATAATTCTGTGACCACTGATGTGGATAAAGGTTTGGACCACAGAAGAAAAAACACGGAAAAGGGATTAGGTGTAATGAAAATATATTTTTAAAAGTTGCAAGGATAGGACGAAATTTAAGGTAGCGTACAATATGGGTACTTGTATGGTTTGGCACTGCTAGTACTTTTTGTGATTAAATGATATTACGATACTAATTGAGAGTGTTATCTCACATCGTAATATAGTGCTGGAAGAGGCAAGAGTGCAGGTTAAGTTTCAGTCATACAACTGTTTATTTACATGTTCATTATCATATGTTCATTAGTATTGTAATTGCATGCCTTATTATATGGTTATATTCATGTTTTTATTACTTTTTTATTATCATATATTGATTTATGGTGTTCTTGTATTATTATACATGTATGCATTATTATATGCTAATTAATATTTTATGTATATTATTATATATTTATGATTACTTGTATAATATTATATTTTGTTGTTTGTACCGTGGATAATATTTTTGTTATGTGTTTATGGTGGCTCTGCAGTGACCACAACTACCTTCACAGCAGAATTCCAAGAAGTCTTAAACGCCCTTTATGGTGCCTCAAAATCCACCCATTGTTACTCAAAGAGGCGATACAAGGACTGGTTCAACGATTGTGCGGAGGACATCCGATTCCTCATCCATGAGAAACAGGCCGCTTATGATGCCCTTCTAAAAAATCCACCATCTTCCAAATTCCCCGAGCGTTTCTTCTCTCTTTGTGCCATGATGAAGCAAGAATTTCCTCGGATGAAGAATGAATGATGACTGAAGAAAGCTAGGGAGATCCAAAGCCGTGCGGAGCTTGGCGACACCGTACGGTTTCTACGAGGAACTTAATATGGTCCATTGCTCAAAGTAATGGTCCGTGCACCCTGTCGGTAGGAGGAAGTCTGCTTTCATCAAAGAGCAGAGCGGTCTCCTAGAGCGATGGACTGAATATATATATATATATATATATATATATATATATATATATATATATATATATATATATATATTGATTGATTGAAAACATATTTTTGACCGTTATTGAAGGATATATTGTCTGTGCGCCCCCATACTAGTTTTAAAAAGTATTGTTATTTGTTTGCTCTTGT